>NC_081184.1:103874745-104207591 GCF_029867415.1 Vicia villosa | reverse complement strand
AAAGATCGAACATCAACTTTTGTATAAACCACTTTAATCGGAAAACATAATTAAGAACATTAGATGCTTTGCAAAAAGGATGAACACGAAACATCGAACCAAAAAGAAAAATAGAACTCACATGAAAAGGAAGAATACAAAGGAGTAGGATTACCGTAGTTGCAGAGATTAGGGAAGAAGAATGATCAGTTGAATCAATTTCGTCGATTTGAATTTTTAGGTTGCCACTCGCGTTGCTTAATATAGTGGTTCTATTCATCTCCCACTGTAGTTGTAATAATGCATGTTGCTTGGGATAACGTAAAGGTTTTTTGAGTGCAGTATTGTTTGCTCTGCAAACCGTGTAATTTTATGGAAATAATGCAAAAAATCAATTAAAATTGGATGTATTAATTGTGGTGTTTTTAATAATGATTATGTTTGCTAAATGACCATATTGTCCTTGATTATCTTCCTCTAATTGAGTTTTTTAAAGGATATAAAAGTACTTTTGATAGTATATATATAATATTAAAAAATATATTTCATAATAAATGTGTCATTTTTTATCCTGTTTTACTAAAAATACATTTCATAATAAATATGTAACATTAAAAAAAATATTTTAAAAATACTAGAGATTTAACATTAGTTAAAAGTATAAGAGAGATGTGAGAAGTGATCCCTACCCTCGAATTCTCTCGGTTAATTATTTCAATTAATGAGTAAAGTGAGAGATTCTCCTCAATGAATACACTATCCGATGGGAGGAGTGGGGAATTTCTCCTTAATTCACACCCCAAATCAATGAAAAAAATGAGAGATTTTCTATGATTAATATCCAAATCCAAAAAAAAAATTGACGCATTTTTTAATTTTTCATCTGAACCCATAAATCAACATGAAAGGTGACATACTTTACATAACAATCTAAATTACCCCGAGCTCTTTTTTCGTAGTAATGAGTACATATTTCGTGCATTGTAATTTATTTGTTGCACATAACAAATTATTTAAATGAGCTTTGGGCACAATAATTAAAATTTAGACACTATTATTTAAGGGTGGCAAAACGAGTCGTCTGATCCCGCCTTGCCTTAAGCCCACAAATAAAAGAGCGAGTCGGGCAAGCCGCCAAGTTGAAATTGGCCTAAAAATCAAGGCCACCTATTTTTAATTTTATTTTAGTAGACTTTTTTAGATTAAAATTTTCACTTATTTTTTAGAATAATTTTTTATAAACCATATTTTAAACAAATTTTACTTAAAAAATGTTACATATATTCACAAATAAATGTATAAATTAAACCATCAAAAATTGAAATTACTAGAATTAAATATAAAAAAAAGATGGACTTAAAGCAAGATAGGCTGAACAAATAGGCGAGACGGATTTTGGTGGGCGGCGAATTTTGGCGGGCAACGGGTTTTAACGGGGCAAACTTTGATGGACCGCGGACCCAAAATCCTAACCTACTACCATTTTATGATGGATGTGCGGACCAATCCGATGGACCACGACTTTTTTGCTACCCCTACTATCAATGATATTTTAAATACATACTAAATACTAAATGAAGAGGTGGAATAAATACTTATAATCATATATTGCATTTATATGTAAAGATAAATTATTACATTATAATTATACAATGAGATTATTATTTGCTATATCTTCTATTAAAAAACCAAGGTAAATCTATTTTCACACACTTAAGATCTTTGTCCTAAAAAGTGAATGTCACATGAACATATATTATTTTTGAAATAAATATTAAACATTAGAAAAAAGAAATATACACTTATAAGTAATATAAATAATTTAAAATTAATCATTTCCATATCCGAATGACACAAAATTTATCAACACACTTCATTACCGGAGATAAATAATAATCAATACAATCATCATCAACAACACAGGAAATGGGAGCTGCATTGTAAAAATAAATTTGTTAGTAAAAGGTGATTCAATATTATATAATATAAATTTGTTAATTATATGAGAAATGACTTACTTCTACATGTTTCAACAAGAAATAAAGAAAGGGAAATGATCAAAACATAAATAAATGTGAGATTTTGCATTTTTTTTCTCCTTATAGGTAATAAAATAAAATAAATTTAGATCGCTTTATCAGAGAAAAGTTCACGTTTTCATAAATTCAATTTAATATTTTTAGCCTTTAGAAAATGCAAGAAGTCTTTTATAAAATCACAATTGATATAAAATTTCTCTAATAAATAAGTTGTGTGTCTCTTTGGTTCACTCAATTGATAACTTAACCTTACTAAATATTTAATATAAAAATTTATTATTTTTAAGGTTTAAATGCAATTTAAGTATCTGTAGGTTAGCGAGATTTTTTATTTTTATTCCTGTAAATATTTATTTGGTCTGAGTCCCTGTATTCTTCTTTCGCATTCGTTTTAATCCCTAATATCTAAATCCGTAGAAAAATTCGCAGGAAACCTACAGATTTTTCTGCGAGTTTTGACTTTAGGGACTAAATCGCAAGCAAAAGTAAGATATAGAGACTCAGATAAAAAAAAAATTTACAGAGACGAAAATAAAAAACATACTAATTTACAGGAACCAAAAGTGCATTTAAACCTATTTTTTTATTATACTTCAAAGTTCATTACCTTATTAAATTTACATTTTAGCCTTTTTGTAATAGATAGGAAAAAAATCTTACAAGAGAAACAACATTAATGAATGGTATAAGATCGGCCAACACATAAAGAAGTTTGATGCAAATTTTAAATTAATATACTTTTTAAAGTTCGTAAGAGTATTTTGGTAAAATTAACAAACTGATTTAACTTTGATTTAAAATAATTTATTTTGTTATAGTTTGTACAAAATTCAATAGTTTCTTTTGTAATGTACCTTTCTATGATCGAAGTTTTCGAAAGGTAATGATTCTTTGTATATCCTTTAAAAGTTTTCATATAATGCTCTTCCGAATACATCCAGCGTAAATAAACCAAACCACAAATTCTAATCTTCTTTACTAGATTAACAATTAAGTGAATCATAATGTCAAAGAATGATGGAGGAAAAATATCTCTAATTGGCATAATATTATTGCAGCTTCATGTTCAAAGTCTTCTAAATTTTCAAGATCAGTAACTTTAGTACATATAACATTGAAGAATAAAGCACAATCTGGTTATAGTTACCCTTACATTTCTTGGTAAAATGCCAAGGATAGCCACTAGTATAAGCTGTTGCATCGAGACATGACAATCATGAGATTTTAACCCAACTAATTTCTGATCGTTCACTGGCACAAATTTCTTCACATTTGATGAGTACCATCTAGGAACTTTGATACCCTGGAAACAATCACAAAATTTGTTTTTCTTTTTTAGACAGAGTGTGACATGCTGGGGGATAATAGGTTCTATTTCCTACTTCTTTTGGTACTAACTCTTGCTGTATACTTATCACAACCATATCTTTATGGAAATTCTTAGTATCTTTTGTCTAGCCTTTAATGTTGAGAAGTGTTCCAATCAAACTATCACATACATTTTTTTCACATGCATCACATCAAGACAATGTCTTACATAAAGACTAGACCAGTATGGAAGATCAAAGAATACCGACCTCTTTTTCTAAATATTTTTCTCCACGGGATTTTTTTGTTTCTTTACAAAGACAACATTAATTAGTTGTTGTCTTTTATAAATTTTCTTCTTGGTTAAGGGATTTAAAGCGATATCACACTCTTGCTCTCTATTAAAAGCCTTCCGCAATCTACAATATGGATGGTTAGGTCTTAGAAATTTTTGATGCCCAAGATAAAATGTCATTTTTCCTTTTTATAACTGGTGGTTACATATGTACAAACTTGACATATAATACACGCTTTATGCCGCTTGACGTTGTACCCAGAAAAATAACTGTATACATGAAAGTCATTAATTATGCAAAACAACATGGCTCGCAACTTAAATTTATCACCTGTATGAGCATCATCCACATCAACACCTTCCGCCAAAAAAAGTTTTAAATCTTCAATTAATGGCGTTAAATAAACATCTATGTGTTCCCTGGTTGTTTTAGACCCGAAATCATCATCGATAGCATCATTTACTTGTACTTCATGCATAACCATGAAGATAGGTTGTAAATTATGAGAAGTACATGCCATGACATATGGTTAGTACTCAAATTACCAAAATGGTTCATTATGTCGGGGGCAAGTCCAATCCTAAGGTTCCTCGGTTCAAGGACAAAATATGGAAACAAGGAATAAATTATCTTCCATTGCACTGAATCAAGTACATGGCGAAGTTTTCCACCACACACTCTTTCATCTGCATGCTATCTAGTATTCCCTGCGTCACTAACATTAGCAAACAATCTTTTGAACCTTGGAATTATCGGTAGGTACCATATCACCTTGGCAGGAACATTATTGCTAGTTACACCATCATCGTCATCAACACCATTATCCTTCTGCTTGTAGCGTGAGTCCCCACACCTCGAGAAATCCTTCAAGTTTTCAAAAAATTTCCTATATAGGATGCAATCAATACGACATGCATGTATTTTGACATAGTCCAAATCCATTAGGCACAATATCTTCTTGGCCTCATAACTACTGTTTGACAACGAGTTACCTTAGGGAAACATTTATTTTAACAATTCGAGCAATTCAGTGAAACTTGTATCTGTCCATTCACCTCTTGCCTTAAGATTAAATAGTCTTAACACAGCTGATAATCTTGTAAAACTTTTACATCTGGGATACAACGAATCTTCCATGTCTCTTTGCAAAGTATCTACCCCATTAGCTTTCTTGAAAGCATCTACTCCAATATCATGAATCATGTTTTCTAGAGTATCATTCATAAATTCTTCATTCATCTTCAATTGTACGTGACAGAGGTCTCTTTTCCGTCCCTTCACCGTGCCATACCCATTTCGTGTAATTTTGAATAACTCCATCAGAACCACAATGATTGAATATAACATCTCTTGGATATTTTTTCATATTATAATATTTTTTACAAATACACAAAAAAATACCATTATTGTTAGGAAGGTATTTTTCGCTAAATCAAAAAACTGTATCACTTAATTCTCATACTCTTTACTTAATCGATTGACTTTCATCCAGGTATAATTAATCCATAATTACATAAAGCTTTTGAAAAATTAAATTAAAATAGCACACAACCAACAAAAATAATAATAGTAATGGACACAAACAACAAGAACAACAGTAATGGACTAGAACAACAACAACAATAACAAGAACAACAGTAATGGACAAAAACAACAACAAGAACAACAGTATGGAGAACATCAAGACAACAAGAATACCATACAGGAGAATAGTGTTGAGAGAGTTTTTTGTTCGCTAGGGCTTCTGTCCTTTTAGGAGAATAATTGTGTTCTTTCGTTGGCTGTAAAAGAAGTGTTCATTCGCTAGAACTCAGAAAGTGAATTAGATAGACACTGAGGGAATAAAAAATATAAAGAGTATTTATTGCGGTTTTACTGAAAATTGAGGTCACATATTCGACGTAAAATCTATAATAAATAAAGGGGCCTTTTTGGTTCCAAAAGCATAAAAAAATTAGAGAGTTTTTATCTCGGTTTTAAAGAAAACCTAGGAACCATATCGATGTAAAATCTATAAAAAAAAATAAAGGCTTCTTTTGGTTCCATAGAAAATAAAAAATTAGAGAGTTTTTATCTCGATTTTAAAGAAAATTGAGGTAACATATCCTACATAAAATTTATAAAAAATAAAGGCGCCTTTTTTTTTCTAATTTAAACATATAATTACATGAGTTGAGAATCAAATCTCAAATCCTGAGCATATATTTATGGCGACTTATGATAAAACCAAGGTAACATGTTGATTTTTTTAAAATAAATCAAAGCGCTTCCTTTAACATATACTATCGATTTTTTATTCTTCGTAATGAAAGTTTCTTCATAAAAAACTTAATGTAATTATATAAGGTTCGGGTAATATATATATATATATATATATATATATATATATATATATATATATATATATATATATATATATATATATATATATATATATATATTGATTTTGTATTGGTACATAATGTGTATTATTTTAGTTTTGATGTAAACATGTAGTAGATTTTTATTTTGACTATGTTGTTATTAAATATATGATATAAAATGTGTAACTTTTTATTCTGTTTTACTAAAATACATTTTATAACCAAAAATATGTAACATTAAAAAACACATATTTTAAAAATATAAGAGATTTCACATTAATTGAAAATACAAGAGAAATGTGAAAAGTGATCCCCTACCCTCATATTCTCTTTTAATTGTTCCAATTAATAAAAAAAATTGAGAGATTCCCCTCAATTAATACACTATCTGATGGTAGGAGTGAGAAATTTCTCCTCAATTAACACCCCCAACCAATGAAAAAAATGAGAGACTTTTTACGATTAATATCTAAACTCAAAATAAAATTGATGCATTTTTCAATTTTTCGTTCGAACCAATAAATCAACATGAAAGGCGACATGCTTTTCATAACAATCTAAATTACCCCGAATTCTTTATCGTAATAATGAGTACATATTTTGTGCATTGTAACTTATTTATTGTACTTAATAAATTATTTAAATGAACTTTGGGCCCAGAAATTAAGTTTAGGCACTATCAATTATATCTATATTGCGATCATATACTGCATTATATAAATATAAATTATTACACTATAATTATGCAATGAGATTGCTGTTTGCTATATCTAAAAAGTGAATGACACATGAACATATATTATTTTTGGAGTAAATATTAAGAAAAAAAAATACACTTATAAGGAATATAAATACTTTAAGATTAATCATTTCCATAATCGAAAGACACAAAATTTATTAATGCACTTCATAACTGGAGGTAAATAGTAATCAACACAATCATCATCAACAACACAGGGAGTGCGAGCTGCATTGTAAAAATAATTAAAAAGAAATTGTTATTTAAATGTGATATAATATTATATTATATATAATATAAATTTGATAATTATGTGAGAAATGGCTTACTTCTACATGTTACAACAAGAAATAAAGAAAGAAAAATGATCGAAACATAAATAAATGTGAGATTTTGCATCATATTTTTTTCTCTTTTGTAGATAATAAAATAAAAAATTTAGATCATTTTATAAGAAAAAGTTTCATGTTTTTATAAATTCAATTTAATATGGTTAGCATTTAGAAATTGCAAAAAGTCTTTTATAAAATTATAATTGATATAAGTTTCTCTAATGAATATGTTGTGTGTCCCTTTAGCTCACTCGATTGATAACTCAATCTTATTAAAGATTTGCATTAATAACACTTTGATGATTATCAAAGTTCATTATTTTTTATTATCCTTCAAAGTTCATTACCTTATTAAATTTATATTTTAGCGTTTTGTAATAGATAGGAAAAAAAATCTTAAAAGAGAAACAACAAATGATGAATGGTATAAGGTCAGCCAACACATAAAGAAGTTTGATGCAAATTTTAAATTAATATAAATTTTAAAATTCTAATAGTATTCAAGAGCATTTAGATCAGATGACGGAAGTTTCCTCCAACTTAACCAGAGGTTCTAGATTCGAATCTAGTTTTGAACACGCAACAGTGATAAATCTCTTAGGGAGAGTTAAACCAAGGAAGGATTACTGGTTAAAATTATAAGACCGAGCGTAACACCCTAATTTATCCCGGCGAATAATAATAAAATCAGAGTAAAAATTTTCGTTGAAAATATTCATCACAAAACTAGGAAGTCACATTCTTTAAAACATAAACATTTGCTCGCAATTATTAACGGATACGTAACACATTTAATGTCAGATGAACCGATCAAATAACATAGTCTTCAACACAACTTTTATTACGCAGCGGAAAATATCTATAATTCAAATTAAATCAACATAACAACTTAATTCAACAATTGCCAACATCAAAATTTAAGAATGCTTCAACAATCATTTGAAATCCAATGAAGAAAACAAACAAGTGTTCAACCCCCCTAGTATTACGTATCAGAGCAACGAAGCCGACTCAAACTAAATGAAGGTAATCATCCTTCACTCTTAATCACCTGCACGTTACCCACGTAGAGACAACATTCAAATAGAAAGGATGAGATATCATTACAATATAAGAAAACATATAATAATAAGTATATGAAGAATAAAGTCATACATATTTCACCAAATCCACAAAATTATCATCATCCATCAACACATAAAATACAAGTATTCGACAACAAACAACGTATTATCACATCATTGGTTATAAAATGCAATGAGACCAATACCAACTCAGATGCATGTGGTACCAACATAGCATAAGCCCTCAACATAATTTTAGTAATTAGAGGCACCAACAAGGCATAAGCCCACAACAACTTGCCCATCCAGGCCAACAACAGAGCAAAGCCCTCAACAATGCAATGTATGCGACACCGACATGTAACAACACAATTATGCAACCACAAGGCATAAGCCTTCTACGAACGCCAATATAGACCATCACCTCATTGTCATCATATAGCCACATCACGTGCTTATAAAAAACAATCTGCAAACAAGGTTCAAGATGTCTTTCTCATACAATCATCCATTCCAATGCATAAACTTAGAAAATTCTAGCATTCGATTTTCGCCAAAACCGACTCAAAGACTATTCAAACGATTCTAGAAAATTATGGAAAATTCATAAAAACTCATGATAAATCATTAGTATACAGGACCCGATTCATTTTTGAAAAATATAAAAAAATTTCTCCCAGGTCTCGCTAAGCGCCCTTAGCTCGCTAAGCGAAATAGCAATTATGCAGAAAAACTCTGCTACCGCCAGCTACTGTCCAAACCACTTTTTTCCCAAAAATCCATCCTAGACAGTCCGTTTTTACGAAAGAATCATATATTCACGTTTCTCTATTCATATAACATCAATTGGGATCATAAATATGCAATTCTACGACGTCACTTTCGACACTGAATTTAAGGTCATAACATGGAATTTTGTGAAAATCAACAAGACCAAATTTCACAAGATAGAAACCATACAGCACATATACATCACATATCAACAAGTAATTATCATCAAACATGCATCAATTTGTCAATTATATGGATTTACCATTCAAAACCTAAGAACATTAACATAGAAATCAAAACCTCATTCCTATCTACTAATCATCATACCCAACCTTATAGATTAGAACCCCACCCTTACATTGGATTGGTGATTCCCCACTCTTACATTGGATTCCTTGCTCTAGCCTCTTAATGCCTCTTCTCCTCTTCTACGATAGCTTCTCTTTTCACTTTCTGTCTAACTTCCCTTTTCTTCAATCATGTTTTCTCTTTTAGTTAACCCCTTACTAACTTCTACCTCACTAATGGGCTTAACAAACAACACCCCCACTATTTCTTATGCTAAAACAATATAGGCCCAATTAATTATTTAATCATTTATTCTATTATTATTATTAATATTATTATTATTATTATTATTATTATTATTATTATTATTATTATTATTATTCGAGTTATAATAAAATAGCATAATCACTAATCTCTAGCCACACTCTCGTGTTTCTACACTTTTAGACACACACACCCCAACAATACAAGTCCACAATTGAATCACAATCCCATTAAATAATTCACAACCAAATAATTAAATAATTGAAGCCTTCTTGAATTTTGATGTTGGCAATTGTTGAATTAAGTTGTTATATTGGTTTTATTTGAATTATGGATATTTTCCGCTGCGTAATAACAATTGTTTTGAAGACTATGTTATTTGATCGGTTCATCCGAAATTAAATGTGTTATGTATCCGTTAATAATTGTGAGCAAATGTTTATGTTTTGAAGAATGTGACATCCTAGTTTTGTGATGACTATTTTAAATGAAAATTTGTACTCTAATTTTATTATTATTCGTCGGGGTTAATTAGGGTGTTACATTAGTGATATCTGAGTCGAACTTCTCCCAATACGATGTGGTTTCAGGACAAACCATGTGAAAGTTGGTGGGCATGTAACACCCAAGGTCGAAAAAGGCGAGGGATGGTTGCACCACATGTAACACCTGAGGCAGAAGAGGGCAAGGGTGGTCTTCACATCGAAATGAGAGGGATCCTAAGGCTCTGCAGGGAAGAGACTGCAGGGTTGAAGGAATGCATATAAGGATTGATTGGTACTACCTATACCAACAAGATGCATCTTCTTTTTGGTGGTCTATTCTATAAGAACTCCATAGTTAAGTGTGCTTGATTTGGAGCAATTCTAGGATGGGTGACCTTCTGGGAAGTTTCCCGGATAGCGTGTGAGTGTGTACGGACCTCATGTTAGAGGGGTAGACCTGGATGCGGGGAACCACCCCGATCTCTCAAACACACTTAACGTAACAAGGTAACAAGGATGATTTATATCAACTAACAGGTTAATTCAATTGGGTTAACCTAGATATAACAAAGACAGTAATTAATCTTGTTATAGGTGGATCCCATCCATAAAGCCCACCATGCAAAAGATAAATTTTAGAAGGATGATAAAGGTTGGCCTTTCTACCTTATGCTTTTCACCCCTATGGGCCTCATGCTTAGGGATTGTGTGTGGAACGTTGTTTTGCACATAATATGACATCTACTTTTAATGATGACTACCACCATGATGACAACTATGATAACTCAAGTATGAACGACTAAGCTACTAAAGATGCAAACCTAAGTATTATGGTTTGATAACCTTGACTATCCAATGAAGACAAATTAAATAGAAATAATATAAAGCCTCATATCAAGAGATCTCAAGAAGTGTCCACATAAAGGAGAGTATCTAGAAAAAAACATGTAGAAAAGTAGTTATCTCCTATTTCAGTAAGTAAGTGAACATATGTAAAAGAAAATAGATTTTTTTTGTTAAAGCACAAGGCTAAAACACACACACACACACACCAAAATCTTTTTCAAAATGATTCGCCAAAAGAAAATACTCTTAAAAAATGGAAATTGTATCAGATGAATGGGAAGCAAGAAAATAAGCGATGGACAAAACTTTGACTTTTCTAATGATTAAAACGTATGTCCAATCAAGTAGAATTGCACATACTTAAGGCCCACTCTAGTTTAAATGCGCCTTGATTATGTGCAACGGCTAGATATCTATACTTTCCATTTTGAGAACTTACAATCGTATATTTGCATCATCTAATCGGTTAACAACTTGTTCTAATTGATTACCAAACGATAAAATGTGTTAAATGTAGATTCCTTTTCGAGCCAACCTCTTGTCTATAAATATAGGTATCATTTCTGAAGGATAGAAAAACACTTAGAAAGGGGGGGTTTGAATAAGTGTAGCTTTAAAAACTTGACAGATAAAAATAAATTGCACAGTTATTTTTATCCTGGTTCGTTGTTAACTAAACTACTCCAGTCCACCCCCGCAGAGATGATTTACCTCAACTGAGGATTTAATCCACTAATCGCACGGATTACAATGGTTTTCCACTTAGTCCACGACTAAGTCTTCTAGAGTATCCTGATCACAACCTGATCACTCCAGGAACAACTGCTTAGACACAAGCTAAGACTTTCTTAGAGTATCCTGACCACCACGTGATCACTCTAATTACAACTGCTTAGACACAAGCTAAGACTTCCTAGAGTATTCTGATCAACACTTGATCACTCTAGTTACTTACAACTTAATGTAATCTTTCTAAGAGTATTACAATGCTTCTTAAAAGCTATAATCACAACAGTGATATTTCTCTTAAAGTTTAAGCTTAATCTCACTAATATATTACAAAAGCAATGTAGTGAGCTTTGATGAAGATGAAGTTTCTGAGCTTTGAATTGAACAGCGTTTCAGCAAGTCTTTCAGAATAATTTCGTTCAGAATGTGTTAACCTTGCTTCTCATCAGAACTTCATATTTATAGGCGCTTGAGAAGATGACCGTTGAATGCATTTAATGCTTTGCGTGTTCCGTACAGCTTTGCATTTAATGTTATACGCTTTTGTCAACTACCTCGAGCCTTGTTCACGCTGTGTCCACTGACGTTGCCTTTAATAGCTTCTAACGTTCCTTTTGTCAGTCAGCGTAGCCTGCCACTTGTACTTTCTTCTGATCTGATGTTTGTAAATACAACGTTTGAATATCATCAGAGTCAAACAGCTTGGTGCAAAGCATCTTCTGATCTTCTGACCTTGAAGTGCTTCTTAGCGTGATACCATCAGAACTTCAGTGCTTCTGATCTCATGTTCTTCTGATGCTTCCATAGACCCATGTTCTGATTCTGCTTCGACCATCTTCTGATGTCTTGCCAGACCATGTTCTGATGTTGCATGCTGAACCTTCTGAGTCAAAGCTTCTGAGCGCAGATTTATGCATACTCTTTATATATTTCCTGAAAAGGAAATTGCATTGGATTAGAGTACCATATTATCTAAAGCAAAATTCATATTATTGTTATCATCAAAACTAAGATAATTGATCAGAACAAATCTTGTTCTAACAATCTCCCCCTTTTTGATGATGACAAAAACATATATAAGTGATATGAATTTGCGATCAGAAAGAGCAGACGGCAAAAGACAAATTACACAGCTATAGCATAAGCATGTGAATATGTCTCCCCCTGAGATTAACAATCTCCCCCTGAGATAAATAATCTCCCCCTGAAATAAATACTCGAAGAGCTTTAATAAAAGACTTCCCTGATTATTTCGGTAGAGACGATCACATAAGCTTCTGTCTTCAGAGAATTCATAGCTTCTGACTTCTGCTTCCATTGGACAGCTTCAGAACTTGAATTTCTTTAGATCCCTAGAACACTCACAGCTTCTGATTCCTACTTCCATTCAGGACAGCTTCAGAACTTGAATTTCTTTGATCTTCAGAACATTCACAACTTCTGATTCCTGCTTCCATCTAGGACAGCTTCAGAACTTGAATTTCTTTGATCTTCAGAACATTCACAGCTTCTGATTCCTGCTTCCATCTAGGACAGCTTCAGAACTTGAGTTTTCTGGATCTTTAGAACATTCACAGCTTCTGATTTCTGCTTCCCTCGGATAGCTTCAGAGCTTTGAATTTCTACCAACATCACTTCATGCTAGATTTGTATCAGAACATTGTTGAATGTACCAGAGCATCATCAGAGCATCTCTACATCCTGAAATGTTACAGAACAAAAACTAAACGACAAAAGTCAGCATGAATGAGTCAGAACATAAAATGTATATTAGAACACATGATATGTATCAGAGCCATATAGGCTAAAATAATGTATCAGAGCAAATAGAATTTTGTCAAAGCGAATAGACAAATTTTGGATCAAATTCTATTATTAGTGCTTCTGATTCTGAAGCTTGACAGCACTCAGCTTGCTTCAGTTTCCATATGCTTATTCTTTTTACAGAATAGCGCTTCTTATGGTTTTGCTTCTTGTGTTTTCTTTGAAGATTTTCTTCACTTCTTTATACCTGCAAAACACTTAAACCAAATAGAACTTGCAGTTCTTGTTAGTAAATGTGTGGGAGCTTTACCCAACAACTGATAGATTAATCAAATCATTTATCATTTATCTTCTCCCCCTTTTTGTCATAACATCAAAAAGAATATTCAAAAGATTCAGATGTATAAAATAAAAACACTGGAATGTAAAAAAAACAAAGAAACTTTTCATTGATAATCAAAAGATATTACAAAAGTTCTTATGTTTAACAAGCAGATGCAACAAGGAAAGAAAACTACTAAGACCAAAGACTAAGACCCTCCCTAAGACAGAATCTGCGCCAGCATGTCTTGAACCCTGTCATAATTTGCAGTTTTCCTTGCCATGAAGGCGTGAAAACGCATCATTGACTGCTTCTTGGGCTTCCAGGCGAGGGGTTAGGGAGACTTGATTCTGATGCAGATTTTCCACAATCTCTTTCAGAAACAACATTCTCAGCAGGTGAGGATGAAGAGACTTCTTTGGAATGGGTTGAGGGAGAGGAAAGGTTAGATGAAGAGGAAGTTGAGTCTTGAAGGTAAAAAGATGAGGAGGAAGATGGAGATGATGGAGGGCTTTCACCAGGAGGTTGAAACACACGTCTAGAATAGTTTCCAGACAACTGAGCTTCGAATGAATTCACCTTGAGAGGGTCATAGGTGATCTTTATCTTTTTGGGTTTGGAAGAAGAAGTTTCATCAGTTTTTCTCTTTTTGTTTTCATCATTTTTATGGTTTCCTGGGCTTGATGAAGAGTTCATGATGGATTTGCAGATAATGAACAGCTAGGGTTTGATATGAATGCAGAGAGATAGAGAAGGAAAGCAAGGACAAAGTGAAATAGAGAAAATATAAGAGGGAAGGAGAAGTGTTTGAAGAGTATTTAAGATGAAACAAATGATGAATAGCATTTAATGTTACATGACGAGAGGAGAGATAATAAAGACAAATGAGGTGACTTGCACAGTTACCTATGGTCGGCGTCCCTTCAACTGCACGCGCGCTTATCCATGAACAGTAAAGACAGGTTTACCATCCCGAGATAAAACGTTACAGCTGTTTTGCTTTTAAAGAGGTTCTGAATCAACTTAGACAATGAAACGTTAGTAATAACTGAATCATAATTTCTAATTGATTTCAATCAGAACTTCTGATTAACAAAAAATCCACTTTCATTTCAGAAGATACTCATACATAAGAACTTCTCATCTTCTCATTCTGGGCATAAATCCATACTGATGTTCTTCAGAATGAACTTAAACCTATCTTCATCCAGGGGTTTTGTAAAGATATCAGCCCATTGATGGTCTGTATCCACAAAGTTTAAAGATAGAACACCCTTCTGAACATAGTCCCTTATGAAATGATGTTTAATCTCAATATGTTTAGCTTTTGAATGAAGAATAGGATTCTTAGATAAACATATAGCAGAAGTATTATCACAGAATATAGGAATGTTACTCTCATATATCTGATAGTCTTCTAGCTGACTCTTCATCCAGAGCATCTGTGTACTACAACCAGCAGCAGCGACATATTCTGCTTCTGTTGTTGATAGAGCAATAGTTGCTTGTTTCTTGCTATATCAGGAGATCAAATGACTTCCAAGAAATTGGCAACTTCCTGAAGTACTCTTTCTTTCGATTCTGTCTCCAGCATAGTCAGCATCGCAAAATCCTACTAAGTTGTATTCTTTAGATTTTCTGTAAACTAAGCCAACATTAGTAGTACCTTTCAGATACCTTAGAATTCTCTTAACAGCAGTTAAATGAGATTCTCTAGGGTCTGATTGGAATCTAGCACACAAACAAACACTGAGAAGAATGTCAGGTCTAGAAGCAGTCAAATATAGAAGAGATCCAATCATACCTCTGTATAACTTCTGATCTACCTTCTTACTTACCTCATCCTTACCTAGGATGCATGTTGGATGCATAGGAGTTTTGGCTTCTTTGCAGTCTAGAAGATTAAACTTCTTCAGAAGTTCCTTCACATACATGGTTTGGTGAACATACGTTCCTTCTGATGTTTGATTTATTTGTATTCCAAGGAAGTACTTGAGTTCTCCCATCATGCTCATTTCAAACTCAGCCTGCATAGACTTAGCAAACTCCTTTCCAAGTGTAGCATTAGATGTTCCAAAAATAATATCATCTACATATATTTGAGAAATTAAAATATCCCTTTTAAAGGTTTTACAAAATAGAGTAGTGTCCACTTTTCCTCTAGTGAAACCATTATCCAGAAGGAAAGAACTTAAGCGTTCATACCAAGCTCTGGGAGCTTGTTTCAATCCATACAATGATCTCTTTAGTTTAAAAACATGATTAGGAGACATAGAGTCTTCAAAACCAGGAGGTTGATGGACATAAACTTCTTCATCTATATAACCATTTAAGAAGGCACTCTTAACATCCATCTGATAGAGAGTGATGTTAAATTGAGTGGCAAATGAAATTAATAGACGAATAGATTCTAACCTGGCCACTGGTGCAAAGGTTTCTGTATAGTCAATTCCTTCTTGCTGACTGTAACCCTGAGCCACCAGTCTGGCTTTGTTTCTTACCACTTCACCTTTCTCACTGAGCTTGTTTCTGAAGACCCATTTTGTACTGATTATATTGAATCCATCTGGTCTAGGAACAAGATCCCAAACATCATTCCTTGTAAACTGATTCAGTTCTTCTTGCATAGCAATTATCCAGTCTGGATCTTCTAGAGCATGATCAACAGAAGTTGGCTCGATCAAAGATACAAGACCTAATTGACAGTCTGCATTGTTCTTAAGGAATGCTCTTGTTCTGATTGGATCATCCTTCTTTCCAAGAATGACATCTTCTGAATGACCAGAAATGAGTCTGGATGATCTTCTGACAGATGGTTCTTCAGAAATGCTTAGATTCTCCAGAGAAGCTGATACTTGATCTTCAGATTCTTTGCTTCTGAGAAGCTCTGCTTCTGATGCGTTGCTTCTTGGCTCAACAACTTCTGATACATCAATATCACAATCTGCAAAATTATCAAACTGCTTTGGTTTTTCAGAACCAAGCTTATCATCAAACCTGATATTGATTGATTCTTCTACAACCAGTGTTTCTGTATTGTATACTCTGTAGCCTTTTGAGCGTTCAGAATATCCAAGAAGGAAACATTTTTGTGCTTTGGAATCAAATTTACCAAGATGATCTTTAGTGTTCAAAATAAAGCATACACATCCAAAAGGATGGAAATATGAGATGTTTGGCTTTCTGTTCTTCCACAATTCATAAGGAGTCTTATTTAGAATAGGTCTGACAGAGATTCTATTCTGAATATAGCATGCAGTGTTTATTGCTTCTGCCCAAAAATGCTTAGCCATATTGGTTTCATTGATCATGGTTCTGGCCATTTCTTGTAGAGTCCTATTCTTTCGCTCTACAACTCCATTTTGCTGTGGAGTTCTAGGACAAGAGAAATCATGGGCAATACCATTTTCTTTGAAGAACTTTTCAAAGAATCTGTTCTCAAATTCACCACCATGATCACTTCTGACCTTTATGATTTTACACTCTTTCTCAGATTGAATCTGAGTGCAGAATTCAAAGAACACTGAATGAGACTCATCCTTGTGTTTCAAGAACTTTACCCATGTCCAGCGGCTATAATCATCAACGATGACTAATCCATATTTCTTCCCTCTGACAGATGCTGTTTTTACTGGGCCAAACAGATCAATGTGCAAGAGTTCTAGTGGCCTTGAGGTAGAAACAACATTCTTGGACTTGAATGCAGGTTTGGAGAACTTGCCCTTCTGACATGCTTCACAAAGAGCATCTGATTTGAATTTCAGATTAGGGAGTCCTCTGACAAGATCCAGTTTGTTAATCTGAGAAATCTTTCTCAAACTAGCATGACCTAATCTTCTGTGCCAGACCCACTGCTCTTCAGAAACAGACATAAGACAAGTCACCTTCTGACTCATAAGATCTTGCAGATCTGTCTTATAAATGTTGTTCTTCCTCTTGCCGGTAAATAGGATTGAGCCATCCTTCTGATTTACAGCCTTGCAAGACTTTTGATTGAAGATTATATCATAACCATTGTCACTCAATTGACTGATAGATAAGAGGTTATGTGTTAATCCTTCTACAAGAAGTACATTTGAAATGGAAGGAGAGTTACCAGACTTTATAGTTCCAGAGCCAATTATTTTGCCCTTCTGATCTCCTCCAAACTTGACTTCTCCTCCAGACTTAAGCACCAGGTCTTGGAACATAGACCTTCTTCCTGTCATGTGTCGTGAGCATCCAGAGTCCAGGTACCATGACATGTTGTGCTTTGTCCTTTTTGCAGCCAAGGATATCTACAATAGGAATGATCTTATCCTTAGGTACCCACATTTTCTTGGGTCCTTTCTTGTTAGATTTTCTCAAGTTCTGATTGAACTTGGGTTTAACATTGTAAGCAATAGGAGGAACAGCATGATAATTCTTAATGTGAGTTTCATGATATTTCCTAGGTTGTGTCACATGCTTCTTAGTGTGTGTAACGTGAAAGCTTTGTGCATGTGATGTGTGCCTAATATCATGGGAGTGGCCAATTTAAATTGGTTATACAGAGGCTTGTATGATATTTTCATATCATCCACAGATTCTAGCTTGTATGGGATTTCACCCTCATAACCAATGCCTACTCTATTATTTCCAGACACAGCATATATCATAGAAGCAAGTTGACTTCTGCCTATGCTTCTAGATAAGAATTTTCTGAAGCTCAAGTCATATTCTTTCAGAATATGATTCATGCTAGGAATGGCTTTTTGTGTTTCAGAGGAAGATCCACTGTTTTTGGATAACTTTAAAACTTTTTCCTTCAGTTCAGAATTTTCCAATTCCAGCTTCTTAGTTTCAAATTCAAATTGCTTCTTCAGCTTTTTGTATTTGATACTAAGATGAGCTTTGAGTTCCAGAAGTTCTGTTAGACTGGAAACTAACTCTTTTCTAGATAGTTCAGAAAATACCTCTTCAGAATCTGATTCTGATGTAGATTCTGATCCGTCGTCTTCTGTCGCCATCAGCGCACAGTTAGCCTGCTCATCTTCAGAGTCTGAATCATCTTCTGATTCATCCCAGGTTGCCATAAGACCTTTCTTCTTATGATACTTCTTCTTGGGATTTTCTTTCTGAAGTTTCGGACACTCATTCTTGTAATGTCCAGGCTCATTGCACTCATAGCAGACAGCCTTCTTCTTGTCAGATCTTCTGTCATCAGAAGATTCTCCACGTTCAAATTTCTTTGAACTTCTGACGCCTCTGAACTTCCTTTGCTTGTTCTTCCAGAGTTGATTTAGCCTTCTGGAGATCAAGGACAGTTCATCTTCTTCTTCAGATTCTGATTCTTCAGAATCTTCTTCTCTTGCCTGAAAAGCGTTAGTGCATTTTTTAACATTAGATTTTAATGCAATAGACTTACCTTTCTTCTGAGGCTCGTTTGCGTCCAGCTCAATTTCATGGCTTCTCAAGGCACTGATAAGCTCTTCCAAAGAAACTTCATTCAGATTCTTTGCAATCTTGAATGCAGTTACCATTGGACCCCATCTTCTGGGTAAGCTTCTGATAATCTTCTTTACATGATCAGCCTTGGTGTAGCCTTTGTCGAGAACTCTTAATCCAGCAGTCAAAGTTTGAAATCTTAAAAACATCTTTTCAATGTCTTCATCATCCTCCATCTTGAAGGCTTCATACTTCTGGATTAATGTGAGAGCTTTGGTCTCCTTGACTTGAGCGTTTCCTTCATGAGTCATTTTCAAGGACTCATATATGTCATAGGCCGTTTCCCTGTTAGATATCTTCTCATACTCAGCATGAGAGATAGCATTCAGCAAAACAGTTCTGCATTTATGATGATTCCTGAAAAGCTTCTTCTGATCATCGCTCATTTCTTGCCTTGTCAGCTTTACGCCTCTGGCATTTACCGGATGTTTGTAACCATCCATCAGAAGATCCCATAGATAACCATCTAGACCAAGAAAGTAACTTTCCAGTTTATCTTTCCAGTATTCAAAGTTTTCACCGTCAAATACTGGTGGTCTAGTATAACCATTGTTTCCATTGTGTTGCTCAGCAGAGCCAGATGTAGATGGAGTTGGATTTGCTTGAGGTTCACCAGCCATCTTTTAATGAAGCGTTTTTCTCTTCCTGAATCTTTTCTAAACACGGTTAAGTGCTTGCACCTTAGAACCGGCGCTCTGATGCCAATTGAAGGATAGAAAAACACTTAGAAAGGGGGGGTTTGAATAAGTGTAGCTTTAAAAACTTGACAGATAAAAATAAATTGCACAGTTATTTTTATCCTGGTTCGTTGTTAACTAAACTACTCCAGTCCACCCCCACAGAGATGATTTACCTCAACTGAGGATTTAATCCACTAATCGCACGGATTACAATGGTTTTCCACTTAGTCCACGACTAAGTCTTCTAGAGTATCCTGATCACAACCTGATCACTCCAGGAACAACTGCTTAGACACAAGCTAAGACTTTCTTAGAGTATCCTGACCACCACGTGATCACTCTAATTACAACTGCTTAGACACAAGCTAAGACTTCCTAGAGTATTCTGATCAACACTTGATCACTCTAGTTACTTACAACTTAATGTAATCTTTCTAAGAGTATTACAATGCTTCTTAAAAGCTATAATCACAACAGTGATATTTCTCTTAAAGTTTAAGCTTAATCTCACTAATATATTACAAAAGCAATGTAGTGAGCTTTGATGAAGATGAAGTTTCTGAGCTTTGAATTGAACAGCGTTTCAGCAAGTCTTTCAGAATAATTTCGTTCAGAATGTGTTAACCTTGCTTCTCATCAGAACTTCATATTTATAGGCGCTTGAGAAGATGACCGTTGAATGCATTTAATGCTTTGCGTGTTCCGTACAGCTTTGCATTTAATGTTATACGCTTTTGTCAACTACCTCGAGCCTTGTTCACGCTGTGTCCACTGACGTTGCCTTTAATAGCTTCTAACGTTCCTTTTGTCAGTCAGCGTAGCCTGCCACTTGTACTTTCTTCTGATCTGATGTTTGTAAATACAACGTTTGAATATCATCAGAGTCAAACAGCTTGGTGCAAAGCATCTTCTGATCTTCTGACCTTGAAGTGCTTCTTAGCGTGATACCATCAGAACTTCAGTGCTTCTGATCTCATGTTCTTCTGATGCTTCCATAGACCCATGTTCTGATTCTGCTTCGACCATCTTCTGATGTCTTGCCAGACCATGTTCTGATGTTGCATGCTGAACCTTCTGAGTCAAAGCTTCTGAGCGCAGATTTATGCATACTCTTTATATATTTCCTGAAAAGGAAATTGCATTGGATTAGAGTACCATATTATCTAAAGCAAAATTCATATTATTGTTATCATCAAAACTAAGATAATTGATCAGAACAAATCTTGTTCTAACAATTTCTCGTTACAAAGCATCTAGATTCATTTTTGGACACTTTTATCTCTCTCTCTCTAAAGTTTTATTCAACTTTCTCTTACTAAATGTTTTAGTCAAATGCCTTTGTGAAAAAAGTTCATTTGTGAGTGAGGATATATTTGTCATTTTGGAAAGGGTAGAATTGTAAAATTCACCAAGATAATCTTTTGTATACACCGTGGTTGAATACTATCCATTTAGGGATTTATATGGGTTATAATCTCATCCTATAAAAGCTTATATTTGAGGATTATGTGATCAATCGTAGGTTGGGTTCAAGATTAGCCAGTGTTAAATTCTTCATAAGTTATTGATTAGCCCGATTAAAATCAAGTTAGGTTGAAAATCGGCCCGATATTAAAATCTTAGCAGGTTCGAGATCTCCTCGGCTAAAATCTGACAGGTTTTTGGTTAGCCCGGCTAAAACCAAAGTATTGAGATCAGATTTTTTGAAACTTAAAGACTAACCACTCCAAGGTCGTGTTCGTGGAAATAATACTAATTACTTTAATCCACTGCTGGGAAAGAAGATTGGTCGCTTCACTCTTAACAATATATTGAAGAAAAGACACAAACGCCCACATCCACCGTCTTGTATTATTTGGTTGAAGATCAACCATCATTTCTTTGTATAAGGGGGTTCATGAGTCTTTCCTACTATAAGCTCTCAACTATTATTGGAAGTTCTCAAGATCAATTATTTGGGAAAGGAGTAGGTCCTTTTGATTTGACTAAACCTCTATAATTCTTGGAGTTATCCTTCTTTCCTTAAACTCTTTAAATTCCACAGTTTCTTTTATGCTATTTACTTTCTATTACCTAAGTTTTTCAAACTCTATTTTTATTATTACAAAAAATTTCAAAACCAAGTTTTTCCAAACCACATCATTCACCTCCCTCTTATGTGTGAAGTCTCAAGTCTAACAAGTGGCATCAGAGCCTAACTCTTGTTTAAAGACTAATCGTCTCAAGAGGAAGATAACTTCCGTCACAAGATCTTTTTTAAATACACCACCAATTTCTGAAAATTGAAGTTTTTATTTTTGGCAAGCCAGATTCAAAATATTTCTTCAAAGTTTAAATCATAAATTGTGAGAAACAATAGTCAATGATCTGGTGTACCCTACTCATCAAATAGATGATGAAGTAGTGAAAAAAACCTATTCTATTTGGACCGAAGAAGAAAAGAGAAATATTGATATAGATATTAAAACCAAGAATTTTATAATAATGTCTTTTGATGATATTAAGCTTTTTAATGTTCGCCATTGTAAAACCGCCAAGGAATTGTGGGACACCATGGGAAAGATATATGGAGTTTCTCTAAGTATCAAACAAGAGAAGATGAACACACTAGGCGAAGTAGATACATATATTAGTCAAGAATGTTTTTATAATTTTAGAAATATAGGAATTTTTGTTAGAAACTTTTTTACTAACAAATATCTAAGAGTTGAGAATTGGAAATATAATTCAACTCTCAGATCAGTAGATGAGAGTCTTCATGAATTTCAAGAAAAACCAAGAAAGAAGGAATCACAGAGAAGGTGAGAGAGCTAATTCAACTACTTAAATATAAAGGAATCCAAATTAAAGAATCATCATCCTCATCTTGCTCCTATAGTACGACTTTGATTCAATCCTTTGAAAGAACATACTGAATAGTTGAGTGATCTTCAGAAAATTCAACATCAGATGAAGGATCTTCTTGTTCAAAGATCGACAAAGAAGATGAAGAGGTTTATTTAAAATTTAAATAAATAATAGGAGGAGAGACATCAATCTTTTGGAGAAACATGAAAGAATTATCTTCCAATGAAGAAGATATAATATGATCAAAGGCACCCAATGAGGGAGATACGTTTTTGAAATTGGAAAATGAAGATTGTTGATGCTCTGCTCTGTATTATTGTCTGATTGGCATTGATGTTTGGCTAAAACATATAATAGCAGCAAAAGGTATTTGTATGTATAAGTCTTGCAATCAAAAAAGAAGAAGTCAGGTACAAAAGCAAGATGTTATATGCAATGTCATGACTTCAACCATGACATCGCGCCTACAGAACTGGAACTGGAAGATTCAGTCTGATACTCAACAGATACAGAATATTATTGGAATATTTTGTAATCCTATGTGGCGCAGATTTAAAGGTCAAAAGAATCAAGTCAGAATATTGAAGAATCAAATCAGAGGATTGAAGATTCAGCAGTTTCTAATTTAGGAGATAAATTAGGAAACTCATGATTAAAAAGACCTTGATTGTAGCAAAAGATTTCTACAGATTTGTAACAGCAAGGAGTGCTGCGATTTGTAAGCCCGAGTCCAACTGGGATCAGGTTATAAATAGAAACCTTTGTAACCTAGTTTGAGTGAGCTAGCCGAGTATTGGAAAGATGTAGTTTTTAGGATTAGCTGTACAGGTGAACCACCCGGATTGTGGGATGGTCATTGATATATGATTCTCGAAGCTGTTAAGCAAGAGAAGTTTAGTGTAAATCTCGAAGCCTGTAGGTAAAAGATGTTGTGTTCTTGGGGGAAGCTGTTAAGCAACTTGAGGTTATGTTTGTTTGTGTATTTAGAATGTTGGTAGTTAGGCCGTTGATGCAGTGACTGAGTTGTTGACTGTTAGACATCATCGCTATGATTGAGAGTGGAATGAAGATATTTCATATTTAGGGAGAACCTAGTGTAGAAGGGTCATTAGGTAGTGATTAAGTGAGGAGTTGTAAACTGGGAGTTTAGCTCTGAATTGATACTGCTAATAGTGAACTTCATCCCTGACTTGGTAGCCCCTAGAGTAGGTTGGTTGAACCGAACTGGGTGAACAATTCTGTGTGTTATTTATCTTCTGCATTGTGTTGTTTGTTCAGTCGTGGATCTTATGACATTGTGTATAACATCAGGTTCAGAAGTGTTAGCTGTTCCTTTATAGAACCATATAAAATCTGGTTATGTTGACTGAACATATGTGATCCCAGGTCTCATTGACTCCTTCTTAGGGGTAATTAAAAGTTGGGGGATCTTTCTGTTCTGCCTCTGCTACATTAATAACAGATCAGATGTCTTGACATCGTGAATGACATCCTGAGTTTGTCATACCAGAATTTCAAAGATCTTGGAGAAGATAAGTTTCCACTATATAAATGCACTTACTATAAGAAAACTGGACACTTAAAATATTTTTTCTTTAATAAATTGAAAAAAAATCTAAAGACCTTTGATCTTCCGTGAATAATGCACTTAGGCCCAATAGAATGATAGGGTCACTGAACATATTTATCCCATCAAGGGAAAGGGAATGCCAGCAAACCTCAAAGAAAGGGCAAGAACAAGGTCTCACAATAAAGAACAGGGTACGAAAGTCGGTTACATGAGGGGAAGGATGTTAGCACCTCTCACGTTTGTGGTACTCCACGGGATCTACTCTTGGTTGTACTAATCAAAGGGTGTAATATATAAGTCCAAAGCATAGTTTTAAGGAAATGCATGAGAGATAAAAGGAAAAAAGAAAAGGTTTTTATTATTGTGCCCTCCGCGGTTGCGAACCTTTGCGCCTACGTACCCCCTTCGTGCAATGGAGGATTAGGGCACTCGTAGTTCACGTAAAAAGGTGTTTTCGTTTATTGTATTTTTTTATGGATAATACTATATTTGCATCCTTGTGGTTAGGATTGCAACTCGTACTTGGCATTGTAGCTCATCGAGACTCAGGCTTTTCCACTCGTACAGTTAGAATTTCCAATTTGCTTGGACTTGAAATAACACATCCATTTTGATACAGTTATAAGAAAAAGTTTGAAGACAAAAAGATTTGGATTGGTTGGTGTTTTTTTTGGGGAGAATGTCTCAGATGTCCCTCACAAGGCCTGAAGTTTCTGAGTATTTCTTCCTTATTATTGTTTGAGGTAAGTACAACACTAAAGTCTATGACATGAGATACTTTGGACGATCAAGTCAGGCGCCTTGGATCTAAAGTCCTCTACATGTGATTAAGACTCATGGCATATTTGTACATACCACATTTATTAAGTGTTTTACAAGTTTCAAGAAGAAGAGAAGTTTTTGTTTTAGAATTGATGCAAAAGAGAAAAGACTAACAAAAGGGGATCTCAATCCTACTTGTTGTCATGCAATGTGGACCTAAAGTTGGGATGGAATGAGATATACCTAATGTTGTCATATATAGATTCCACGCCTAATAACTACTTTAGTTTAATATTGAACAAGAAAGAACCAAAGAAATCCTATGGAGAACATGTAACTCTCAAGGAAAGAATAACGAGGGAGAAGAATAAGGGAACAAGCAAACAGATACTTAACCAAGATATGAAAGAAAACACATATCATATGAGAAGCTACCACTTAGTCACAAAATAGGCACTTAACCAAGATACTTAAAGTAATAACTACTTAACCAAGCAAGTATCAAAGTAACAAACATTCATGCAATAGGTAACAACCTAAGCACTAACAACCAAGATCAAAGACAACACAAAGATAACTTAACCAAGTAGCATTCATGTCATCAAAGAAGATATGATAGAAGATAGAAATTAAACAATCACACATCAAATGAGAAGTAAACACTTACTCATACACTAAGCACTTAAACAAGATACCTAACAATTACCTACTTAAACAATAAAGTAAGCAATGGTTAACCAACCAAGAGGACATGTCATAAGCACACATCAAAATAACTCAAATTTACTGCCCCTAAAATGTTATAAGTCTAATCCCACCCCAAACAAAGCATCATGGGTCAAGAAGAAGAGGAAAAAAAACTAACTACGCAAGTAGAAGAGGCAAGTAAGCAATTAGAATTCACAACTTCAAATGATGTCAAAGCAAGCAAGCAAATAAGAAAGAAGAGAAAACCACCTAAGTCTAAAAATTCTTTAAGATATCTCATCTTATCACAAAAGGCCTCGTGTTATCAAACATAACCTAATCAAACAACTATGCATGACAAGAAGGGACAAGACTCAAGCAAGTTGCAAATAAAGCACAATCACAAAGCATGTTATCAAGCACTAATAGGGCAGTAACATCTCATCAAATTAGACACTTATACATGCTAACCAAACCTTAAGGGTCATGCACAAGAGTTTTTAACATTAGGATACTCAAAAGAAAGCAATCACTTAAGCACACTAGCATATGAAGATCTATGTATCAAGCGTCTAACCAAACATGGCATAAGAAGATGAAGTAAAGTGAAAGAGATGGAGGGGAATAAAAGTAAGTATAAAAGGATCAAGGAAATTATAATCATCATACATTTATGTTTGAGAAAGAAGCACAATGATATCACACAAGCACTTAGTTACACATCCTTAATTGGGAACTAGTCTTCTAATTATAAGATACTAACATGCAAAGAAAGAAGATAGGGACATGTTAAAGAAAGAGGGTCAATTATGAAAATGGAATTCATTAGTACGTATCTCAAAGGCATAAGAAATTCAATCAATAATGAACACAAGGCAAAAGCATCAAGGAAAACAATCATCAATGAAAGTTGATAAAGGAAGTGAAATATTCCTAACAAGGAAATATAAGCATGGTATTTGGCACCAAGACATGAGAGTCAGAAGCTTAAACATGGTATAATCATACATGATAGAACTATAAACATAAAAAGGCATCACACCAAACAATACTCAAAGATTGAGATAAGAGATGAGCAAAATATAACCTTAAACATCCTCCTAATGGAACATTACCATCAAATTAAGTAAAGAGAAAGAGGGAACATGGAAGGGAGGTATAAAACCACACAAGTAAGAAGAAATTTAATATTATAGTCTATCACATATGTTTCATAAGCATCGAGAAGAGATAGTAATATAAGCTCAAGGAAAGACACCAAAGATAGGCAATCATACATGACAAGTTTCATACAAATATATTAACACTCAAAGAGGCATGTAAAGACCTATAAAATAAGGTGAAAGAGGCTTTACCACATGGTATCACAATCAAGAATAAGTGGGAGGAACATACCCTAAATGGCTGCACAAGTGCAGATCTAAACAATTTAACCTTGGAAGAATTCATCAACACAAATAGACATGCATTTGATAAAAAAAACATTTAAGAGACCTCAAAATAGATTAGAAAACATGAAAATATCATGAATTCATCCACTTGTATGTGTCCTAAAATGTGCCTAAAGAGTGTATAAGAAAAGGCTCAAGGTAAAGGTTTATGCATTAACAACATCTCAAACAATGATCAAGCAAGTTAGGCATCTAAAAGAAATTCAAACATGAACCGAAATAATTCAAAAAGTATCAACTGATCATTCAAACACCCTACATTTATGTGCCTAAATGTGTGGAATATATTGGATCAATTGGCATTTAGAAAGGTCACCAAACAAATCCCTAATTAAAAAACTAGGTCAAACAAATAGATCTCATGATTAATTCCAAATAAAATAGAAAATTAAAATAAAAAATCTAGAAAATTAAATAAGACATTAAAATACCTACATGAATTTTTTTGGAGGGAGAAATGGGGAGACATAAAATAAAAGAATTTTTTTTATTAATGAGGAGGGAGAAATGGCTCTTGCAAAAGTTTGAATACGTTTTTCCATATCAAATCCAAGCTTGCCTTGCGGTTTAAGTAAATCAAATCTCAGTATTTATGAAGATTTCACTAAATCTTGAAGAAATCACAAATCTAATTGATTTGAGCCACTGGCTAATTGATTAGGAGAGCCAAAAAGAAAAAAATTTGATTTGATTTTCAATCACCGTAATCTGCATTAATACTTGTCTGGAATACATGCTCAACTTCTCAAAAGGCACATTATAAATAGGTAAACCTCTTTTCAATATTCTTGCATCTGATATTTTCTCTGCATCCTTTTTGTGAGTTCTCCTTTTGTTATAAGTGTCCATTCTAGGAACATAGAGAACGATTTGGAAGAATATTTGAAATGCCCATTCTAGGAACACCCTACAATCCTGAAAACCCCTTAGAACTCAAAATCTTCAAACGTAACGTAGCTTTAAACTCCCTTGTAACAAATTCCATGGAGAAAAGAAGCTTTCCTTTTAAGACAACCCTACTAAAACCAAAAATCTGAATACTTCACTATCTCCTGACAAGATCTTACTCCAAGAAATATCAATATCAACTTTGTCATCAAGAGTGATATTGTCCCTCTTTGCCTCCTCTCCCAAAAACATACCAATAAGTTGGGTAGATGAAATATTCCATCATATGTCCCTCTCAAGAGAAAAACCTTCGATAAATCTTCCATATGGGGAAATGATTACAAGAATATTAAGGACTTTCAACGTTGATACTCAAGGAGAAAGATCAATCTTATCCAACAATAAAATAGATTATACTAGCCTAAAAAACATGAAGATTAAAATCAGATAAGAAGAACCCAGAGACGGCGGGGAAAATGAAGAAGAAGAAGAAACAGAAGATGTAACACCCCGATATCCGCTACACGCATCAACCGTGTCGGCCAACCGAGCATGTCACCAGCTCAATTGGTAGCAGGAATTGCTATGAATACGTACTTAACCCCTAGGTACGTGGTTCGATTCCTGCGGGAGGCAAAAACAATATTTCTTGGGCAGCCGGTAAGTGGACCTAGGGGGATTATTGATTAAGCTGGTGACATGCTCGGTTGGCCGACACGGTTGATGCGTGTAGCGGATATCGGGGTGTTACAGAAGACATAGACATAAAACAAGTTTGGTAAATTTGCCAAGTTATAGCAAGAGAAGTAAAAGAAATGAATCAAATGATCTCAAAAGAATGATGACACCTATAACAAATATATGAACTCAGTTATATATTTTTATCTGTTCTTAAATTCAATCTTTTCTCGCAAAATTTTCTGTATGTATTTTGAATTCTTAGTTATAATATGATTGTGATGTTTTTCTTTTCTTAAATGTATAAATTGCCCATGTTTTTCATATTTACTTCTCGCAATGCATCTTTGCCTGCCTAATTGATTTTGACAAAGGGGGAGAAGTATACTCTCAGGGGAAGGATATATTTTCTATATAACTGTGGGGGAGTTCTACTATTCAAATATATCCATATTGTTTTTATTACTTTTTGGTTTGCAGGTAATATGACATCTACTTTTGATAATGACAACCATCGTGATGACAACTATGATAAGTCAAGCATGAACAATTAAGTGGCTAAAGATGAAAATCTAAGTATTATGGTTTAATAAGCTTGACTATCCAATGAGGAAAAATTAAGTGAAAATAATCTAAAGCTTCATATCAAGAGATCTCAAGCAGTGTTAATATAAACAAGAGTATCTGGAAAAAGCTTATAGAAAAGGAGTAATCTCCTATTTTAGTAAGAGGGTGAACATATGTAAAAGAAAATGGGTTTTTCTGTAAAAGCACAAGGCCAAAACACACATACCAAAACCTTTTTCAAAATGATTTTCCAAGAGAAAATACTCTGAAAAACATCTAGAAATTGTATTAAATTAATTGGGAGCAATCAAATAAGCCATGGGCGAAATTTTGATTTTTCTAATCGATTAAAACATATGTCTAATCAATCTCAATTACGCAAACTTAAGGCCCAAGCTAGTTTGAATGCGCCTTAATTCTGTGCAACGACTAGATAACTCAACTTTCCATTTTGAGGACTTGCAATCGTAAATTTGCATATCTAATCAATTAGTAACTTGGTCTAATAGATTAGATAACTGTAAAATGAATTAAATGAAAGTTCTTTTTTGAGTCAATCTCTTGCCTATAAATAAAGGTCTCATTTCTCATTTGAAAGTATCCAGAATCGTGTTTAAACACTTTCATCTCCCACTCTCGTTCTCTATTTAATGTTTTATTTAACTTTATTTCACAAAATATTTTTGCCAAATGCCTTTGTTAGAAAAGTTCTTTGGTGAGTGAGGATATATCTATAATTTTAGAAAGGATAGAACTATAAAATTCGTCAAGGGAGTCTTTTGTATACACCTTGGTTGAATACTGTATATATAGGGATTTATAGTTATAAGTTCATCCTATAAAAGCTTATATTTAGGGATTATGTGACCAGTCTTAGGTTTAGTTGAAGATTTGCTAGTAATAAAATTTTCATAGGTTATTGGTTAGTCTGGTTAAAACTAAGATAGGTTGAAGCTCAACCCGATATTAAAGGCTTCACAGGTTTGAGATCAGTCCGGCTAAAATCTCATAGGTTTTTGGTTAGCCCGGCTAAAACCAAAGTATTGAGCTAGGATTTTTTAGAACTTGAAAACTAACCTTTCCAAGGTTTGTGTTCGTGGAAATAAAACTTTCTTTAGTCCATTGTTAGGAAGGAAGATCGGTCGTTTCACTCTCAATAATATATTGAAGAAAAGACACAAACGCTCGCATTCGTCGTGTTGTATTTTTTGGTTGAAGAACAACCATCGTTTCCTTTTATAAGGGGGTTCGTAAATCTTTCCTTCTAAAGCTCTCAATGATTATTGGATACTCTCAAGATCAATTCTTGGGAAGAGGAGTATATCATTTTGATTTGACCGAACCTCTATAATTTTTTGTGTTCTTCTTCCCTTAAACTCTTTAAATTCCACAATTTATTTTCTGCTATTTACTTTCTGTTGTCTCAGTTTTTCAATCTCTATTTTTAATATGAAAATATTTTCAAACCAAGTTTTTTCAAACCACACAATTCTCTCTCTCTCTGAGATTTGAAGTCTAAAGTACAATATTGTGTACATGTCCATAAAATTAGTTCAGATCTATACATGGGCTCAAAAAAAAGTGTGCTCGGTCTCGCTGAGGAAGCAATCAAGTTGTATTATTGGTCAAAATAGGTCTGTCACAACATAAAGAGTTAGGGGACTTAATTCTTAATAAATGATATCTTACAGACAAGGGGGCGAAGATTTTAACGGCCAATTAATGAGCGTTATAAAAAGAGGCATCTGAAGACAAATAGACAAACTTTCCACACCCTTCCCACTCAGGTAACCTTACGAATCTTAATGGCTAGCATTGACAGAGTTATCAAATTATTTATTGCGTCAAAAATTATAATTGGTTTTTTATATAACTTTTTTTAATAGATATTAAACTCAATCAATTTTTTTGTCTGACAATATCTATTTTGAATATTTTGGTAAACTATGAGGTCTTTTATTAAGTTATTTTTGTTTATGTTTTTGGAGATCTAGGGAGATTGCATTGGGAGTTATAACATTGAGTTATGATATCAAAGATTTATCCATTTTTATTAAAATATTGTAAACCATGAGGTCTTTTATTAAGTTGTTTTGGAACATGTGAACTTGGCAACTGTCAAGATAAGATTTCCAAAAGGCTTAAGATCCCAAACTAAGAACCTTCTCCTCATTTTAAGATCCCAAGACAAGGCCTCGTTAACTCAAATCTCTATAGTTCCCACCATCTACTAATGATGGATCAAAAACAAGAATAGTTGAGGCAAATACACACACACACAAAAGGATTTGACGTACCCAATGATCCTCCTAGATAGAGGTATTTAGGCCATCATCTATTTTTCTCAAAACACCCTCTACAAACACAATCAGAGCTAACAAGCTCATCAGAGCCTAAAAGGGAGATCTCTTTTGTTAGAGAAATGCAACTTATCTAGAGGTGGTGAATAGATCCCTAATTAAAAATAATTTGGTGAAAATACTCTTTTCAAAAAATATTTGTTATGGATAGCGGAAAACGCTCAGATCAATTCGTATAATTCGAACCGTTATCGAAAAATTCGGATATGCGTTAAAACCACCAAGAATTTCAATGATTATGAAAAGAATTTGAATCAATATATTTCAACAAGAAACACAATACGTTTGAATATGATAACACTAGTAATGCATTTCCAATGAAATATAGAGTAACAAAAACTAAGAGGCAAATTGTCAAACACTTTAGGTGGAATCAATGTTGATTCAACATGAGAAATCCGATCAAAGTTTGCCACATATACCGCTGACTGGATACAATACGCAACCTTGTAATCTTTCTTCTTTGCATCTGTTATACCCCAAAATTTGCCCGCATCTTTTTCAGAGAGAAGGCAACAGACTTCTGTCTAAAAATTGGGAGTTTCATTTAATCTTGGATTTTATTTCATAAATATCCTGATTTTATGAATACTCAATTTTTTAGAATATTTTTATACGGTATTTTGGTTCGCTGTAGAATTTATTCTTACACAAACACCAAGTACTGTTTATCACTTCATACACGTTGTTTATTTGCAGATAAATAGTACTAGATCCCAACCTCTCTTAGATGATATATGGTAGTGTTGTACCCCAAAATTTGCCCGCATCTTTTTTCAAAGAGAAGGTAACGGACTTCTGTCTAAAATTTGGAGTTTCATATAATCTTGGATTTTATTTCATAAATATCCTGATTTTATGAATACTCAGTTTTTTAGAATATTCTTATACGGTATTTTGGTTCGCTGTTGAATTTATTCTTACACAAACGCCAAGTACTGTTTATCACTTCACACACGCTGTTTATTTGAGATTTATTTGCAGATAAATAGTACTGACGCAATTGGTACAGAATTAAATTTTTGCAGGCGCAGAGTCCAGTGATTCAGACTGTACTGGTAACAATTAAATTATTATTAGTTTTTGTTTCCCACTAATTTTTGTACTATACTATTGTTTTCAAATCTTTTCCTTTCTTTTCAAATCTCTTTCTTTCAAATCAAATCCTAACTTTATTCCATACATCTTTCTTTTCAAACCCTACCATACACTTTCTTTCAAAACCTACTATCATTCAAATTTTCCTTTTTTGTACGGTATCACTTCATTCCCCAACGTCTCCATCCTTCTTTTCACTCTATAAATACCCCTCATTTTTTCCATAAATTCTCACATCAAATTTCACTCATTTCCCAAATTTCTATCACATAATTATTTTCTCTTCTTCCCCGGCAAAAATGGCAAAATGGATGGATACGTTTTTTCTTATGGTCATCACTGTTTTGGTGGTGATCATGTCCTTTTTCTGTCTGCATAGTCCTGAAAAATGCGGACCTGGGATGCTTACACTCCCGTGCATCTATATGTTGTTATTTATAGCATGGGTTTTTAATCGTCATACTTAAAGTTTGTCGTATCTTTCGCTTTCAAATAATGTACCGTTCATTATATTTGTCGTACTGTTCGCTATAATATTATGTAATATTTGTACTGTCAGTATTAAATATTATATTATCTGTCGTACCGTCGTTTAATTATCAAGATAATATTATGTGTGTTTATTGCTAGTTAAATATTTATTTCTGTGCATTAAATCCTTTTCAAGATTATTATCGGTAATTTCATTCGCGTACGGTATATTTTATTTATTTATTATGTTTGTGTTTTTCTAACAAATCATGTAAATAATTTTTCACCATTAACACAACAAAAACAAAAAGAAAAAATTAACTTTAACTGTTGAGTTTTCACTTTAACTGTTACGTTAATGCCCGGACAACCAGTTAACAGTCAAACCCGCTGACAGCACGATTCTCTGTGTTTTGTATCATCATTCAAATCAATCTTTCACATTTCAAAATTCCAAGATTTTTGTCCTAGAAGTCTTCTGATAATCACATGATCAGCAGGGACTCAACACTGCACAAAAATCAGGTACGCTTAACTGACTCCTACACAAACAGTCCCTAACTAGGGTTTTTGTTTTTTTCAGGAGAACAAGTTTTTTGAGACCTCAAATGGATCTCATGGATCTCCATATGTCTCAAAGTACAACCAGACAAATTTTCAAACTTCGATTCGCTCGGACGCACAGTCAGCAGCTCAAACAGTCAACAGACGACCAGTTTGACCGAAAAGTCAACAGACAGTCAAAAATGAAATTTTTTGTCAACATCCATATTTTGTCAAAAGATTCATCATTTGATCAATGGTTGATCATAATTCATCAAGAAAAGTCCAAAAATCAACAAAACCCTAAGAGTCTGTTTGGTAAGACTCTAAAAAGAGCTTTTAGCTTTTAGCTTTTCAGCTCACATTAATGAAAAAGTTCTGTTTGGTAACTCTCTTTTAGCTTTTAGCTTGTAGCTTTTTTACTAGCTTTTAGCTTTTTTTTCAAAAGCTATTTGAAGTAGCTTTTGAGCTTGTAGCTTTTAGCTTGTGACTTTTTCTTCCATTTAAACCCTTATTATTTTAATAAAATATATTATTGCTCTTATTAATTAAAATGTCCTTTTATGTCATTTTGTATCTATCAGCTAATGAAACAGCTAATTTACCAAACACTCATGTTAACTTATCAGCTACCAGCTATCAGCTACCAGCTACAAGCTACCTGCTACCAGCTATCAGCTACAAGCTACCAGCTATCAACTATCAGCTAGTTTTACCAAACAGAGCCTAAGTTTCAAAATTAGGTTTTTCTCCTAAAAAGTCAACTGAACTTTGATCGGCCATAACTCTCTCCTTGTTCATCCAAAAAATTCCAACCAAAGCTTATTTTGAAGGAAATTCAATTATCTTTCAAATGAAATTGGTCCCATGGTCATTGGATTTAGCATTTGGAAAATATGAACCAAGACATTACAAGTCATTTTCAAAGTCAACAAAAAGTGGTTTTTTGTCAGAGCCCATAACATCAAGATAACTTCTCCAAATGCAAAAAAGCTTCCAAAGTAGCTTGTAGAGGACATCTTGAGGTTTCTAAAAAGTACAAGAACTCCTTCATATGATCAAAATTGAGGGAGTTATGCCTTGTTGAAGTTGGCTATTTTTTGGAAAAATGCATGAAACCAACATTGATCAAAAATGTTTTTTTTCCAAAAGAGGCCAAGCATTCATGATCCAAAAATGTTTCTAATGATGTTAAAGGGCTCCCATGACCAACATTTGGCCCATGACATTTTTGTTTCTTTTTTAATTTAATTTTATTCCATTTAAAATTAAATTAAAAAAGAAATGGTTCAAGACAATTATCCAAGGCTTTTGTCCTTAGCTTGAGTCACCAAGATAGCTTAACTTCTGCAGCATAGAGATGTATAGCAGGCCTAGAGCAAGAGGGGTGAAGAAAAATGAAGCCATGGCCAAAGAATTCAAAGCTTTTTATATTAAAAAATTCAAAAGTTCAAAGACAATCAATAATTGTTAGCTTAAGTTTGCAGCACTCTTATTGCTCATAAATAGCTTAGCATACTTCAGTAAGCATAGGGACACGAATTCAGAATCAAAACACAAGCTTGTATCACTCTTGTACCAACTTGAAATTTTCAAAGAAAACTAAATTTCGAATTCTGAGTTTAAGCTAATTTCAATCCAAACTAAACACTCAAACACGATCTATAAGCATCACTGAACCTATCCAAATCAATTTCAAGCTTTGAAACTCACTGAATCGAGCACTATAGCTCACGGTTTGTTCAAACCAAAACCTACCAAAATATAATTATACATGCATATTTAACACGATGTAAACATATATTTGAGTTTAGTTTGCCTCTCTGATCGTTTCTGGATAGTTAATTAGAGTTTGGTCATGTATTCACGAAGATACCATTTTAGGGCTCATGAGTTCCATTTTGGGGATTTTCGTTAGAGGTAAAATTAGACCAAACTAAGGCCATGGTTGTGATCAGTGAAACATTTGCAACGAAACCATGACCTCGCGCCAAATTTATTTTAAGTCTAACCCCTATTCGTGTTGCACAGGTGTAATAGATCTAAGTCTTTTACAGAACCCTGTAAACGAGCGGTGTAAAAAGCCCATCTGATGAAGAAGACGAGACGTGTCTCCCTCCTATTGGCTAGAGGGCGCGCGCATTTAGTTTTAAAATAATCTTTGATTCAGTGCTTTGCAGGTACTATACGTGGCATACTCCCTCGCTCTAGTCACCATCAGATCCATCTGTCACTCAATCCAACGCCCATGACACGCTAGTCCATACCATGGACTCTCCCATCAGCCACACATGATCTATATTTAATATATTTTTATATTTTTTTCATTTTATTTAGTTTTCCTTGTAAAATTAACTTAAAATAGTTTTAAAAATCAAAAAATTATATTAAAAATATTTTTAGGGTGACAAAATGTTTAATTAATTTTTGACATATAAATATTTTATTTTTCTTCATAATTAAAATATTTTGTTTAATTAATTAGATAATATTGTTATATTTATCTTTTAATTATTTCTAACCTATCAAAAAATCAAAAAAAAATATTTTCTTTTATTTAAATTAGGTTTATATATTATAAACTAATTTTGTACATATTTAGAATATTTTTCTCTTTAATTTTAATTTATGTGTATAATTATTTGTATAATTATATGTTAATTAGCTTAATAATCTCCAAAACAATTTCAAAAATCCCAAAAAAAAAATTAATTTAATTTTAAAATTAATTAACAAACCATTTGGACATATTTTAGACTTAATTTTTTTAGGTTTAAATTTTATTTCTAATTCCTAATCTTTTAATTAAATTAATTATGCATTAATTTTAATTAAAATCAACCATCCAAAAATCCAAAAATATTTTCCTTTTATCTTAGTGCAATTTAAATTCATAGATAAGTGTATAGGTTGTCAAATTCATGTAAATAGCGTAATTTACATTTCTCGCACAATCGATGTAATAGCGTAGATTTATTTTCCGCATTTTACATTCCCGCACTTTAATTTCTGTATATATAATATTGCGTGTATGACAAGAATAAAATTGAAGCGCTAGATAACTAATTTCAAAGATAATATATCTGAAAATAAAACACAATCACACTTGCACCTCTTAGGGTAATCCCTCTGTTACTCTTTTCAAAATCAATTCTACTGTTTCAAATGCGATTCAAATAATTTCTTCTGTATCCAGTCAAAGAAGATTTTTCTAAAAGAAATAGGAAAGAACCTTATGAACTTAGGGTAGATCTCCTAATTGCTGGCTCAAATCAAACAAAACAACAAATGTTTCACATATCACTGTTTTTCCAAAACAAAAACTTTCAAAAAGACAACACTTTGTATATATCCGAACAAGGATCATTACGAAGTTAAAAATCTTTTTTTCAAACCATCAAACATCTTTCACTTTGTATACATCCGCACAAGGATCATTACAAAGTTAATTCTTTACAAAAGTATTTAAAATCACATACAAGCATTTCAAAGCAAGACAAACGATTCAAACAAGTGAGCTAAGCAATTAAGAGCCCATGGATAACCATGGTATAAAGGGGTGCTAACACCTTCCCTTTGTATAACCTACCCCCGAACCCAAAATCTCTTTAAGGTCTTTTTCTGTTTCTTTTATAAACCTTTCCTTAATTGGATAAAATAAAAGTCGGTGGCGACTCTCTGATTTTCACAACTCAAAAATAAAAGAACAGTCAGTTTGTATCCCACGAAAAAAACCGAGGACGACAGAACTGGCGACTCTGTTGGGGATTTCAAAAAACAAATGTTTTCAAAAGGGGTTACCTTAGAGTTTAGATCACTTCGATGTTTTCAATTGCTTGTCTTGTTTGCTCTATTTTTCAAAGGTTTGTTTGGGTATTACTTGTGTGAAAGATTCTAACCCAAATCTCGAGATACCTTAAGTATGTGACAATAGACCAAGGAAATTGTACGGCATGTACTGATACGGTTGATCTGGTAGTCACCGTTAGTGCGACACTTTGGTCTGTACTGATATCCCTTGAAAACGATCAAGGAGTATGTTAGGCTTCCGAAATGTCATTAAGCACTAATTTGTCTTAGAACCTTTAGTTGAACTTGACTTGTGGCCTATTAAGTGACTGGCTTTGAAATTGATCGAAATTTGTTATCCTCGAGGAATGTTTTGATCGGCCGTTCGAGTGCCGTATTGAGATGTTGTCTCTAAGGATCATAGAACCCGAATACCATTTTAAGACAGGTTTAAACCAACTCAACTTCAGTGGGGAGGGTATCACCTATGAACCTCATGCAAGCCTTTAAACCTAAGGCTGTTATTTGATTTGTTTGTGTTTTCCACATGTTTGACATCATGACATCATAAGCATCATAAACATATCATTTTCTCACTAATCATTTCAAGGATCGAAGAGTTTACCTTTGTTCTGTTGTTGCAGGTAATGGCTCCCGCTACCAGAGATTATGTTTGGATCAACATCTCAACAGTACCATATGAACTTAAGGACTTAATATCAGAATTTCCCAGAAATGCTCAATTCACCGAGAGGCACGGTCACCTACTTCATTTGGTTACCTCAAAATTTGAAGAAGACATGATATGGGTCCTGTTCCAATTCTTTGATCCCGAACATCATTGTTTTACATTTCCTGATTACCAGCTAGTACCCACCTTGGAGGAATTCTTTGAATTAATTGGGTTACCTGTTCGAGATCAATTACCTTTCACTGGTTTAGAAAAAATTCCAAAGCCTGAAATCATTCCTGCTGCCTTACATTTACGAAAGTCAGAAATCGAGTCCAATTGGGAAACAAAGAGTGGAGTCAAGGGTTTGCTTGCTAAGTTCTTAATGGGAAAGGCTCGATGACTATTAAAAGATAGGAGTTACCAAGCTTTTGAAGAAGTTGCGGCTCTTTTGATTTATGGGTTGGTTTTATTCCCTAATCCCGACCAATTCATAAGTGTGCACGTTATCAACATTTTCTTAACCCGCAATCCGGTACCTACTTTACTGGGAGACATTCTACATTCTTTACACACTCGTACCGTGAAAAAGCGAGGAACTCTTATGTGTTGTGTACCACTACTGGCTAGATGGTTTACATTACACCTTCCTCGATCAGTATTGAGAAACGAGCAAAGGATGCAATGGTCTCGCAGGATTATGTCTTTGTCTCATTCAGATATCCGGTGGAACAACTTATTTCAAAAAGACATCACTCTCATTGACCATTGTGGGGAGTACCCTAATGTGCCACTCCTTGGCATTAGGGGAGGTATCACCTAGAACCCCTCTTTAGCTTTGCGCCAATTCGGATATGCACGAAGAAATGGTCCTCACGACATGATCATCCACGGCATTGTGTTCGACTACGAAGATGATTCCCAAAGATATCGACGAAGGTTTATACATGCTTGGGGCAGTGTCTACAAAGTAGAAAGCAAGACTTTAGGACAATGGAATTCTATTCCCATGGAGCCTTACCTCAAGTGGGTGCGTGCTCGTGCTCAGAAGTTCATCATGCCATATCCCGCTATCCTACCTGTGACTATTGAGCCAGAAGTCGAAGGGGACGAACCTCGAGTTATTTTACATCCGGACATGCCAACTGACTTGGAAGAGTTGCAGAAATCTTGGGTTCAACTAAAAGGAGAAAGAGACACCTTCAAAGCACACTGTCAAGACTATGAAAGGAAAGTGTTGGAGCTCACCAGACAACTCCATGAAGAGCAGCAGATCAACACGTTCCTGGGTGCAAAGAGAAAGCGTCCATGGGAGGCTTGAAGGATCCTTTATTTTATTTATTTGTGCTTTATCTTGTAAGCCCGAAAGAGGCAAAAAAAAAGAAAAAAAAAAGAAAAAAGAAAAGAAAAAAGAAATAAATTATTTGACTAATAAATGTTTGTTTCTCTTTTGTTTAAACAAATTTAAATTCTAAGATCCTTGAAAACATTGCATATACATCTCATTCATAAACATTGCATAACAGGTTCACATAACAGGTTTCTCATTTCCTCGCTGTTTATTTCAGTTAGAAGGGATGGATTCCGAAGCAAGCATCAAGAATCTCGAGGCACATAACGCCAAAGTTCAGATAGCAATTCTAGAGCTAGCAAAGGGGCAACAGGAACTGAAAGCCCTGATTACCAAGAAGAAAAAGAAGCCTAAGGGATCTGTAGGTTTAAGCCACCTCGTGAGGAAAGTCAGAGTCCCAGCTAGGATGCCCAGAAAAGCGCCAATCCCTGAAGTAGTCGGTGAAGGTGATCAAGAAGACAACCACAGCAACCAAGGTTCTGCTAAACTCTCTCTCTCTCTCTCTCTCTCTCTCTCTCTCTCTCTCTCTCCTGATGAAGAAGATTATCACTCTGAAGACGAACAGGGTGATAGCAAATACCAGTAGTTGGAAGAACGCATGAAAGCTATGGAGATACAAAAAATACCTGGTTTAGACTTCAACGATCTTGGACTAGTCTCATATGTTGTTATTCCTCCAAAGTTCAAAGTTCCTGTCTTTGCAAAGTATGATGGAGTCTCTTGCCCAAAACTACATCTAAGGTCCTATGTTAGAAAGATACTACCTCATACGGCAGATAACAAATTGTGGATTCATTTCTTCCAAGAAAGTCTGTCGGGTACTCAACTCGAGTGGTACTACCAACTGGAAAGTGCAAAAGTTCACACCTGGGAAGATTTGGCGGCTGCCTTCTACAAACAGTATCAATACAACGCTGACCTTGCACCAACCCGTACTCAACTACGGGGCATGACTATGGCACCAAAAGAAAGTTTCAAAGAGTACGCGCAAAAGTGGAGAGATCTAGCTGGAAGGGTTCAACCACCCTTATCTGATCGCGAGCTGGTCGACATGTTCATGGGCATTTTAACTGGCCCTTTCTACAGTCATCTGCTGGGAAGCTCGTCGTCAGGTTTCACTAACCTGATATTAACTGGAGAGTGTGTCGAAAGCGGCATTCAAAGTGGAAAAATTCAAGTAGGCTCCTCCTCTGTGTCATACCCCAATTTTTGACCTAAGATACCACCTCATATCATAGCATATGCATCATTTGCATCTCTAACAAATTGCATAGCTTGTGTTTGTTACTTGTGGCTCAGTAGGATTTAATCAGGAAATCACTCATCAGTACAAGTAACAATCAATTAGGGTTTTGTTATCCCTTCATCTCAAATGAATCATCTTCATCAACAATCAATATTTGGTCCTCAGAGATTCATTTCAACAAACTCAACAGCTTTGAATCGACTGAATTAGGGTTTTGACTGAAGATAGCATACTCTTGACTTTTGCTCAGAATTTGACCTAATGACTTGGGACATGACCTCAAGACCCCAAGTGAATCATTTTGACCTAATCCATTGGCTCAGAACATCTCCTACACAAAGATTGATCAGACAAATCCTCAGATCAGGGTTTTGAACTATCAGGGACTGAAATCAGGGATCACATTTGGGAAACCCTAAAAATCCCCAGGAAGTCAATCAAAGGTTTCAATAATCCTCAAATAATCCCTATGACAATATACAATGGAAATTACATCTCAATTCAAGACCTACAGGCATCAATTTCATCTGGTCGACAATTAGGGTTTTTGACCTAATTCACTGAACAACTGACTTTTTAATCAGGACATGGTGCCACAACTCAAATCATGATTCAATATCCTCTAATACCTCAATATGATCCATTCATACCATTCATTTGATGAGGATAGTCTGTTTCATTTGAAATCTCCAGAAACGCGATTCGTCTAAAAAAGTCAACTGTACAAGATCACCATTGACTTTTGGGGAATTTTGGTCAACCATGACTTTTGAAGTTTTGAATCATCAATATATGATATGAGAAGTCATTTGATCAAGGAAAATCAAGAAAATAAATCAAGAATCAAAAGTCAAAAGTTTGACTTTTCATACTTAGAAAAATTTCTAAGTGTTTTTCAATGGTTTTTTCCAAACTTTGGAAGGGAATTTCTCAAAATTTCACCTACAAACTGAAAAAAACTTCCAACATGAAAGTTGTAGATTTTGATCCAATAAACAACTTTGACACATATAAAATTTTTCCATAAGATCAACCATTTAAGAGATATGGTGCTTCAAAGTTGGTACTTTTTGAAAACTTCACTTGAAATCTCATTTTCTTCAAAGTTCATGGATCTTTTTCACCCATTTCCTTAAAGGTCTTGAAGAAACTTTCAACTAGGGTTTTGAAGTGTGTAACATGAGCTTTCCAAAATGTCCAAGAGCATGAAAAAATATGGAGTGTAGCTATGGTTTTGAATTTTGCCATTAGTGAACTTTTCACTTGAAATTTCAAGCCATTTTCACAAAGTTATGAACCAAATTGCCAAATGGACCAAGTAATGATGCATAGAGGCAATAATTGGAGATATTTTTCTGATTTGAGACAGATGGGAAAGAGATAAGAAGCATAGCCAATTTTAACCATGGTTTAGTAACTTTAACCATATGCATTAAATGGTCGGGTACCATAGCCATGCCCAGATGAATTCAGATGGTTCCAAGCATCCAGACACCTTCCATAAGGTCCATTGAAGCTATCCAGATCATCACAAAGCATCTGTAACACCTCTATTGCAGAATTCGAATCCCAGCTTGGCCGTTTTTGAAGGTAAGTGCTATGAACTTCAAACTCATACATACATGCATCATAAATGAAAAATTGAGTTGCTATCTTGTTTCTGCACTATCACTGATCATTAGCCCTCAATCAATTTCATAATTCATCAATCATACATCTGTTAGAACAAGATTTGTTCTTATCAATTATCTTAGTTTTGATGATAACAATAATATGAATTTTGCTTAAGATAATATGGTACTCTAATCCAATGCAATTTCCCTTTCAGGAAATATATATAAAGAGTACGCATAATTCAGCGCTCAGAAGTTGTATCTCAAATGGTTCAGCATGCAACATCAGAACATGGTCTGGCAAGACATCAGAAGATGGTCGAAGCAGAATCAGAACATGGGTCTATGGAAGCATCAGAAGAACATGAGATCAGAAGCACTGAAGATCAGAAGATGGTATCACGCTCAGAAGCACTTCAAGGTCAGAAGATCAGAAGATGCTATGCACCAAGCTGTTTTGACTCTGATGATATTCAAACGTCGTATTCACAAACATCAGATCAGAAGGAAGTACAGGTGGCAGACTACGCTGACTGACAAAAGGAACGTTAAAAGCTACTAAAGGCTACGTCAGTAGACACAGCGTGAACAAGGCTCGAGGTAGTTGACAAAAGCGTATAACATTAAGTGCAATGCTGTACGGAACACGCAAAGCATTAAATGCATTCAACGGTCATCTTCTCAACGCCTATAAATATGAAGTTGTGATGAGAAGCAAGGTTACCAATTCTTAACAACTCTGAACGAAAAGAAACTTGCTGAAACGCTATTCAATCAAAGCTCAGAATCTTCATCAACTCACTACATTGCTGTTGTAATATTTTAGTGAGATTAAGCTTAAAAGTTAAGAGAAATATCACAGTTGTGATTATCGCTTTTAAGAAGCATTTGTAATACTCTTAGAATTACATTAAGTTGTAAGGAACTAGAGTGATCAGTGTGATCAGTATACTCTAGGAAGTCTTGGCAGTTGGCTGAGCAGTTTGTAACTAGAGTGATCGTGTTGATCAGAATACTCTAGGGAAGTCTTAGGAGTGAACTAAGCCTAGAGTGATCGTGTTGATCAGTAGACTCTAGAAAAGTCTTAGAGGGTATCTAAGCAGTTGTTCCTGGAGTGATCAGTGTGTGATCAGAAGACTCTGGAAGACTTAGTTGCGGACTAAGTGGAAAACCATTGTAATCCGTGCGATTAGTGGATTAAATCCTCAGTTGAGGTAAATCATCTCTGCGGGGGTGGACTGGAGTAGCTTCGTTAACAGCGAACCAGGATAAAAATAATTGTGCAATTTATTTTTATCGTCCAAGATTTAAAGTCACACTTATTCAATCCCCCCCCCTTTCTAAGTGTTTTTCTATCCTTCAATATGCATCAGAGCGCCGGTTCTAAGGTGCAAGCACTTAACCGTGTTTAGAAAAGATTCAGGAAGAGAAAAACGCTTCATTTAAAAGATGGTTGATGAAAGTGGAAAGTCTACATCTACACCTGCATCTACATCTGGCTCTGCTGAGCAATACAACGGAAACAATGGTTATACTAGACCGCCGGTATTTGATGGTGAAAACTTTGAATACTGGAAAGATAAACTGGAAAGCTATTTTCTGGGTCTAGATGGTGATCTATGGGATCTTCTAATGGATGGTTACAAACATCCAGTAAATGCCAGTGGCGTGAAGCTGTCAAGGCAAGAAATGAACGATGATCAAAAGAAGCTTTTCAGGAATCATCATAAATGTAGAACTGTTTTGCTGAATGCTATCTCTCATGCTGAGTATGAGTAGATATCTAACAGGGAAACGGCCTATGACATATATGAGTCCTTGAAAATGACTCATGAAGGAAATGCTCAAGTCAAGGAGACTAAAGCTCTAGCCTTAATCCAGAAGTATGAAGCCTTCAAGATGGAGGATGATGAAGACATTGAAAAGATGTTTTCAAGATTTCAAACTCTTACTGCTGGATTGAGAGTTCTTGACAAAGGATACACCAAGGCTGATCATGTGAAGAAGATCATCAGAAGCTTACCTAGAAGATGGGGTCCTATGGTGACTGCATTCAAGATTGCAAAGAATCTGAATGAAGTTTCTCTGGAAGAGCTTATTAGCGCCTTGAGAAGTCATGAAATAGAGCTGGACGCAAATGAGCCTCAAAAGAAAGGTAAGTCTATTGCATTAAAATCTAATATCAAGAAATGCACTAACGCTTTTCAGGCCAAAGAAGAAGATCCTGAAGAATCAGAATCTGAAGAAGAAGATGAACTGTCCATGATCTCCAGAAGGCTAAATCAACTCTGGAAGACCAAGCAAAGGAAGTTCAGAGGCTTCAGAAGTTCAAGGAAATTTGAACGTGGAGAATCTTCTGATGAAAGAAGATTTGACAAGAAGAAGGTCATGTGCTATGAATGCAATGAGCCTGGACACTACAAGAATGAATGTCCAAATCTTCAGAAGGAAAGTCCCAAGAAAAAGTTTCATAAGAAGAAAGGTCTTATGGCAACCTGGGATGAGTCAGAAGATGATTCAGAAGATGAGCAGGCTAACTGTGCGCTGATGGCGACAGAAGATGACGGATCAGAATCTACATCAGAATCAGATTCTGAAGAGGTATTTTCTGAACTCACTAGAGATGAGTTAGTTTCCGGTCTAACTGAACTACTGGAACTCAAGTCTCAAATTAGTCTCAAATACAAAAAGCTGAAAAAGCAATTTGAATTTGAAACAAAGAAGCTTGAGTTGGAAAATTCTGAATTAAAAGAAAAACTTTTAAAATTATCCAATAATGTTGGATCTCCTTCTGATTCAGAAAAATCCACTCCTAGTCTAAACCATATTCTGAAAGAATATGATTTAAGTTTCAGGAAGTTCTTATCTAGAAGTATTGGCAGAAGTCAGCTAGCTTCTATGATATATGCCGTATCTGGAAACACAAGAGTTGGCATTGGTTTTGAGGGTGAAACCCCATACAAACTTGAACCTGTTGATGAAATGAAAATTACATACAAGCCATTGTATGATCAGTTCAAGTATGGCCACTCTCATGATATTAGGCACACTTCACATGCTCAAAGTTTTCACATAACACACACCAAGAAGCATGTGACACAACCTAGGAAATATCATGAAACTCATATTAAAAATTATCATGCTGTTCCTCCTATTGCTTATAATGTTAAACCCAAGTTCAATCAGAACTTGAGAAAATCTAACAAGAAAGGACCCAAGAAAATGTGGGTACCTAAGGATAAGATTATTCCTATTGCAGATATCCTTGGCTGCAAGAAGGACAAAGCACAACATGTCATGGTACCTGGACTCTGGATGCTCACGACACATGACAGGAAGAAGGTCTATGTTCCAAGACCTGGTGCTTAAGTCAGGAGGAGAAGTCAAGTTTGGAGGAGATCAGAAGGGCAAGATAATTGGCTCTGGAACTATAAAGTCTGGTAACTCTCCTTTCATTTCTAATGTACTTCTTGTAGAAGGATTAACTCATAACCTCTTATCTATCAGTCAATTGAGTGACAATGGTTATGATATAATCTTTAATCAAAAGTCTTGCAAGGCTGTAAATCAGAAGGATGGCTCAATCCTATTTACAGGCAAGAGGAAGAACAACATTTATAAGACAGATCTGCAAGATCTTATGAGTCAGAAGGTGACCTGTCTTATGTCTGTTTCTGAAGAGCAGTGGGTCTGGCACAGAAGATTAGGTCATGCTAGTTTGAGAAAGATTTCTCAGATTAACAAACTGAATCTGGTCAGAGGACTCCCTAATCTGAAATTCAAATCAGATGCTCTTTGTGAAGCATGTCAGAAGGGCAAGTTCTCCAAACCTGCATTCAAGTCTAAGAATGTTGTTTCTACCTCAAGGCCATTAGAACTCTTGCACATTGATCTGTTTGGACCAGTCAAAACAGCATCTGTCAGAGGAAAGAAATATGGATTAGTCATCGTAGATGATTATAGCCGCTGGACTTGGGTGAAATTCTTAAAACACAAGGATGAGACTCATTCAGTGTTCTTTGATTTCTGCATTCAGATTCAATCTGAAAAAGAGTGTAAAATCATAAAGGTCAGAAGTGATCATGGTGGTGAATTTGAGAACAGATTCTTTGAAGAATTCTTCAAAGAAAATGGTATTGCCCATGATTTCTCTTGTCCTAGAACTCCACAGCAAAATGGGGTTGTAGAGCGAAAGAATAGGACTCTGCAAGAAATGGCCAGAACCATGATCAATGAAACCAATATGGCTAAGCATTTCTGGGCAGAAGCAATAAACACTGCATGCTATATTCAGAATAGAATCTCTATCAGACCTATTCTAAATAAGACTCCTTATGAATTGTGGAAGAATAGAAAGCCCAACATTTCATATTTCCATCCTTTTGGATGTGTATGCTTTATTCTGAACACTAAAGATCATCTTGGTAAGTTTGATTCCAAAGCTCAAAAGTGTTTCCTTCTTGGATATTCTGAACGCTCAAAAGGCTACAGAGTATACAATACTGAAACATTGGTTGTAGAAGAATCAATCAATATCAGGTTTGATGATAAGCTTGGTTCTGAAAAACCAAAGCAGTTTGATAATTTTGCAGATTGTGATATTGATATATCAGAAGTTGTTGAGCCAAGAAGCAACGCATCAGAAGCAGAGCTCCTCAGAAGCAAAGAACCAGAAGATCAAGTATCAGCTTCTCTGGAGGATCTAAGTATTTCTGAAGAACCATCTGTCAGAAGATCATCCAGACTCATCTCTGGTCATTCAGAAGATGTCATTCTTGGAAAGAAGGATGATCTAATCAGAACAAGAGCATTCCTTAAGAACAATGCAGACTGTCAATTAGGTCTTGTATCTTTGATCGAGCCAACTTCTGTTGATCATGCTCTAGAAGATCCAGACTGGATAATTGCTATGCAAGAAGAACTGAATCAGTTTACAAGGAATGATGTTTGGGATCTTGTTCCTAGACCAGATGGATTCAATATAATTGGTACAAAATGGGTCTTCAGAAACAAGCTCAGTGAGAAAGGTGAAGTGGTAAGAAACAAAGCCAGACTGGTGGCTCAGGGTTATAGTCAGCAAGAAGGGATTGATTATACAGAAACCTTTGCACCAGTGGCCAGGTTAGAATCTATTCGTCTATTAATTTCTTTTGCCACTCAACATAACATCACTCTCTATCAAATGGATGTTAAGAGTGCCTTCTTAAATGGTTATATAGATGAAGAAGTTTATGTCCATCAACCTCCTGGTTTTGAAGACTCTATGTCTCCGAATCATGTGTTTAAACTAAAGAAATCATTATATGGATTGAAGCAAGCTCCCAGAGCTTGGTATGAACGCTTAAGTTCTTTCCTTCTAGATAATGGTTTCACTAGAGGAAAAGTGGAAACTACTCTCTTTTGTAAAACCTTTGAAAAGGATATTTTAATTTGTCAAATATATGTAGATGATATTATTTTTGGAACATCTAATGCTACACTTGGAAAGGAGTTTGCTAAGTCTATGCAGGCTGAGTTTGAAATGAGCATGATGGGAGAACTCAAGTATTTCCTTGGAATACAAATAAATCAAACATCAGAAGGAACATATGTTCACCAAACCAAGTATGTGAAGGAACTTCTGAAGAAGTTTAATCTTCTGGATTGCAAAGAAGCCAAAACTCCTATGCATCCAACATGCATCCTAGGTAAGGATGAGGTAAGTAAGAAGGTAGATCAGAAGTTATACAGAGGTATGATTGGATCTCTTCTATATCTGACTGCTTCTAGACCTGACATTCTGTTCAGTGTTTGTTTGTGTGCTAGATTCCAATCAGATCCTAGAGAATCTCATTTAACTGCTGTTAAGAGAATTCTAAGGTATCTGAAAGGTACTACTAATGTTGGCTTAGTTTACAGAAAATCTAAAGAATACAACTTAGTAGGATTCTGCGATGCTGATTATGCTGGAGATAGAATTGAAAGAAAAAGTACTTCAGGAAGTTGCCAATTTCTTGGAAGTCATTTGATCTCTTGGTACAGCAAGAAGCAAGCAACTATTGCTCTATCAACGACAGAAGCAGAATATGTAGCTGCTGCTGGTTGTAGTACACAGATGCTCTGGATGAAGAGTCAGTTAGAAGATTATCAGATATTTGAGAGTAACATTCCTATATTCTGTGATAATACTTCTGCTATATGTTTATCTAAGAATCCTATTCTTCATTCAAAAGCTAAACATATTGAGATTAAACATCATTTCATAAGGGACTATGTTCAGAAGGGTGTCATATCTTTAAACTTCGTTGATACAGACCATCAATGGGCTGATATCTTTACAAAACCCCTGGCTGAAGATAGGTTTAAGTTCATTTTGAAGAACATCAGTATGGATTTATGCCCAGAATGAGAAGATGAGAAGTTCTCATGTATGAGTATCTTCTGAAATGAATGTGGAACATTTTTTTTGTCAGAAGTTCTGATTGAAATCTTTTAGAAATTATGATTCGGTTATTACTAACGTTTCATTGTCTAAGTTGATTCAGAACCTCTTTTAAAGCAAAACAGCTGTTACGTTTTATCTCGGGATGGTAAACCTGTCGTTACTATTCATGGATAAGCGCGCGTGCAGTTGAAGGGACGCCGACCATAGGTAACTGTGCTAGTCACCTCATTTGTCTTTATTATCTCTCCTCACGTCACGTAACATTAAATGCTATTCATCATTTGTTTCATTTTATTTTGTTTAAATTCTCTTCAAACTCTCCTCTTTCCCTCTCATCTTTCTCTATCTCTTTGCATTCTTCATCAAGTTCTTCTCTCTCTCTCTCTTCCATTTCAAACCCTATTTTTTTCTGCAAACCCATCATGAACTCTTGTAATCCTTTTTTTTTTTGATTATAAATGAAAAGTTTCTTTGATTTACATTCTAGTAAATGTCTTATTTGTCGTTTTATGCATCTAAATTTTTTTTAAATATTCTTTTTGATGTTATGACAAAAAGGGGGAGAAGATAAATGATAAATGATTTGATTAATCTATCAGTTGCTGGGTAAATGATTTGATTAATCTATCAGTTGCTGGGTAAAGGCTCCCACACATTCACTAACAAGAACTAACAAGAACTGCAAGTTCTATATGGTTTAAGTGTTTTGCAGGTACAGAGAAATGAAGTGAATCTTCAGAAGCAAACACAAGAAGCAAAACCATGGAAACTGAAGCAAGCTGAGTGCTGTCAAGCTTCAGAGATCAGAAGCAAGAAAGAAGAATGAATCAGAAGCACTGATAATAGAATTTGAATATCATTGTCTATCCTGTTCTGACAAAATTCTATTTGCTATGATACATATAATGTTATGGCTCTGATACATTATTTGCTCTGATACATTATTTCAGCCTATATGGCTCTGATACATATAATGTGTTCAAACATACATTTTATGTTCTAACTCGTTCATGCTGACTTTTGTCGTTTAGTTTTTTGTTCTGTAACATTTCAGGATGTAGAGATGCTCTGATGATGCTCTGGTACATTCAACAATGTTCTGATACAAATCTAGCATGAAGTGATGTTGGCAGACATTCAAAGTTCTGAAGCTATCCGAGGGAAGCAGAAATCAGAAGATGTGAATGTTCTAAAAGATCAAAGAAATTCAAGTTCTGAAGCTGTCCACGATGGAAGTAGGAATCAGAAGCTGTGAGTGTTCTAAGGATCTAAAGAAATTCAAGTTCTGAAGCTGTCCAATGGAAGCAGAAGTCAGAAGCTATGAATTCTCTGAAGGCAGAAGCTTAGATGATCGTCTCTACCGAAATAATCAGGGAAGTCTTTTATCAAAGTTCTTCGAGTATTTATTTCAGGGGGAGATTATTTATCTCAGGGGGAGATTGTTAATCTCAGGGGGAGACATATTCATATGCTTATGATATAGCTGTGTAATTTGTCTTTTGCCGTCTACTCTTTCTGATCGCAAATTCATATCATTTATATATGTTTTTGTCATCATCAAAAAGGGGGAGATTGTTAGAACAAGATTTGTTCTTATCAATTATCTTAGTTTTGATGATAACAATAATATGAATTTTGCTTAAGATAATATGGTACTCTAATCCAATGCAATTTCCCTTTCAGGAAATATATATAAAGAGTACGCATAATTCAGCGCTCAGAAGTTGTATCTCAAATGGTTCAGCATGCAACATCAGAACATGGTCTGGCAAGACATCAGAAGATGGTCGAAGCAGAATCAGAACATGGGTCTATGGAAGCATCAGAAGAACATGAGATCAGAAGCACTGAAGATCAGAAGATGGTATCACGCTCAGAAGCACTTCAAGGTCAGAAGATCAGAAGATGCTATGCACCAAGCTGTTTTGACTCTGATGATATTCAAACGTCGTATTCACAAACATCAGATCAGAAGGAAGTACAGGTGGCAGACTACGCTGACTGACAAAAGGAACGTTAAAAGCTACTAAAGGCTACGTCAGTAGACACAGCGTGAACAAGGCTCGAGGTAGTTGACAAAAGCGTATAACATTAAGTGCAATGCTGTACGGAACACGCAAAGCATTAAATGCATTCAACGGTCATCTTCTCAACGCCTATAAATATGAAGTTCTGATGAGAAGCAAGGTTACCAATTCTTAACAACTCTGAACGAAAAGAAACTTGCTGAAACGCTATTCAATCAAAGCTCAGAATCTTCATCAACTCACTACATTGCTGTTGTAATATTTTAGTGAGATTAAGCTTAAACGTTAAGAGAAATATCACAGTTGTGATTATCGCTTTTAAGAAGCATTTGTAATACTCTTAGAATTACATTAAGTTGTAAGGAACTAGAGTGATCAGTGTGATCAGTATACTCTAGGAAGTCTTGGCAGTTGGCTGAGCAGTTTGTAACTAGAGTGATCGTGTTGATCAGAATACTCTAGGGAAGTCTTAGGAGTGAACTAAGCCTAGAGTGATCGTGTTGATCAGTAGACTCTAGAAAAGTCTTAGAGGGTATCTAAGCAGTTGTTCCTGGAGTGATCAGTGTGTGATCAGAAGACTCTGGAAGACTTAGTTGCGGACTAAGTGGAAAACCATTGTAATCCGTGCGATTAGTGGATTAAATCCTCAGTTGAGGTAAATCATCTCTGCGGGGGTGGACTGGAGTAGCTTCGTTAACAGCGAACCAGGATAAAAATAATTGTGCAATTTATTTTTATCGTCCAAGATTTAAAGTCACACTTATTCAATCCCCCCCCTTTCTAAGTGTTTTTCTATCCTTCAACATCATTTCACGATCAAATTCAGTTTTAGGGTTCTTAGTGTTCATCACAAAATTAATAACCTTAGAGCAAAAATAAATGAAATTGAAGGTCATCATCATGATCCTCGTCCAAAACCGAGTGAGATAGACCCTTTGATCAATCAAAACAACACAGTTTTGAAGATTTTTGAATTTCAGTTAGGGTGTGTTCTTGGCGCCAGATTTTCGTTCAAAGAATTCAAATAATTGTTTTAAAATATAATGTGTTGAACGCGTATCATAAACAAGCTGCACGCGCAGCTCAGTTGGTTGTTGTTTTGGTTAGTGAGCAAGGGTGCGTGGGTTCAAGCCCTTTGGAAGACAAAACCAATTTTTTATCACTATTTTTCTTCATTTTCTTCACAACTTCACCAATTAATTTAACCAATCAAAATTCATTATTTTCACTTCATTTTTTGCATACTCTTTGTTTAATATACATATTTTATGAATACCAAAAAAAATCATCAAAAAAGATTTATTTAATACATTTTTATATAGGTTTAAAATGACATGTTTTAAGTGTTTTTTAATGACATGTTTTAAGTGTTTTTCCATAAGATCAACCATTTAAGAGATATGGTGCTTCAAAGTTGGTACTTTTTGAAAACTTCACTTGAAATCTCATTTTCTTCAAAGTTCATGGATCTTTTTCACCCATTTCCTTAAAGGTCTTGAAGAAACTTTCAACTAGGGTTTTGAAGTGTGTAACATGAGCTTTCCAAAATGTCCAAGAGCATGAAAAAATATGGAGTGTAGCTATGGTTTTGAATTTTGCCATTAGTGAACTTTTCACTTGAAATTTCAAGCCATTTTCACAAAGTTATGAACCAAATTGCCAAATGGACCAAGTAATGATGCATAGAGGCAATAATTGGAGATATTTTTCTGATTTGAGACAGATGGGAAAGAGATAAGAAGCATAGCCAATTTTAACCATGGTTTAGTAACTTTAACCATATGCATTAAATGGTCGGGTACCATAGCCATGCCCAGATGAATTCAGATGGTTCCAAGCATCCAGACACCTTCCATAAGGTCCATTGAAGCTATCCAGATCATCACAAAGCATCTGTAACACCTCTATTGCAGAATTCGAATCCCAGCTTGGCCGTTTTTGAAGGTAAGTGCTATGAACTTCAAACTCATACATACATGCATCATAAATGAAAAATTGAGTTGCTATCTTGTTTCTGCACTATCACTGATCATTAGCCCTCAATCAATTTCATAATTCATCAATCATACATCATTTCACGATCAAATTCAGTTTTAGGGTTCTTAGTGTTCATCACAAAATTAATAACCTTAGAGCAAAAATAAATGAAATTGAAGGTCATCATCATGATCCTCGTCCAAAACCGAGTGAGATAGACCCTTTGATCAATCAAAACAACACAGTTTTGAAGATTTTTGAATTTCAGTTAGGGTGTGTTCTTGGCGCCAGATTTTCGTTCAAAGAATTCAAATAATTGTTTTAAAATACAATGTGTTGAACGCGTATCATAAACAAGCTGCACGCGCAGCTCAGTTGGTTGTTGTTTTGGTTAGTGAGCAAGGGTGCGTGGGTTCAAGCCCTTTGGAAGACAAAACCAATTTTTTATCACTATTTTTCTTCATTTTCTTCACAACTTCACCAATTAATTTAACCAATCAAAATTCATTATTTTCACTTCATTTTTTGCATACTCTTTGTTTAATATACATATTTTATGAATACCAAAAAAAATCATCAAAAAAGATTTATTTAATACATTTTTATATAGGTTTAAAATGACATGTTTTAAGTGTTTTTTAATACTTTAAAATATTGTTTTTCATTTGATTTTCAAAGTTAATCACTTGTAAATATTTTTTTATCAAACCCTAATCACTTAGGTCTTAATTAAGCAGTAAAACTTGTTTTAAACTTAATTAAGTTGATTTCTTTCAAATTCAAATCGTTTTAAAACAAGCGATCGCGATTCTTTTCAAAAACGATAAACCATTTCTTTTTGAAACTTTTGATTAAATCTTTTTAATTGATCAAATGATTTTCAAAATGAAGTGGGGCCTCTCGAATATTAGAGAGTATAAGACCCACTCCTCTTCTTTTTTTTACAGTTTTTCTTTGTACAGAAAACTTTTTCAAAACAATACTTTTCAAACTGTTTTTTTCAAAACAATAAATCTCACATCTTTTTTTTCAAAACCACCCACCCTGTTTTATGTAAATAAAACAGGGGCCTCTCGAATATTAGAGAGTGTAAGTCCCATTTCTTTTCTTTTTGTACAGTTTTCAAAACAAAACAAAAACTTCTTTCAAAATAAATCTTTTCAAATTTCAAAACAAACTTCAAAAACACAATCAACCATGTTTTGTAAATAAAACACGGGCCTCCACGTAGGTATAAGTCCCAAGCCCCTTTTGTACATACCCATCCCTGTACATGAAATTAGGTATTTCATTGTACACACACCTTTTTGTACATATCTCAATCTGTTTTTTAACTTTGAATAACAAACCAAAAATGAAGGTTTCTTTAAATCTTCCCAAAAATACCATGGGCCTCCATGTAGGTATAAGTCCCAAGCCCTTTTGTAAAAACCCGTTTACATAGCTTTGAATAAACTCAAATGGACCTCTTCCCGAATATAAGTCCCGAACTCCTGTGTATACAAATGGATCATGCTTACAGGTATATTTCCTTCATAAACTCCATTATATACACACACTTTGTCATATATATAATTGTTCATACCTGTTCATGTTTGTTCATACTTGTTCATGCTTGTTCATATGTGTGATATGTGTGCTTGTTCAACTTAGTACAACACTAGGTTCCCCATAGCCTCCTATTGGGCTTCGTGCAAAGAATCTCCACTAGTTTAGGTTAGGACATAGAGTATGGTTTCCCGGTGAAATCGCTCTAAGAGCTCAGACCAACTATACCATGCCTCCCCTTGGGCTTTGTACAAACGAGTGACCCTCCCATAGCCTCCTCTTGGGCTTACAATGCAAGGACCCTGGATTGTCCCTCCCATAGCCTCCTCTTGGGCTTACAATGCAAGGACCCTCGGATAGCCTCCTCTTGGGCTTCGTACAAGGACCCACGGGCTTCTTATAAGCATCCCCAATATCCAAATCAAATACCCTAGGAGATTAGACATTTATCATCTCTATGATAGGAGTATCTCTTCTATATCATCACAAACAATCAATTTATCAAACTTTTTTTGCCACAAGGCTGGCTAATCAATCAAACTTTTTGCCACAAGGCTGGCTAATCAATCAAACCATTTTGCCACCATACTGGCTGATTAATCAAAGTTTTTGTCACAAGGCTGACTTCATTGAAACTTTTGCCACGAGGCTGGCTGATTAATCAAAACTTTTTGTCACAAGGCTGACTTCATTGAAAGTTTTTGCCACAAGGCTGGTTAAACAACAAAAACATCTTTATCATTCTAAGCACCCTAAGCGGCATGGCCCAGGGCTTATAATGAAAAGATTTTCAAACAAAAACAAACAGATGTATGTGATGATATAGATTAGATACATCGAACATTTAGATGACATTTGTCTCTTATCCTTTGCTTCCACTAGCATAAGTGGGAACTACGATTGCTCTGACTTTCTCAACATCCCTTTGAGAATACGTAGGCACAAGGTCGATCCTTGGCGAGCAAAATAAAACAAAAAACCATTCAAACCTTAGCACCCGTAAACCCCGAGCTACAGATGCTCTGATTCCCTCTAAGGGATATGTATGCAGAGGATCGCGATGATCTTTGCGAGCATAATCAAACAAACACCTTAGGTCCCACCTATTTCACAAGAACCTCTCAATAACATGGAATGAAAAAAGCAAAGAAACCTATAGAGTACTATAGATACGTTGGGTGCTAATACCTTCCCTTCGTATAACCAACCCTCTTACCCAAAGATCTCTCCCCCACTTTTAGGTTATTGCAGCTTTTTTCCTTTTCCTCCTTTGGAAATAATAAAAAGTTTGGTCGAAACAAAAGAAAAATCATTTTTTGAGCACTCGAGCCCCAAAGAAGGCATCAGGTGTCTCATCCCAAAAAAGACAACGATTTTTCCCCGCGACAGAAAAAATGGCGACTTCACTGGGGACCATCTTTTTATTGTTTCCAAATGAAGGGTTAATTCTATTTTATTTTTTCATTTCATTTTTTGTTATATGTGTGGTTCTGGTTCTGTTACTTGCGTGGTTCTGTTACAAGTGATACATTATGGACAAATCCTAACCCGGATTAAGTACACATAAGAAATTAGGTGGAGGGTATAGTCATGTGCAGGCGCACTTGAGAATCCTTCCGCTCAGTGGAGGTTCCTTGTTGGTAATATATGTTTAGCATGTTTCGTAGCGAAGACATTATTACTTTCATTGAACTGTAGAAGCTGAGAGACCGTAGAACCCCAACCCATCCTGGCCTTATTAGGTTGTGGTGCAGAAACTATTCAGGTGAAGACTTGGATTAGTTGTCATGCGGAGAACCACACTCAGACGAGTTTTTCTTGAGAATATTACTGGCTCATGAGTTTAATTGTGGAAGGCCGGTAATATCCGAAAGAAAAATGTAGACTCTGACGTATCAGTAGAACATGTTGTGCAGGTGATTAACTAGAACTATCCCATTTTTGGTTCTCTGACCTCATGCTCGTGACTTTGGACCTTTGAGCCTATGCGTACCATGTTTGCGTTACCATGTTTGTATACCATGTTTGTAGTACCATGTATGCGTTACCATGTTTGTGCTACCATGTTTGCTTTACCATGTTTGAATATGTGGCATCCATGCATCCATGCATTCATACATTCATTAGAAAACCCATCTTTTTCCATAAAAAAAAAAACATGATTTTTCCAAAAAATTTAGAGAATTTTTCTTTGCAAACATTATAGGATTAAGTTATGGAAAAAAGGTATACCAAAAAGTACGGTTTCAAAGCGCCTGATGTGGAAAGACTGATAGAGTTAGCATCTTTTGTACAAGATCCTTGTAATTTTAGGAAAAGTTATGGAAAGCTTTTGCCTATTTTGAACACTCATGTTGATGGAGGACTTCTCAAGACTCTGGTTCAGTTCTATGATCCCGTCTACCGTTGTTTTACCTTTCCAGACTACCAGTTGGTACCGACCTTGGAAGAATATGCCAATCTTTTAGGTATTCCTGTGTCTGACAAGATACCCTTCAATGGTTTGGAAGCCATTCCTAAGTCACACGTCATTGCATCAAGTATCCACATGAAAAAGTCTGAAGTAGAGAGTAATTGGACTACCAAAGGAAACCTCCCGGGTTTAACTTCACACTTCCTGGTAAAGAAAGCCTTTGATTTCATCGAGACTGGTAGCATGATAGCTTTTGAAGCTACAATAGCCTTGCTCATCTATGGGTTAGTTCTGTTTCCCAATATCGACAACTTTGTTGATATCAATGCCATAAAGATTTTTCTTATTGGAAATCCTGTTCCAACTTTGCTTGGTGACATGTATTTCTCTATCCATCATAGGAATCGCCAAGGCGGTGGAATCATTGTTTGTTGTGCACCTCTGTTGTTCAAATGGATTGTTTCACACTTACCTCAGTCTCCTATCTTCACAGAAAACCGAGAAGGTTTGCGTTGGCCTCGAAGACTTATGTCTCTTACTAATAATGATATCCGTTGGTACACCTTGGCTCGCTGTGGTACAGAAACCATTGATAGTTGTGGAGAGTTCGCCAACGTACCCCTCATTGGTACGCAAGGAGGAATTAACTACAATCCGGTCCTAGCCCGACGACAACTCGGGTATGCAAATTCAGCTAAACCCATTGGTCCTACAGTGGAAGGCTACTTCTACCGAGAAGGGGATAATCCTAAAAGTTTGAAAGCAAGAATGGTGAGAGCTTGGTACGACGTCCGATGGAAAGAAAAAGGCGAGGAAAGAAATTGCATTGCCATGGACACCTACACTTGCTGGGTAAAGAAAAGAGCAAAAGAGTTCCAAATGCCTTATGCTTATGAAAAACCCATGTTTCCTGCAGTATCTCAACGACCCAACATTCCCGCTATGGAGGAATACCAAGACACTTTGGCTAAGATGAGGATAGAAAAAGACGCTTGGGAAGAAAAGTTTCGTAGAACTGATGTGGAAAATAGAAAGTTGAAGAAAAGAGTGAAAGATCACGAAGAAACTCTCTATTACCAAGATGGATGGCTCATGAGCAAAGATGAGAAGATTCGTCAGAAAGATGCCGCAATCAGAAGATACATCAAAGAAAGCAAGAAGAATCTTGAAGGCTCAACTAGCAACGCTCCGACTCCTGATGATTGGAAGAATATTGTTGACAAGCTGAGGACTGAAAAGGCCGAATTGAAAGCTCACTATGGGAAAGAAATCATGAAGCTCAAGCTGCACAATGCATTTGGTTCTTCGTCTGATGAAGATGTTTAGGATTTGTTTAGTTTTTTTTATCATTTGCTTTTGTAAGGAGCTACGCTCCAATGTTGTAACATTTCCCATTGTTGTAATAAAAAAATTAAAAAAAATGATGAATAAAAGATTTGTTTGTGTTCAAATGTTTGCAAGGAAATAATCTTTAAAATGTTTGGAAAAATCATAAATTTCTTTTTGCATACATCATTCTGCATATCGAGTCTGTTGTATAGAGTCTCATCTTTTGGATCTTTCTCCAATAGATCTTCAAGCTGTCGCGTCTCAAAGTTTCTCGACCGCGCTCGCAATCAGAACACAGATACAATACTCGTTCAAGCAGAAGAAGAGTAATGGAACACTCTGAACAAGAGAATATTGAGCTTCGTGGTACAGTGACCACTCTTCAGGAAAAGTTGGAAAGTCTCACTACTCTGGTTGACTCCTTGATGGCCGCACAGAACCAGCCGCCGCCACCCAACAGCCAAGCAACGGTAACATCTGAAGTCACTACTCCAGTTTCTACAGTTGCGTTCGGTATTCCATCTTTCTCCATGCCAGAAGGTTGGGGCACGCCTTTCAGCTTTGGTACAGGATTTCGCCATAATTTCTCTGGGGTTCAAACATCCACGACTGAAGCGCCTGCTGCACAAAGTTCACAGTTTACTCCAAATCAGGGGGTAACTTTTTCTCAAGTCACTATGGCACTTTCTCAACCCACTATGACGGTTCCGACTCCTATGGTTCACACTGTTCCTTACGGAGATAATGAGATTTATCATGATCAGGGTGATAGCACAAATCAGCGTAATCTTGTGGGAGATCTCCAAGAGCAGTTTAACAAGATTCAGCTGGAAGTTAAGGCTATTCGGGGAAAAGATTTGTTTGGAAAGAATGCCCAAGAGCTATGTTTGGTTCCCAGTGTACAGATACCAGCTAAGTTCAAGGTCCCAGACTTTGAGAAATACAAAGGAAGTTCTTGTCCACAAAGTCATCTTGTGATGTATGCCAGAAAGATGTCTACTTATGCAGATAATCATCAGTTGCTTATCCATTACTTTCAAGACAGTTTGACTGGTGCCGCACTGAAGTGGTACACAGGCTTGGATAGCACTAATATTCGAACATTCAATGACCTAAGTGAGGCCTTTGTCCGACAATACAAGTATAACTCGGATATGGCTCCGGACAGAGATCAGCTTCGATCCATGGCTCAGAAAGATCATGAAGCTTTCAAAGAATATGCCCAACGATGGAGAGAAACTGCTGCTCAGATTAATCCACCGTTAAAAGAGAAAGAGATGACAAAGATTTTCTTGAATACTCTCAGTCCATTTTACTATGAACGCATGATTGCTAGTGCTCCAAGTGATTTCACCGAGATGGTAAACATGGGGATGCGTCTAGAAGAAGGAGTTCGAACCGGACGTCTGACTAAAGAAGGTGGATCTTCGAGTGGAACCAAAAAGTTCGGAAGTGGTTTCCCAAAGAAGAAAGAACAAAGTGTTGACATGGTATCCCAAGGAAAGCCAAGAGGAAATTTCAATCGTCAACGACAGATAGCTGCTATCGCACCAGCCGTTAATACTGCACCGAATCCGGGTTTTACTCCGCAGTTTCAGCAACAGCCTCGACCACAGGTTCAGCAGTTTAACATTAATCAGAACCGTGTACAAAGAGCTCCACAGTTTGATCCGATTCCAATGACCTACACAGAATTGTATCCTGCTTTGATTGAAAGAGGTCTCGTTCAAACTAAAGCACCACCACCCGTACCTGAGAAACTCCCATGGTGGTACAAAGCTGAGGTCTCATGCCCTTATCATCAAGGAGCCCCTGGCCATGATCTCGAGCATTGCATAGCTTTGAAACATGAAGTTCAGAGGTTGGTAAGATCTAATCTCCTCTCTTTCAGAAATTTGAGTCCAAATGTACAAGCAAATCCGCTGCCCAATCATGGAGGGCATGTTGTAAACATGGTGTATGGATGTCCTGGTCCGTACCGAGTCTATAATATCAATCACTCAAGAGCCAATTTGGTACAAATGCACGCCACTCTCTGTCGAGGGCCGAATTTTCACCAGCATCACTATGGTTCCTGTAGCATATGTTGTGTAGATCCTCATGGATGTTCGATTGTGAGAAGAGATCTCCAAGTTCTGTTGGATAATGGTACTATTCAGATCTACAGAAATAGGGATGAAAATGAAGTTAACATGATAGGATGCTATCCGCATGAGCTTTTAGTCTCAGATATCAACTCGGAAATGCCTACAGTTAACATCATCGTTCCTCATTTCAACATGCCTGAGCGCATGGAAGTTACTTACAACAAGCCGAAGGCTCCTATTGCTCCTTTGATCATTTGTCTACCTGGACCCGTTCCTTATAACTCTGACAAGGCAGTTCCATACAACTACAATGCTACCATGATAAAGAATGGACAAGAAGTTCCTTTACCTACTCTTTCATCTGTCGTGAATATCGCTGATGTGAGTCGAGTAACAAGAAGTGGACGTGTGTATACTCCACTACCTTCAAAGCAGCCTGTTGCTCCTGCAACCGGGCAAAATCCTATCAATACACCAGTGGGAAATCCCGAGAAAACTCCTATCAGTAATACAAACACTGATGTTGGTCAATCCAGTGGAACCAATGTGAATCCTGATTTTGATGAAATTTTGAAGCTTATCAAAAGAAGTGAATACAAGATTGTGGATCAGCTTATGCAGACTCCTTCAAAAATCTCAATACTTTCATTGCTGTTAAATTCTGAAGCACACAGGGAAACCCTGATGAGAGTTTTGGATCAAGCTTTTGTAGATCATGATGTGACTGTTGATCACTTTGATGGAATAATAGCCAACATAACAGCTTGCAACAATTTAAGCTTCTGTGATGAAGAACTCCCCGAGGAGGGTAGAAATCATAACCTTGCTTTGCACATTTCTATGAACTGTCAGTCAGACTCTTTGTCCAATGTGTTGGTAGACACCGGATCTTCCTTGAATGTGATGCCAAAGACGACTCTTGCTCGCTTGTCTTACCAAGGAATGCCTATGAAGTTCAGTGGTGTAGTTGTCAAAGCATTTGATGGATCGCGAAAATCTATTATCGGCGAAGTCAACCTTCCCATGACAATTGGTCCACATACATTTCAAATCACTTTCCAGGTCATGGACATTCAAGCTGCTTATAGCTGTCTATTAGGACGACCATGGATCCATGAAGCAGGGGCAGTGACTTCTACTCTCCATCAAAAGTTAAAATTTGTAACAAATGGAAAATTGGTAACGATAAGTGGAGAACAAGCCTTGATGGTGAGTCATTTGTCCAATTTCTCTTTTATCAGTGCTGATGATGTGGAAGGAACTCAGTTCCAAGGTCTCTCTTTAGAAGACGAATCTTCCAAGAAGAAAGCATCGATCTCTTCTTACAAAGAGGCAGTGAAAGTAGTAAAAGATGGAACTACCACTGGCTGGGGGCAAGTTGTGATCCCGACCAAGAATGAAACTAGAGCAGGTCTCGGATGTTCACCAACATTCTCAAACTGCACTAAGAAGGATGAAACCCTTCGTCCGATCAAAGAAACATTCATTAGTGGAGGATTCCTTAACCCAATTCCTCAAGAGGTTAATGTCCTTATTGAAGAATGCATCGAAGAAGGTCTACCTAATCCTGAAGAAGAATGGAAATGTTATCTCAATGACTCGGGATACATATCTCAGGAAGAACCACATCCTCCTTCAGAGAAATCCAAAGGCGATGAAACTGAACCTGTTCCTACAGAGATCTGGGATACCTTGGGACAACCAAGTGGAAAATTTGATTATATGGTGAAATATACAGCACCTGAAAGTTACAAGATTGCGATGGAGGATATCCAACCAACTGGATGGGGAGATTCCTTTGAATATAATAGTCAACCAGAAGAGGTTTATCAGCCCTGTCAATTTTCTCAGCAACCTGAAACTGCTGAAGATTTCGGCTTCAATGCACCTGCCAAGATTGATAATCCTGAAGATGGTTATTATCACATAAATGCCATTTTTGAAGATGAAGGGGAAGATGATCCCGCAGCTGACTCAGAAAGTGTCGCTGACAATGAGTCTCTTTATCCTGAAGACTGGGAAACACATCCTGAAAATTCTGAAGATTGTGACTCATCTTATGCTCTTCAAGAAGTAGAAGAAGACCGTTTCAACTCTACAAAGAACAAGGTTGACAAACCAGGACCTTCAAATCCTGCTCGACCAGCAGACGATGTCAATGCTGAAGATAATTTTGGGGAGAATTTTCCTGAATACATAATACACAGAGGAGTTCGTTGCTACTGGAAAGCTGTCGACGTTCCGAATGTTGTTCGCCGCTCAAAGTAATCACCTCGCTGTTATTTTGAACTCCTGCCTTGCCCAAAGCAGAGAGATGTTTTATAGGGCTTTGCTTTTAAATGTTCCGCCCAAATAACTTTGTGTATAGGGCTTTGTTTTAAAAGTTTCCCTCTTTGTCCTGCCCAAGACAAATGAGTTTGTGTTTAGGGCTTTGTTTCAAAAATGAATCATAAATAAAGTGTCATTTTGAATTCCCTACATTATATGTTTTTATTTTTGCTTTTTTCTGGAAATGGTAATCCTAAAAAACCGAAAAAAATAAAGAAAAAACTTTTCAAAAATCTGCATACACTCTTGCATTCATAAATTTTCTGAAATAAATATAAATCACATGTGCAGATTTACTATTGATAAACCCATTGAATGCAATAACCCTATGCCCTCTCCCAACTTTGAGTTTCCTGTGTTCGAAGCCGAAGAAGAGGAAGAAGAGGAGATCCCGGACGAGATCTCTCGATTACTTAAGCACGAGGAAAGAGCCATTCTGCCTCACAAAGAGCCTTTAGAAAAGATCAACTTGGGTTCTGAAGAAGACAAAAAAGAAGTGACCATTGGATCGCTGCTTGATACTGATGTCAAGAGTAAATTGACAGACCTTCTCAAAGAATATGTTGACGTGTTTGCCTGGTCCTACCAAGACATGCCTGGGTTGGATACCAATATTGTTCAACATTACTTGCCATTGAAGCCAGAATGTCCGCCGGTTAAGCAGAAATTGCGAAGGACTCACCCTGATATGGCTAACAAGATCAAAGTGGAAGTTCAAAAACAGCTCGACGCAGGTTTTCTTGTCACCTCCGAGTATCCTCAATGGTTGGCCAACATAGTGCCAGTTCCGAAAAAAGATGGCAAAGTCAGAATGTGTGTTGACTACCGTGATTTGAACAAAGCCAGTCCAAAAGATGACTTTTCATTACCACATATCGACATGCTGGTTGATAACACCGCTAAGTTCAACGTCTTTTCCTTCATGGACGGGTTCTCCGGTTATAATCAGATCAAGATGGCTCCTGAAGACATGGAGAAGACATCTTTCATCACTCCATGGGGTACCTTTTGCTACAAAGTGATGCCGTTTGGATTAAAGAATGCAGGCGCAACTTACCAAAGGGCAATGACTACTCTCTTTCATGACATGATGCATAAAGAAATTGAAGTTTATGTGGACGACATGATAGCCAAGTCCAGCACAGAAGAAGAACATATTGAATACCTTTTGAAGTTGTTTCAACGACTAAGGAAATATCAGCTTCGCTTGAATCCTAACAAATGTACTTTTGGGGTTAGATCTGGAAAACTCTTAGGTTTCATTGTCAGTCAAAGAGGTATTGAAGTAGATCCCGACAAAGTCAGAGCTATTCAAGAGATGCCTGCACCAAAAACTGAAAAGCAAGTAAGAGGATTTCTCGGACGATTGAACTACATCTCCAAGTTTATCTCTCAAATGACTGCTACTTGTGGGCCGATTTTCAAGCTTCTCCGCAAAGATCAAGGGGTTGTATGGACTGAAGATTGCCAAAAAGCGTTCGACAGTATCAAGGAGTACCTGTTAGAACCACCAATATTGATTCCTCCGGTTGAAGGAAGACCATTAATCATGTACCTTACCGTGTTGGAAGAATCCATGGGTTGTATGCTTGGGCAACAAGATGAAACCGGTAAGAAGGAGCATGCCATCTATTACCTGAGTAAGAAATTCACAGACTGTGAGTCTCGTTACTCCATGCTCGAAAAAACATGTTGTGCTTTGGCATGGGCTTCAAAACGTCTCCGCCAATACATGATCAACAATACTACTTGGTTAATCTCCAAAATGGATCCGATCAAGTATTTTTTTGAAAAGCCTGCCTTAACAGGAAGGATTGCCCGATGGCAAATGTTGTTATCTGAATATGACATTGAGTACCGTGCTCAAAAAGCGGTCAAAGGAAGTATTCTCGCCGATCATTTGGCGCATCAACCAATTAATGAATATCAATCTCTCAAGTTGGACTTTCCTGATGAAGATGTCTTGTACTTGAAGATGAAAGATTGTGATGAACCGTTACCAGAAGAAGGTCCTGAACCCGGATCAAGATGGGGCCTAATTTTTGATGGAGCAGTAAACGCTTTTGGCAATGGAATTGGGGCAATCATCATCACTCCCAAGGGTACTCATATCCCATTCTCCGCCAGATTGCTATTTGATTGCACCAACAACATCGCAGAATATGAAGCTTGTATCATGGGTCTCGAAGAAGCCATTGACTTAAGGATCAAGATCCTAGACATATATGGAGATTCAGCTCTCGTGATCAACCAAATCAAAGACAAATGGGAAACTTTCCACCCTGGCTTGATTCCTTACAGAGATTATGCAAGACGTCTGTTGACTTTCTTCAACAAGGTTGAATTGCATCATATACCTCGAGATCAGAATCGAATGGCAGACGCCTTGGCTACTTTATCGTCCATGTTCAAAGTCAATCATTGGAACGATATGCCTACAGTTAGAATTACGCGCCTTGAAAGGCCCGCCTATGTGTTTGCAACTGAAGCAGTCATCGATGATAAACCGTGGTTCCACGACATCAAACGCTTCCTTCAAACTCAAGAGTACCCACTTGGGGCATCAAACAAAGATAAGAAAACTCTAAGGAGACTTTCTGGCAGTTTCTTCCTGAATGGAGATGTGCTATACAAAAGAAATTTCGACATGGTTTTGCTCAGATGCGTGGACAGACACGAAGCAGACATGTTAATGCATGAAGTGCATGAAGGGTCCTTTGGAACTCATTCAAATGGGCATGCGATGTCCAAGAATATCTTAAGAGCAGGATACTATTGGTTGACAATGGAATCTGATTGTTATAAACACGTGAAGAGATGTCACAAGTGCCAGATCTACGCAGATAAGATCCATGTGCCACCGACTCTACTCAACGTTCTCTCATCTCCGTGGCCTTTTTCCATGTGGGGGATCGACATGATTGGAATGATTGAACCAAAAGCTTCAAACGGTCATCGTTTCATCTTGGTAGCAATTGATTACTTCACCAAATGGGTCGAAGCAGCATCTTACGCCAATGTTACAAGACAAGTGGTTGTGAGGTTTATCAAGAACAACATCATTTGCCGATATGGTGTTCCCAGCAAGATCATTACTGACAATGGTTCAAACTTGAACAACAAAATGATGAAAGAACTGTGTGAGGAATTCAAGATTGAGCATCATAACTCTTCTCCTTACAGACCAAAAATGAATGGCGCCGTTGAAGCCGCCAACAAGAACATTAAGAAGATCGTCCAGAAAATGGTCGTCACTTACAAAGACTGGCATGAAATGCTGCCATTTGCTTTACATGGGTACCGTACTTCAGTGCGTACTTCAACAGGGGCAACTCCTTTTTCTCTAGTATACGGCATGGAAGCTGTGCTCCCCGTAGAAGTTGAAATCCCATCAATGAGAGTCCTCATGGAGACTAAATTATCAGAAGCTGAATGGTGTCAAAGCAGATACGATCAGTTGAACTTAATCGAAGAAAAACGTATGACTGCTCTATGCCACGGACAGTTGTACCAAGCAAGGATGAAACAAGCCTTCAACAAAAAGGTTCGACCTCGTGAATTTCGAGAAGGCGACCTCGTGCTTAAAAAGATCTTGTCTTTTCAACCGGATTCTAGGGGCAAATGGTCTCCTAATTACGAAGGCCCGTATGTTGTCAAAAGAACATTTTCTGGCGGCGCCATGACTCTTGCTACAATGGATGGTGATGAACTCCCATATCCTGTGAATGCTGATGCAGTCAAGAAATACTTTGTCTAAAAAAATACAAAAGAACAGCTCGGTAAGTTGAAAACCCGCAAAGGGCGACTTAGGCAAAAATGAGCGTCTCGGTGGACTGAAAACCCGAAAGGGCGGTCCAGGCAAAAATTAGAGACAATAAACAGAAAAAATTCATCCCGGTAGATTGAAAACCTGAAAGGGCAATCTAGGCAAAAATTAGGGATTTATGACAAAGTAACTGCATCAGTCCGTACTTCGTCACCTGAAGAGTCTGTACCTCATCAAAGGATCTACGATCAAATCATCGCCAATCTGAAGCAACAAGCACAGTTGGAACTCAAAGTTGTTAGAGGGAATAGTGGTTATTGCTTTCAATGTAGCCTTTTCCGCATAATTACTATTTCCAACTTTTGTAAATACTCCATGGAATCACGCCTTTAGCTGATTTCCATTCTATTAAATAAATTTGAGCCTTGTGCCCTTTGTTTGCAATCTCTAATTTCTTTCAGCTTGCAAAATGACGCTTTAATTGTGTTATTCGCTTTTGAAACGAAAAAAAAGAAAAAAAAGTTTTAAATGAATTTACTTCACTTTTCTTTTTCAAAATAAAAGCGAAATTTTCCTTTGAGTTGTGAATAACGGAAGGAACATCAGCAGTTGTCTCCGTAGAATGAACAAAAAGGATTCTCCCTGAAAAATTGTTGAGACAACGGTATTCTTGTCCCATAAAAGAATTCTTGAAGCAATTACCCCTCGAGGTAAAGAAGTTCTTCTATCCCCAGTGAAGAAGGTCTTCTATCTCCAGTGAAGAAGCTCTTCCATCTCAGTAAAGATGCTTATCTTCCCCAGAGAAGTCTAAGGCACGCAGCATCATTCATCACCTGTGTTATCTACACCGTGTTTGAAGAACATTTGCCAAGTATCTGGTTGTATTGCGACGTTGGTCCATCTCCAGTATACCTCTTTGTCTGTCAGTATCGTTAGCATGCATGCGACATTCATGACATTCATCATATTTGCATCATTTATGCATTCTTGCATTTTTTTTAATAATCGCTTGTTTAGGATATTTATCCTCAAAAAGAAAGAGAAAAAAGAAGAAAAAAGAAACAAATATGGGCGTGTCATCTCTCCAAGTAGGTCGTCACCCATAAGCAGAAAAGAACATCTTCTTTCTCCAGTTCCCCACTGAGATCATTCCTCGTGGAAGAAGGTTGCTTTAGTTTTTCCTTTCAAAACAAAGGAGGAAATCCCCAGTTGAGTTCATTCCTCATTGGGTGCAAAGTCTTGTTTGACTATTTCTTTCCAATTCGTTCTTGGATAGAATCCTGTCTTTACCAAAGATTCAAGTTCCGATTCCTCAAACAGAATCGTGAAAAACAGACAATAAGCAATAGCCTCATCATCAGAGCAGCTTATTTCTCTTTCAAAAGTTTTTCCTCTCAAGGAAATCAATCATGAAGATCATTTGACGATCAGGGCCTTATTACTGTTCACAAGGCTGAATAACCAGTAATTTCCCTAGCAAAGTCTCCAAGATCATTTTATCACTCGGCTGATGATTGATCATGTCTTCAAAACCACTATCACGAGGCTGGTAGTCGGTAACCTTTTGTTCTGGTTATATTATTTAACATGTCTATCACAATGCTGATAGTCGGTAATATTAACCGCACCTTTGAAACTCTTTTTACCTTGTCAAGTCTATCACCATGCTGATAGTCGGTAATACAGTTTCATACCTTTTACCTTCGCATTATTAACAAGTCTATCCCTGTGCTGATAGTCGGTAATGTCGATAGGTAAGCTTTTCTTACAAAGCTAACATTCTCCGATGAAGCATACACTTGCTTTCCCGAAAAGAAAAAAGAGAAAAACGGATTCTCTTCCTAAAATGGATTGAGGCATCCTTCCTAATCTCTTTTCCCCAGCGGAGTCAGTTTTGATATTCCCTCGGTAAAGATATCCTTGCATCATTCGCAATTTTGGTATCTTAGGTCCAAAATTTGCGTCTTCTGATATTTAAGTCTCTTCCACCCTATCAAAACGAAGATTTTCAATCTTCATGTCTCAGGTTGAAGAAACTTAAATAGGGGCATCTGTCATACCCCAATTTTTGACCTAAGATACCACCTCATATCATAGCATATGCATCATTTGCATCTCTAACAAATTGCATAGCTTGTGTTTGTTACTTGTGGCTCAGTAGGATTTAATCAGGAAATCACTCATCAGTACAAGTAACAATCAATTAGGGTTTTGTTATCCCTTCATCTCAAATGAATCATCTTCATCAACAATCAATATTTGGTCCTCAGAGATTCATTTCAACAAACTCAACAGCTTTGAATCGACTGAATTAGGGTTTTGACTGAAGATAGCATACTCTTGACTTTTGCTCAGAATTTGACCTAATGACTTGGGACATGACCTCAAGACCCCAAGTGCATCATTTTGACCTAATCCATTGGCTCAGAACATCTCCTACACAAAGATTGATCAGACAAATCCTCAGATCAGGGTTTTGAACTATCAGGGACTGAAATCAGGGATCACATTTGGGAAACCCTAAAAATCCCCAGGAAGTCAATCAAAGGTTTCAATCATCCTCAAATAATCCCTATGACAATATACAATGGAAATTACATCTCAATTCAAGACCTACAGGCATCAATTTCATCTGGTCGACAATTAGGGTTTTTGACCTAATTCACTGAACAACTGACTTTTTAATCAGGACATGGTGCCACAACTCAAATCATGATTCAATATCCTCTAATACCTCAATATTATCCATTCATACCATTCATTTGATGAGGATAGCCTGTTTCATTTGAAATCTCCAGAAACGTGATTCGTCTGAAAAAGTCAACTGTACAAGATCACCATTGACTTTTGGGGAATTTTGGTCAACCATGACTTTTGAAGTTTTGAATCATCAATATATGATATGAGAAGTCATTTGATCAAGGAAAATCAAGAAAATCAATCAAGAATCAAAAGTCAAAAGTTTGACTTTTCATACTTAGAAAAATTTCTAAGTGTTTTTCAATGGTTTTTTCCAAACTTTGGAAGGGAATTTCTCAACATTTCACCTACAAACTGAAAAAAACTTCCAACATGAAAGTTGTAGATTTTGATCCAATAAAAAACTTTGACACATATAAAATTTTTCCATAAGATCAACCATTTAAGAGATATGGTGCTTCAAAGTTGGTACTTTTTGAAAACTTCACTTGAAATCTCATTTTCTTCAAAGTTCATGGATCTTTTTCACCCATTTCCTTAAAGGTCTTGAAGAAACTTTCAACTAGGGTTTTGAAGTGTGTAACATGAGCTTTCCAAAATGTCCAAGAGCATGAAAAAATATGGAGTGTAGCTATGGTTTTGAATTTTGCCATTAGTGAACTTTTCACTTGAAATTTCAAGCCATTTTCACAAAGTTATGAACCAAATTGCCAAATGGACCAAGTAATGATGCATAGAGGCAATAATTGGAGATATTTTTCTGATTTGAGACAGATGGGAAAGAGATAAGAAGCATAGCCAATTTTAACCATGGTTTAGTAACTTTAACCATATGCATTAAATGGTCGGGTACCATAGCCATGCCCAGATGAATTCAGATGGTTCCAAGCATCCAGACACCTTCCATAAGGTCCATTGAAGCTATCCAGATCATCACAAAGCATCTGTAACACCTCTATTGCAGAATTCGAATCCCAGCTTGGCCGTTTTTGAAGGTAAGTGCTATGAACTTCAAACTCATACATACATGCATCATAAATGAAAAATTGAGTTGCTATCTTGTTTCTGCACTATCACTGATCATTAGCCCTCAATCAATTTCATAATTCATCAATCATACATCATTTCACGATCAAATTCAGTTTTAGGGTTCTTAGTGTTCATCACAAAATTAATAACCTTAGAGCAAAAATAAATGAAATTGAAGGTCATCATCATGATCCTCGTCCAAAACCGAGTGAGATAGACCCTTTGATCAATCAAAACAACACAGTTTTGAAGATTTTTGAATTTCAGTTAGGGTGTGTTCTTGGCGCCAGATTTTCGTTCAAAGAATTCAAATAATTGTTTTAAAATACAATGTGTTGAACGCGTATCATAAACAAGCTGCACGCGCAGCTCAGTTGGTTGTTGTTTTGGTTAGTGAGCAAGGGTGCGTGGGTTCAAGCCCTTTGGAAGACAAAACCAATTTTTTATCACTATTTTTCTTCATTTTCTTCACAACTTCACCAATTAATTTAACCAATCAAAATTCATTATTTTCACTTCATTTTTTGCATACTCTTTGTTTAATATACATATTTTATGAATACCAAAAAAAATCATCAAAAAAGATTTATTTAATACATTTTTATATAGGTTTAAAATGACATGTTTTAAGTGTTTTTTAATACTTTAAAATATTGTTTTTCATTTGATTTTCAAAGTTAATCACTTGTAAATATTTTTTTATCAAACCCTAATCACTTAGGTCTTAATTAAGCAGTAAAACTTGTTTTAAACTTAATTAAGTTGATTTCTTTCAAATTCAAATCGTTTTAAAACAAGCGATCGCGATTCTTTTCAAAAACGATAAACCATTTCTTTTTGAAACTTTTGATTAAATCTTTTTAATTGATCAAATGATTTTCAAAATGAAGTGGGGCCTCTCGAATATTAGAGAGTATAAGACCCACTCCTCTTCTTTTTTTTACAGTTTTTCTTTGTACAGAAAACTTTTTCAAAACAATACTTTTCAAACTGTTTTTTTCAAAACAATAAATCTCACATCTTTTTTTTCAAAACCACCCACCCTGTTTTATGTAAATAAAACAGGGGCCTCTCGAATATTAGAGAGTGTAAGTCCCATTTCTTTTCTTTTTGTACAGTTTTCAAAACAAAACAAAAACTTCTTTCAAAATAAATCTTTTCAAATTTCAAAACAAACTTCAAAAACACAATCAACCATGTTTTGTAAATAAAACACGGGCCTCCACGTAGGTATAAGTCCCAAGCCCCTTTTGTACATACCCATCCCTGTACATGAAATTAGGTATTTCATTGTACACACACCTTTTTGTACATATCTCAATCTGTTTTTTAACTTTGAATAACAAACCAAAAATGAAGGTTTCTTTAAATCTTCCCAAAAATACCATGGGCCTCCATGTAGGTATAAGTCCCAAGCCCTTTTGTAAAAACCCGTTTACATAGCTTTGAATAAACTCAAATGGACCTCTTCCCGAATATAAGTCCCGAACTCCTGTGTATACAAATGGATCATGCTTACAGGTATATTTCCTTCATAAACTCCATTATATACACACACTTTGTCATATATATAATTGTTCATACCTGTTCATGTTTGTTCATACTTGTTCATGCTTGTTCATATGTGTGATATGTGTGCTTGTTCAACTTAGTACAACACTAGGTTCCCCATAGCCTCCTATTGGGCTTCGTGCAAAGAATCTCCACTAGTTTAGGTTAGGACATAGAGTATGGTTTCCCGGTGAAATCGCTCTAAGAGCTCAGACCAACTATACCATGCCTCCCCTTGGGCTTTGTACAAACGAGTGACCCTCCCATAGCCTCCTCTTGGGCTTACAATGCAAGGACCCTGGATTGTCCCTCCCATAGCCTCCTCTTGGGCTTACAATGCAAGGACCCTCGGATAGCCTCCTCTTGGGCTTCGTACAAGGACCCACGGGCTTCTTATAAGCATCCCCAATATCCAAATCAAATACCCTAGGAGATTAGACATTTATCATCTCTATGATAGGAGTATCTCTTCTATATCATCACAAACAATCAATTTATCAAACTTTTTTTGCCACAAGGCTGGCTAATCAATCAAACTTTTTGCCACAAGGCTGGCTAATCAATCAAACCATTTTGCCACCATACTGGCTGATTAATCAAAGTTTTTGTCACAAGGCTGACTTCATTGAAACTTTTGCCACGAGGCTGGCTGATTAATCAAAACTTTTTGTCACAAGGCTGACTTCATTGAAAGTTTTTGCCACAAGGCTGGTTAAACAACAAAAACATCTTTATCATTCTAAGCACCCTAAGCGGCATGGCCCAGGGCTTATAATGAAAAGATTTTCAAACAAAAACAAACAGATGTATGTGATGATATAGATTAGATACATCGAACATTTAGATGACATTTGTCTCTTATCCTTTGCTTCCACTAGCATAAGTGGGAACTACGATTGCTCTGACTTTCTCAACATCCCTTTGAGAATACGTAGGCACAAGGTCGATCCTTGGCGAGCAAAATAAAACAAAAAACCATTCAAACCTTAGCACCCGTAGACCCCGAGCTACAGATGCTCTGATTCCCTCTAAGGGATATGTATGCAGAGGATCGCGATGATCTTTGCGAGCATAATCAAACAAACACCTTAGGTCCCACCTATTTCACAAGAACCTCTCAATAACATGGAATGAAAAAAGCAAAGAAACCTATAGAGTACTATAGATACGTTGGGTGCTAATACCTTCCCTTCGTATAACCAACCCTCTTACCCAAAGATCTCTCCCCCACTTTTAGGTTATTGCAGCTTTTTTCCTTTTCCTCCTTTGGAAATAATAAAAAGTTTGGTCGAAACAAAAGAAAAATCATTTTTTGAGCACTCGAGCCCCAAAGAAGGCATCAGGTGTCTCATCCCAAAAAAGACAACGATTTTTCCCCGCGACACTCTGGTACTACAAAGAGGCCCATCAGTGGGAGAAATGAAGTCAATACAGTGCACAGTCAGAAAAGTCGCAAAAGTGAGCATCACCAATCTGTAGGGACTATTCTGATCTCTGCATCTGCACCTCAAAAAGATCAACCGCCGAAGTATACGCGTCGACCAGATGCACCGAGAAGAAACTTCACCAGAATCAATATGCCAATCTCTCAAGCATTGCAACACTTGTTAAAAGCAAATATGATTACATTGAAAGACCCTCCGAAGAATGTCAACACTTCCTCTCCTAGTTATCGCCCCTACGCAACATGTGCATACCATTCCAATTGTCCAGGACATGACGTAGATCACTGTTGGGCCCTGAAAAATAAAATCCAAGACATGATAGATGCTGGGGAAATTGAATTCGATCCTCCAGAGATTCCAAATGTCATCACTGCGCCTATGCCAAAACACGACAAGACCGTTAATGCTATCATGGACACTGTTTATATCTATGATGTGAGAGAACTGTCAACTCTGCTCCTTGAAGTCAAAAGAAAGCTAATACAAGCTGGTTTATTTCCAGGTTGTGACCCTGATTGCTTTTATTGCGCACACCTACCCAATGGTTGTGAAAATTTGAAAGGAGGAATTCAAAAGTGGATGGATCGTCGTATCATTATGTTTGAGAAGTTCCCTTCTATAGACAATTTGTGCGAAGTTTTTTCAAATGGGATGAAGATAGAGGACGTCTCAGTGATTTCTAACATACCATTGAAAATCCCTACCAAGGCTCCCTTCAAGATTTATGTGCACCCAGAGTAGCATCTGTAATCATTACCAATCCGACTCCATTTCCATATTCCTCAGATAAAGCTGTCCCGTGGAGTTATGGCACTAATGTTTATGTCCATGGAGTTAAACAAGACACCTTGACTGAAGAGGCCGTGAATTTTACTAATCCAGCTGTTGATAATATTGTGGGGACTAGTAAGATTACAAGAAGTGGAAGGATCTTTTCACCAGAAATTTCTCCAAATGTTGTTACTAATCCAGTCCAGGTCCCAGTTCCTAATCAAAATATCAACGCTCGAGGCAAAGAGCCACTAGTTGAACCAGTTCAAGTACCTATTGAAGTCACTGTTGAAGATCCGTCAAGGCAAGAAATGGAGGAAATATTGAAAATCATCTGCAAAAGTGATTACAATATTGTCGAGCAACTAGGGCACACTGCTTCAAAGATTTCAATGTTGTCTCTGCTAAAGTATTCAGAAGCTCATGCCAAGGCCCTGATGAAGTTCTTGAAAGCTGCACATGTACCACAAGAGATTTCAGTCGACCAATTTGAAAATTGTGTTGCCAGTCTAATAGTGGATAGCGGTCTCGGTTTCTCTGATGCTGATTTAACCTCTGCGGGGAAAAATCACAATAAAGCCCTGCACATCTCTATCGAATGTAACGACACCACTTTGTCTCATGTGCTGGTAGACAATGGTTCCTCGTTGAATGTGTTACCAAAAGTAGTACTGGAAAAACTTGACTTCGAAGGAGTTGTGTTACAACCAAGCGATGTTGTGGTAAGAGCCTTCGACGGGTCAACAAGAACAGTATACGGAGAAGTTAAGCTCCCAATCAGAGTGGGCTCTCAGATATTTGATTCTACCTTTTATGTGATGGAAATTCATCCAGCATACTCCTGTTTACTAGGACACCCTTGGATACATGGGGCAAGCGCTGTAACTTCTACCCTGCATCAGAAGTTAAAATATCCGGTAAAAGGCAAGGTCGTCACAATTTATGGCGAAGAAGAATATGTGGTTAGCCACCTGAGTAACTCCAAGTATGTTGAGATGGATGGTGAATTCATCGAAACCCCCTGCCAATCTTTTGAGGTGGTCCCTCCAGATGTCTCTACTGCCAAACATAGTTCTGCTACTCCTGCTACAAGAATAACTCCAACTATGGCTTCTCTCAAAGATGCTAAAGCAGTGATCGAAGAGGGTGGTTGCACAGTATTGGGACAACTCCTTGACGTACCTTACAAATTCGATAAGCTAGGTTTGGGCTATGCTAATGGAACTCCAAAGAATGATCAAAGTCCTCGTTCTGGAGGATTAATGTCACATTTCATCAGCCAAGGAGTAAATGCTATTGAAGACGACAAAGTTCCACCCGTTTCCAAGGAGGTTTCGGATACTTTGGGAGAACCAAGCGGCAAGTACGACTTTCTAGTGAAGTACACTGCTCCTCAAAGTTCTTTTATTGCCATTGAAGACATTGTCCCAACTGGATGGGATCATCAGTTCAAAGATTACAAAAGTCTCACAAGTTCCATTACTGAGCAATACCAAAGTCCACCTAGTCCAAAAGAAGTCTGGGATACGCTGGGAGAACCAAGTGGTAAGTATGACTTTATGGTGAAGTATTCCGCTCCCCTGAGTTCGCAGATCGCCATTGAAGACATCACCCCAACTGGATGGGATGAACATTTCGAAGACAATATGACACTCACAAGCCCTGTCACTCCTGAAGAATTCTGGGAAACACCAAATAACGAGAATGATTTTCTGACAAAGTACACTACTACCCAGAGTGCACAAGTCTCTATCAAAGACATCATCCCAATTGGATGGGACGATCTTATCGAGTATCTCTCTCAGCCAATAGAGGCACCTCAGTCTGAGCTTTCATATCCAACAGAGCATCTTGATCATCCTGAAAGATCAACAGCTCATCTCGTCACCAAAGAAGTCAATGCTGTGGAAGACGAAGAAGACAACTGCAACTGGAGCAACTGGATATTCCCTACTCATAATAATGGATTGAACAACTGGGAAGCTGAAGATGTTATCTCCTTTGATCAGGAGTAAATGCAATTTCCTGTTTTCATTGTTTATATGTTCAAAAATAAAAATGGTTCCTGTACTATCGAACCATGAACTTAAAATCCAGGTGCCTTGCCCGGAGCACACTGGTCCTTTTTATAAGGGTTTGTCATACCATGATCATATGTTCATTCAATAAAATCATGGGACGTTTGCATATTCAAATTTTGTGATCCTTTTTTCTTTCTTTACTTTATTCATTTTCAAATAGCTATGTATTCTTACACACACCCACATAATAAATGCAGATTCACATTCACTCTGGATCCTGTTGATAACGATTCTGCTATTGCCAGTCATGACTTTGAAAATCCGATCTACCAAACTGAGGATGAAAGTGAGGAAGATTGTGAAGTACCTAGGGAACTTGCAAGGCTATTAGAACAAGAAGAAAGGACTATACAGCCGCATGAAGAGCCAATTGAGGTTATCAACCTGGGCAGTGACGAAGAAAAGAAAGAAGTCAAGATAGGGGCTGATTTAGAAGACAGTGTCAAGCAAAGACTGATTCGAATGTTACAAGACTATGTTGAGATATTTGCTTGGTCCTATGAAGATATGCCTGGCCTCAACACGGATATTGTGGTCCATCGCCTGCCGATCAAAGAAGGTAGCAATCTAGTTAAGTAGAAACTGCGGAGAAGTAGGCCCGATATATCCAAGAAGATTAAAGACGAGGTTGAGAAGCAATTCAACGCTGGTTTTTTAAAAGTTGTGAGTTATCCTCCATGGATAGCTAACATCGTGCCTGTGCCTAAAAAAGACGGGAAGGTCAGAATGTGTGTAGACTACAGAGATCTAAATCGGGCAAGCCCCAAGGATGATTTCCCTTTACCTCACATCGATGTACTGGTTGACAATACTGCACAATGCAAGATATTTTCCTTTATGGACAGATTCTCAGGTTACAATCAAATCAAGATGGCGCCAGAAGACATGGAAAAAACAACCTTCACAACACCATCGGGAACCTTTTGTTACAAAGTGATGCCCTTTGGTTTAAAGAATGCAGGAGCGACGTATCAGCGTGCAATGGTAGATTTGTTCAATGATATGATTCATCAGGAAATAGAGGTTTATGTGGATGATATGATTGCAAAGTCCAACACCGAAGAAGAACATCTGGGTCATTTGCACAAGTTGTTTGACAGACTCAAGAAGTACAAGTTGCGACTGAATCCGAACAAGTGTACCTTTGGAGTAAGATCCGGTAAACTCTTAGGTTTCATCGTCAGCAGCAAGGGTATTGAAGTTGATCCTTCCAAGGTCAAAGCCATTCATGAAATGCCCATACCCCGTACCGAGAAACAAGTAAGAGGATTCTTGGGACGTCTGAACTACATTGCCAGATTTATTGCCCATATGACTACTACTTGTGTGCCAATCTTCAAATTGTTGAAGAAAGATCAAGTGGAAAGATGGAACGACAAATGCCAATTAGCCTTTGATAAGATCAAAGAATATCTTCAAAAACCACCAATCTTGTTACCGCCAGTGGAAGGAAGACCTCTGATAATGTACCTAACAGTGTTAGAAGATTCAATGGGGTGTGTACTGGGGCAACATGACGAGTCTGGCCGAAAAGAGCATGCAATCTACTATCTTAGCAAAAAGTTTACCGATTGTGAAACAAGATACTCACTGCTCGAGAAAACTTGTTGTGCCTTGGCATGGGCGGCTCGCCGACTAAGGCAGTATATGCTAAACTGTACCACTTTCCTGATCTCCAAAATGGATCCTATCAAATATGTGTTCGAAAAACCTGCTCTCTCTGGAAGAATAGCAAGATGGAAAATGATCTTAACAGAGTATGACATCCAGTATACTTCACAAAAGGCGATCAAAGGAAGTGTGGTAGCTGATCATCTGGCTCATCAAGCAGTGGATGATTATCAAGCGTTGAACTTTGACTTCCCAGATGAAGATATTATGCTAATTACTGACTACGAACAACCAGGACCGGAGGAAGGACCCGAGCCAGGATCCCGATGGACTATGGTTTTTTATGGAGCCTCTAATGCGCTTGGCAATGGCATCGGAGCTGTGATCATTTCTCCTGCATGAGGACATACACCATTCACTGCCAGATTATGTTTCAACTGCACTAACAATATAGCCGAGTATGAAGCATGTATTCAGGGTCTCAAAGCTGCAATCGATCTGAGAATCAAGTTCCTGAAGGTCTATGGAGACTCGGCCCTTGTAATTTATCAAGTTAAAGGGGAATGGGACATGAGGCACTCGAATCTAATTCCTTACAAAGAATATGTGCTGAGTTTGATTCCTTACTTTGAAGAAATCACTTTTGAACATATCCCGCGAGAAGAAAATCAACTAGCTGATGCCCTAGCTACCATGTCATCTATGTTAAAAGTCAGGTGGGACAATGAGGCGCCAATGATTACCATTTACATACAGGATGAACCAGCCTATTGTAATGAGATTGATACCGAAGGAGTGGAAGAAAAACCATGGTTCCATGAAGTAAAAAGATATATCGAAGCCCAAGAATACCCTGAAGGGGCATCCATTAACGATAGAAAGTTTCTAAGAATATTTGCTGCCAAATTCTTTCTAAGTAATGGAATCCTGTACAAGCGCAACCATGACTCGACTCTGCTTCGTTGTGTGAACAAGAGGGAAGCGGAACAGATTATGGAAGACATACACGATGGTGCCTTTGGTACTCATTCAAGTGGACATACAATGGCTAAAAAGATTCTGAGAGCAGGTTACTACTGGTCTACCATGGAGACAGACTGCCATCATCACTCCAGAACTTGTCACAAATGCCAGATATATGCCGACAAAGTACATGTACCTCCACTCCCATTAAACGTTCTGACGGCTCCTTGGCCTTTTGCAATGTGGGGAATCGATATGATTGGAGAAATCAAGCCTACTGCCTCCAACGGACATCGTTTTATCCTGGTCGCTATTGATTACTTCACCAAATGGGTAGAGGCAGCCTCGTTTGCTTCTGTCACCAAGAATGTTGTGGCCCGGTTTATCAAGCACAATCTCATTTGTTGGTATGGCATCCCTGAAAGGATCATCACAGACAATGGCACAAATTTAAACAACAGGATGATTACCGAAATCTGCACGCAGTTCAAGATCAAACATCATAATTCATCCCCATATCAACCAAAGATGAATGGCGCGGTAGAAGCTGCCAACAAGAATATCAAGAAGATCATACAAAAGATGACAATAACTTACAAAGACTGGCATGAGATGTTACCTTTTGCTCTTCATGGTTATCGCACCTCAGCACGTACTTCAACAGGGGCAACTCCGTTTTCCTTAGTCTATGGTATGGAGGCAGTTCTTCCAATTGAAATTCAGATTCCTTCCCTAAGGATTATGAAAGAAGCCGATCTAGACGAAGACGATTGGATTCAGACTCGGTTGGACCAGATAAATTTGATTGATGAGAAGAGGCTCGCAGCTATTTGTCATGGTCAGTTGTACCAGAAACGTATGATCAAAGCCTTCAACAAGAAAGTCAAAAGTCAGGCATATCAAACCGGTGATTTGGTTGTCAAATGCATCATTTTACCACAGGGTGATCCCAGAGGCAAGTGGACTCCCACTTATGAGGGACCATTTGTAATCAAGAAGGTATTCTCCGGCGGAGCCATGTTGCTTACCACTATGGATGGCGAAGATTTCCCACACCCTGTAAATGCGGACATAGTCAAAAAGTACTTCGCTTAAAGAAAAGCTCGCTAAGTTGAAAACATGAAAGGGCGACTTAGGCAAAAATGAGCGTCTCGGTGGATTGAAAACCTGAAGGGGCAATCCAGGCAAAAATTAGAGACTAAAAAAATAATAATTATCCCGGTAGGCTGAAAACCTGAAAAGGCAGCCTAGGCAAAAGTTAGGGAATAAAGCGTACGACTATGTCCCGTTTGGTTACCCACTCACCTTCAAGGTTCAACACATCAAAGGCACCAATCAGTCCAATCATTTTCTTCCAACAGGTGAGGGATGAGATACTCGAAGACAGATTGGCAATAGCAGAGTTGAAACTTGACTGGGTTGTTTTCACGTAGCTATTTTCCCTTTATAAGTACTTTTCAAAGTTTTATGACAATTTCCTACTACTAGGATTTTTGTCTCCTTGTACTAATCCGCCTATTATGGCTCTCTTTCAAAATCAATACAGTTCATGCTCAAAATCAATGTTTTCAATTTTTCTGTTTTAAACGCGTAAACGTCCCAATTATAATTTCGAATGAACATATGCATTTGAATATGATTGATGTTTATAAGAAAAATAGGAATAGCAGTCAGGTAATGTCCCAATCATCTGGACATCATCCCGAAATCAGCATCAGAAGAAAAGTTCCCCAACAGAGATACGTTTCTCAGCAGATTCCTCAATGAGATTTTTCTCTCCAACAAAGTGATTCGAGAAACCTTATTCCCCAGCAGGGCTGTTCAAGATCACTATCCCCAGAAGGCATAATCCTCCACACCAAGGTTTGATCAAATAGTGCATCGGAGGATTACACATCTTTTTCATTCCCATTCAAGGTGCATCAAAATCAGAATTTTCAAATTACCTTCATCCTCAAGCGGTAGTCAAAGATCCCTCAACAGAGCATCCTGGTCCGTAAGGAAGTTCCCCCAGCTGAGTATGCTCGAACAAGATAGAAAAGATCATCAACGATCATAATGCCTTCGTTTCCAAAATAACAAGCAGGGATTTATTTTCCCAACCAGAAGTTTGATACGCTCTAAACTGCATAAGTCATGTCCATACATCATACATCATACACATATTCATACATAGCATATAATGTTTCATGACAAACGCATACATAACATGCACAGTTCTCATTTAGATTGAGAATCTCAACATATACATTACATGCATCATGACATTGCATGTCACCAACTTGGTTTTTCAGGTGGACGAATATCCTCAGCAAGTTATTCTCAATCACATGCAATATTCTCCTGGGTTCTGTCCAGACAAGCATTCCTCTCAGATATAATCAAACCAAAGATTCATTCTGAAGAGCTCTCTTTTTTCAAACCACCTATCAACTCAAAACAAGCAAAGCAGATACGGTCTAATGGCGACTCATTCTGACGCTTCTAGACTATACTACAGTCGAATAAACAACTTCAAATTCAAGATCTAAGTCGATACCTTGGACGGTTCCTTAATGATCTACCTTCAAAATCTAAGACGATACCTTGGACGGTTCCTTAATGATCTACCTTCAGATCTAAGTCGATACCTTGGACGGTTCCTTAATGATATACCTTCAGATCTAAGTAGATACCTCGGATGGTTCTACAACGATCAACTTTCAAAGATCTAAAGCAAACACCTCGGACGGTTCCATAACGATCAATCTTCAAAGTGAATGATAGAAAAACACTTAGAAAGGGGGGGGGGGGTTGAATAAGTGTAGTTTCAAAAACTCGTAAGATAAAAATAATTTGCACAAGTATTTTTATCCTGGTTCGTTGTTAACTAAACTACTCCAGTCCACCCTATACAAGGTGATTTACCTCAACTGAGGATTTAATCCACTAATCACACGAGATTACAATGGTTTTCCACTTAGACAACTTCTAAGTCTTCTAGAGTCTTCTGATCACAACTTGATCACTCTAGGAACAACTGCTTAGAGACCTTCTAAGACTTCTCTAGAGTATACTGATCACAACCCGATCACTCTAGTCCTTTACAATTTAATGTAAACAAATACTAAGAGTATTACAATTGCTTCTTAAAAGCGATAATCACAAACTGTGATATTTCTCTTACAGATTTAAGCTTAGACTCACTAAAGTATTACAACAACAATGTAGTGAGCTTTTATGAAGATGAAGTTTCTGAGCTTTGAGTTGAACAGCGTTTCAGCAAGTTAATATTCACATAAATTGTTAAGAATTGGTAACCTTGCTTCTCATCAGAACTTCATTTATATAGGCGTTTGAGAAGATGACCGTTGGGAGCATTTAATGCTTTGCGTATTCCGTACAGCATTGCATTTAATGTTTCACTGTTTTGTCAACTACCTCGAGCCTTGCTTTTGCTGTGACTACTGACATTGCCTTTAATAGCTTCTAACGTTCCTTTTGTCAGTCAGCATAGCCTGCCATCTAGTACTTGATTCTGATTTGTTCTTTGTAAATACTACGTTAAAAATCATCAGAGTACAAACAGCTTGGTGCAGAGCATCTTCTGATCTTCTGATCTTGATATGCTTCTGAGCGTGATTCCATGACTTCAGTGCTTCTGCTTCTGAACTCAAGTTCCTCTGATGCTTCTAATAGACCATGTTCTGATTCTGCTTGACCATCTTCTGATGTCTTGCCAGACTATGTGCTGAAGTTGCATACTGAACCTTCTGAGTCAAAGCTTCTTAGCGCTGATTTGTGCATACTCTTTATATATTTCCTGAAAAGGAAATTGCATAGGATTAGAGTACCACATCATCTTGAGCAAAATTCATATACATTGTTATCATCAAAACTAAGATTATTGATCAGAACAGTTCTTGTTCTAACACAAAGATCTAAAGCGGATACCTCAGACGGTTCCACAACGATCAACATTCAAAATCTAAAGCGGAAAAACTTTGGACAAGTTCCGTAACGATCAGCCTCCAAGATTTAAAGCGGTAACCTCAGACGGTTCCGTAACGGTCAACGCAGAGGTTTTCAAATCCTTCATCAAGATATAATCAATGGATTCATAATGATGAACAAACCATCAACACATTCGCTAGATGGCATCTGAAAGCCCATCTCAGGTAATGTTTTGATCCGCCAACGATATTTCTCAAGCCACATTCAATACAAATTCCAGCATCACTTCTGGTGAAGGTAAGTGCAAATTTCAGGGCATTTAAATATTCAATCATCTTCTACCTTCGGATTCCAATCGGTCTCTTCAGGTTTAAGAAGATTGAATAGGGGCAACTGTTATACCCCAAAATTTGCCCGCATCTTTTTCAGAGAGAAGGCAACAGACTTCTGTATAAAAATTGAGAGTTTCATTTAATCTTGGATTTTATTTCATAAATATCCTGATTTTATGAATACTCAGTTTTTTAGAATATTTTTATACGGTATTTTGGTTCGCTGTTGAATTTATTCTTACACAAACACCAAGTACTATTTATCACTTCACACACGCTGTTTATTTGCAGATAAATAGTACTGACGCAATTGGTACAGAATTAAATTTTTGCAGGCGCAGAGTCCGGGGATTCAGACTATACTGGTAACAATTAAATTATTATTAGTTTTTGTTTCCCACTAATTTTTGTACTATACTATTGTTTTCAAATCTTTTCCTTTCTTTTCAAATCTCTTTCTTTCAAATCAAATCCTAACTTTATTCCATACATCTTTCTTTTCAAACCCTACCATACACTTTCTTTCAAAACCTACTATCATTCAAATTTTCCTTTTTTGTACGGTATCACTTCATTCCCCAACGTCTCCATCCTTCTTTTCACTCTATAAATACCCCTCATTTTTTCCATAAATTCTCACATCAAATTTCAGTCATTTCCCAAATTTCTATCTCATAATTATTTTCTCTTTTTCCCCGGCAAAAATGGCAAAATGGATGGATACGTTTTTTCTTATGGTCATCACTGTTTTGGTGGTGATCATGTCCTTTTTCTGTCTGCATAGTCCTGAAAAATACGGACCTGGGATGCTTACACTCCTGTGCATCTATATGTTGTTATTTATAGCATGGGTTTTTAATCGTCATACTTAAAGTTTGTCGTATCTTTCACTTTCAAATAATGTACCGTTCATTATATTTGTCGTACTGTTCGCTATAATATTATGTAATATTTGTACTATCAGTATTAAATATTATATTGTCTGTCGTACCGTCGTTTAATTATCAAGATAATATTATGTGTGTTTATTGCTAGTTAAATATTTATTTCTGTGCATTAAATCCTTTTCAAGATTATTATCAAAAAGAATATAAAAGATTCGGATGTATAAAACGACAAAGGAAAGAAACAGAATCAAACTTTTCATTGATTAAGCAAACCGAATTACAAAAGATGTATGCAGAAAACAGATGCAACAAGGAAAGAAAACTACAAAGACCAAAGACTAAGACCCTAGCCTAGACAAAATCTGCGCCAGTATGTCAAGAATCCGGTCAGTGATCTTCTGGAAGGTCTTCAGCCTCAGCATATTCTGGCTCGGGCAACACAGAAGCTCCAACTTCCAATGCCTGAAGAATGGCTGCAAGGTTTGTTGGAGGAATTGGACCAGCAACTTCTGCAGGATAAACCACTTCTGGAAAGACCATGTGAGGAGCGCTTTCAGAAGGGTTCATTCTGAACCAATTGAACAGCCATTGAAAATCTCCAGTCAGCACTGGAAACCTTGGTCTCCATACCACAATGTCTCTGCAGGGGTTTCCTTCTTCCATCTCATCTGTAGGTATCCTCTCTTCAAGAACTCTTCTGTTCCTGATGAGATGGTGATAGCTGCTTTCACCAACTTCCAAAAGAAGACCACGAGCACCAGGTGCTTCAGTCATGATCCTTCTCTGGACATCCGTAGCCCTAACCAGAAAATCCTGGAGAAAGGTGTCCCAGAGGTTGTAGGTAGCGTACTCATCCAGATGATTAAGGTGAGCAGCACCCAGAATCTCCAACCAGCTATTTACACCTGAGTGTAAAAGCTCTAGATAAGCATGAGTGGTAGGTGTAGGAGGGTTGATCTTTACCCTTTTTGGTTTGTTTTCAGGTTCATCAGATGCCATTCTCTTTTGTTTGCGGTCAGTTTCTTGATTTGGTGAGCTTGACGAAGGATTCATGGTGACTTTGCAGATAGTGAAAACAGCTAGGGTTTATGATATGAATGCAAAGAGAGAGAGAGAGAGAGAGAGAGAGAGAGAGAGAGAGAGAGAGAGAGAGAGAGAGAGAGAGAGAGAGAGAGAGAGAGAGAGAGAGAGAGAGATAGCAAAAAGGAAACTGAATGCAAGAAAGAGAAATATAAGAGGGAAAAGAAACATTTGAAGAATATAAAAAGAAAAGAAATAAAAAGAAATGATGGATATCATTTAATGTTACGTGACAAGAGGAGAGAGAAACTAGGACAAAAGAAGTGATTAGCACAGTTACCTAAGTAGGCGTCCCCTCAACTGCACGCACGCTTGTCCAGAGATAGTGAACACATGTTTACCATCTGGATAGCCAGTTACAGCTGTTTTACTTTTAAAGAGATTCTGAGTCAACTTAGACAATGAAACGTTAGTAATAACAGAATCACTACTTCTAATTGATCACAATCAGAACTTCTTATAAAAAAAAAACTAATCCAATTTCATTTCAGAAGATACTCATACATAAGATCTTCTCATCTTCTCATTCTGGGCATAAATCCATACTGATATTCTTCAGAATGAACTTAAACCTATCTTCAGCAAGGGGTTTTGTAAAGATATCAGCCCATTGATGGTCTGTATCCACAAAGTTTAAAGATATAACACCCTTCTGAACATAGTCCCTTATGAAATGATGTTTAATCTCAATATGTTTAGCTTTTGAATGTAAGATAGGATTCTTAGATAAATATATAGCAGAAGTATTATCACAGAAAATAGGAATGTTACTCTCATATATCTGATAATCTTCTAGCTGACTTCTCATCCAGAGCATTTGTGTGCTACAACCAGCAGCAGCAACATATTCTGCTTCTGTTGTTTAGAGGGCAATAGTAGCTTGCTTCTTGCTGTACCATGAGATCAGGTGACTTCCAAGAAATTGACAACTTCCAGAAGTACTCTTCCTTTCTATTCTATCTCCAGCATAGTCAGCATCACAGAATCCTACTAAGTTGTAATCTTTGGATCTTCTGTAAACTAAACCAACATTAGTAGTACCTTTCAGATACCTCAGAATTCTCTTAACTGCAGTTAAATGAGATTCTCTCGGATCTGATTGGAATCTAGCACACAAACAAACACTGAACAGAATGTCAGGTCTAGAAGCAGTTAAATATAGAAGAGATCCAATCATACCTCTGTACAACTTCTGATCTACCTTCTTACTTACCTCATCCTTACCTAGGACACATGTTGGATGCATAAGAGTTTTGGATTCTTTACTTTCAGAAAGATTAAACTTCTTCAGAAGTTCTTTCACATACTTCGTTTGATGAACATAGGTTCCATCAGAAGTTTGGTTGATTTGAATCCCAAGGAAATATTTGAGTTCTCCCATCATGCTCATTTCAAATTCAGCCTGCATAGACTCAGCAAACTCCTTTCCAAGTGTAGCATTAGATGTTCCAAAGATGATATCATCAACATATATTTGACATATTAAAATATCCTTTTTAGAGGTTTTACAAAAGAGAGTAGTGTCCACTTTTCCTCTAGTGAAACCATTTTCCAGAAGGAAAGAACTTAAATGTTCATACCAAGCTCTAGGAGCTTGCTTCAATCCGTATAATGATTTCTTTAATTTAAAAACATGATTCGGAGACTTGGAGTCTTCAAAACCAGGAGGTTGATGGACATAAACTTCTTCATCTATATAACCATTTAAGAAGGCACTCTTGACATCCATCTGATAAAGAGTGATGTTATGTTGAGTGGCAAAAGAAATTAATAGACGAATAGATTCTAACCTGGCCACTGGTGCAAAGGTTTCTGTGTAGTCAATCCCTTCTTGCTGACTATAACCTTGAGCAACCAGTCTGGCTTTGTTTCTTACCACTTCTCCCTTCTCGCTTAGCTTGTTTCTGAATACCCACTTAGTGCCAATGATGTTAAATCCTTTTGGTCTAGGAACCAAGTCCCATACATCATTCCTTGTAAACTGATTGAGTTCTTCTTGCATGGCAATTATCCAGTCTGGATCTTCTAGAGCTTGATCAACAGAAGTTGGCTCGATCAAAGAAACAAGACATAATTGACATTCTGCATTGTTCTTAAGGAATGCCCTTGTTCTGATGGGATCATCTTTCTTCCCAAGGATCACATCTTCTGAATGAGCTGAAGCAAGTCTAGGTGATCTTCTGACTGTTGGCTCTTCAGAAATCCTGAGATTCTCTAAGGATGCAGCAACTTGATCTTCTAATCCATTGCTTCTGAGACTACCAGCTTCTGCAGCTTTGCTTCTTGGTTCTACAGCTTCTGATATATCAATATCTATATCTGCAAAATTCTCAAGCTGCTTTGGTTTTTCAAGACCAAGCTTGTCATCAAACCTGATATTGATTGATTCTTCTACAATCAATGTTTCAGTATTGTATACTCTGTAGCCTTTAGAGCGTTCAAAATATCCAAGAAGGAAACACTTTTGTGCCTTAGAATCAAACTTACCAAGATGATCTTTAGTGTTCAGAATAAAACAAACACATCCAAAAGGATGAAAATATGAGATGTTGGGCTTTCTGTTCTTCCACAATTCATAAGGAGTCTTATTTAGAATAGGTCTTATAGAGATTCTATTCTGAGTATAACATGCAGTGTTTATTGCTTCTGCCCAGAAGTGCTTAGCCATATTGGTTTCGTTGATCATGGTTCTGGCCATTTCTTGTAGAGTCCTATTCTTTCGCTCTACAACTCCATTTTGCTGTGGAGTTCTAGGACAAGAGAAATCATGGGCAATACCATTTTCTTTGAAGAACTCCTCAAAGAATTTGTTCTCAAATTCACCACCATGATCACTTCTGACCTTTATGATTTTACACTCCTTCTCAGTTTGGGTCTGAGTGCAGAATTCAAAGAACACTGAATGAGACTCATCCTTGTGTTTCAAGAACTTTACCCATGTCCAACGGCTATAATCATCAACGATGACTAATCCATATTTCTTCCCTTTGACAGATGCTGTTTTGACTGGGCCAAACAGATCAATGTGCAAAACTTCTAACGGCCTTGAGGAAGAGACAAAATTCTTAGACTTGAATGCAGGTTTGGAGAACTTGCCCTTCTGACATGCTTCACAAAGAGCATCTGATTTGTATTTCAGATTAGGGAGTCCTCTGACAAGATTTAGTTTGTTAATCTGAGAAATCTTTCTCAAACTAGCATGTCCTAATCTCCTGTGCCAGACCCATTGCTCTTCAGAAACAGACATAAGACAAGTCACCTTCTGATTCTTAAGATCCTGAAGATCTGTCTTATAAATGTTGTTCTTTCTCTTGCCTGTAAATAGGATTGAGCCATCCTTCTGACTTACAGCCTTGCAAGACTTTTGATTAAAGATTATGTCATAACCATTGTCACTTAATTGACTTATGGACAATAAGTTATGAGCTAATCCATCTACTAGAAGAACATTAGAAATAGAAGGAGAGTTACGAGACTTTATAGTTCCTGAGCCAATAATTTTGCCCTTCTGATCTCCTCCAAACTTCACTTCTCCAGCAGATTTAAGCACCAGGTCTTGGAACATAGACCTTCTTCCTGTCATGTGTCGCGAGCATCCAGAGTCCAGGTACCATGACATGTTGTGCTTTTCCTTCTTTGCAGCCAAGGATATCTGCAATAGGAATAATCTTTTCCTTAGGTACCCACATCTTCTTGGGTCCTTTCTTGTTAGTTTTCCTCAAGTTCTGATTGAACTTGGGTTTAGCATTATATGAAATAGGAGGAACAGAATGATAGTTTATGTTCTGAGTTCCATGATATTTCTTAGGTTTTGTCACATGCTTCTTGGTGTGTGTTATGTGAAAACTTTGAGCATGTGATGTGTGCCTAATATCATGGGAGTGGCCAAATTTAAATTGGTTATACAGAGGCTTGTATGATATTTTCATATCATCCACAGATTCAAGCTTGTATAGGATTTCACCCTCATAACCAATGCCAGCTCTTTTGTTTCCTGACACAACATATATCATAGAAGCAAGTTGACTTCTGCCAATACTTCTAGATAAAAACTTTCTGAAACTTAAGTCATATTCTTTCAGAATATTGTTCAGACTTGGAGTAGATTTTTCAGAGACAGAAGGAGATCCAGTATTTTTGGATAAATTTAAAACTTTTTCCTTCAGTTCAGAATTCTCCACTTCAAGCTTCTTAGTTTCAAATTCAAATAGCTTTTTCAGCTTCTTATTTGATACTAATCTGAGACTTGAGTTCCAGAAGTTCTGTTAGACTGGAAACTAACTCTTCTCTAGATAGTTCAGAAAATACCTCTTCAGAATCTGATTCTGATGTAGATTCTGATCCATCATCCATTGTGGCCATTAGTACCAGATTTGCCTGCTCATCTTCAGAGTCTGATTCTGATTCTGAATCATCCCACGTTGCCATAAGACCTTTCTTCTTATGAAATTTCTTCTTGGGATTTTCCTTCTGAAGTTTTGGGCACTCACTTTTGAAGTGTCCTGGCTCATTGCACTCATAGCACACAACCTTTTTCTTGTCATATCTTCTGCCTCCAGAAGATTCTCCTCTTTCAGGCTTCTTTGAGCTTTTGAGGCTCCTGAACTTCCTTTGCTTGCTTTTCCAGAGTTGATTGACTCTTCTGGAAATCATGGACAGTTCATCTTCTTCTTCTTCTGATTTTGATTCTTCAGAATCTTCTTCTTCAGCCTGAAAAGCGTTAGTGCATTTTTTTAAAATTAGATTTTAATGCAACAGACTTACCTTTCTTCTGAGGTTCATTTGCGTCAAGTTCAATCTCATGACTCCTCAGGGCACTGATCAGCTCTTCCAAAGAAACTTCATTCAGATTCTTCGCAATCTTGAATGCAGTTACCATTGGGCCCCATCTTCTGGGCAAGCTTCTGATGATCTTCTTTACATGATCAGCTTTGGTGTAGCCTTTGTCCAGAACTCTTAATCCAGCAGTCAGAGTTTGAAATCTTGAAAACATCTTCTCAATGTCTTCATCATCCTCCATCTTGAAGGCTTCGTACTTCTGGATTAGTGCAAGAGCTTTGGTCTCCTTAACTTGAGCATTTCCTTCATGAGTCATTTTCAAGGACTCATATATGTCATGGGCCGTTTCCCTGTTAGATATCTGCTCATACTCAGCATGAGAGATAGCATTCAACAAAACAGTCCTGCATTTGTGATGATTTTTGAAATCTTTCTTTTGATCATCAGTCATTTCGTTTCTCGTGAGCCTTACACCAGTAGCTTTAACAGGATGTTTGTAACCATCCAACAGAAGATCCCATAGATCAGCATCCAGACCAAGAAAGTAACTTTCCAATTTATCTTTCCAATATTCAAAGTTTTCACCATCGAATATTGGTGGTCTAGTGTAACCATTGTTACCATTACCATTGTATTGCTCAGCTGAGCCAGATGTGGATGTAGATGAAGGTGGTGGAGTCTCAACCATCTTGACTTAATGTTTTTCTCTTCCTGAATCTTTTCTAAACACGGTTAAGTGCTTGCACCTTAGAACCAGGCTCTGATACCAATTGAAGGATAGAAAAACACTTAGAAAGGGGGGGGGTTTGAATAAGTGTAGTTTCAAAAAATCGTAAGATAAAAATAATTTGCACAAGTATTTTTATCCTGGTTCGTTGTTAACTAAACTACTCCAGTCCACCCTATACAAGGTGATTTACCTCAACTGAGGATTTAATCCACTAATCACACGAGATTACAATGGTTTTCCACTTAGACAACTTCTAAGTCTTCTAGAGTCTTCTGATCACAACTTGATCACTCTAGGAACAACTGCTTAGAGACCTTCTAAGACTTCTCTAGAGTATACTGATCACAACCCGATCACTCTAGTCCTTTACAATTTAATGTAAACAAATACTAAGAGTATTACAATTGCTTCTTAAAAGCGATAATCACAAACTGTGATATTTCTCTTACAGTTTTAAGCTTAGACTCACTAAAGTATTACAACAGCAATGTAGTGAGCTTTTATGAAGATGAAGTTTCTGAGCTTTGAGTTGAACAGCGTTTCAGCAAGTTAATATTCACAGAAATTGTTAAGAATTGGTAACCTTGCTTCTCATCAGAACTTCATTTATATAGGCATTTGAGAAGATGACCGTTGGGAGCATTTAATGCTTTGCGTATTATGTACAGCATTGCATTTAATGTTTCACTGTTTTGTCAACTACCTCGAGCCTTGCTTTTGCTGTGACTACTGACATTGCCTTTAATAGCTTCTAACGTTCCTTTTGTCAGTCAGCGTAGCCTGCCATCTAGTACTTGATTCTGATTTGTTCTTTGTAAATACTACGTTGATAATCATCAGAGTACAAACAGCTTGGTGCAGAGCATCTTCTGATCTTCTGATCTTGATATGCTTCTGAGCGTGATTCCATGACTTCAGTGCTTCTGCTTCTGAACTCAAGTTCCTCTGATGCTTCTAATAGACCATGTTCTGATTATGCTTGACCATCTTCTGATGTCTTGCCAGACTATGTGCTGAAGTTGCATACTGAACCTTCTGAGTCAAAGCTTCTTAGAGCTGATTTGTGCATACTCTTTATATATTTCCTGAAAAGGAAATTGCATAGGATTAGAGTACCACATTATCTTGAGCAAAATTCATATACATTGTTATCATCAAAACTAAGATTATTGATCAGAACAATTCTTGTTCTAACACAAAGATCTAAAGCGGATACCTCAGACGGTTCCACAACGATCAACATTCAAAATCTAAAGCGGAAAAACTTTGGACAAGTTCCGTAACGATCAGCCTCCAAGATTTAAAGCGGTAACCTCGGACGGTTCCGTAACGGTCAACGCAGAGGTTTTCAAATCCTTCATCAAGATATAATCAATGGATTCATTCTGATGAACAAACCATCAACACATTCGCTAGATGGCATCTGAAAGCCCATCTCAGGTAATGTTTTGATCCGCCAACGATATTTCTCAAGCCACATTCAATACAAATTCCAGCATCACTTCTGGTGAAGGTAAGTGCAAATTTCAGGGCATTTAAATATTCAATCATCTTCTACCTTCGGATTCCAATCGGTCTCTTCAGGTTTAAGAAGATTGAATAGGGGCAACTGTTATACCCCAAAATTTGCCCGCATCTTTTTCAGAGAGAAGGCAACAGACTTCTGTCTAAAAATTGGGAGTTTCATTTAATCTTGGATTTTATTTCATAAATATCCTGATTTTATGAATACTCGGTTTTTTGGTTCGCTGTTGAATTTATTCTTACACAAACACCAAGTACTGTTTATCACTTCACACACGCTGTTTATTTGCAGATAAATAGTACTGACGCAATTGGTACAGAATTAAATTTTTGCAGGCGCAGAGTCCGGGGATTCAGACTGTACTGGTAACAATTAAATTATTATTAGTTTTTGTTTCCCACTAATTTTTGTACTATACTATTGTTTTCAAATCTTTTCCTTTCTTTTCAAATCTCTTTCTTTCAAATCAAATCCTAACTTTATTCCATACATCTTTCTTTTCAAACCCTACCATACACTTTCTTTCAAAACCTACTATCATTCAAATTTTCCTTTTTTGTACGGTATCACTTCATTCCCCAACGTCTCCATCCTTCTTTTCACTCTATAAATACCCCTCATTTTTTCCATAAATTCTCACATCAAATTTCACTCATTTCCTAAATTTCTATCTCATAATTATTTTCTCTTTTTCCCCGGCAAAAATGGCAAAATGGATGGATACGTTTTTTCTTATGGTCATCACTGTTTTGGTGGTGATCATGTCCTTTTTCTGTCTGCATAGTCCTGAAAAATACGGACCTAGGATGCTTACACTCCCGTGCATCTATATGTTGTTATTTATAGCATGGGTTTTTAATCGTCATACTTAAAGTTTGTCGTATCTTTCGCTTTCAAATAATGTACCGTTCATTATATTTGTCGTACTGTTCGCTATAATATTATGTAATATTTGTACTGTCAGTATTAAATATTATATTGTCTGTCGTACCGTCGTTTAATTATCAAGATAAATCCTTTTTAAGATTATTATCGGTAATTTCATTCGCGTACGGTATATTTTATTTATTTATTATGTTTGTGTTTTTCTAACAAATCATGTAAATAATTTTTCATCATTAACACAACAAAAACAAAAAGAAAAAAATTAACTTTAACTATTGAGTTTTCACTTTAACTGTTACGTTAATGTCCGGACAGCCAGTTAACAGTCAAACCCGCTGACAACACGATTCTCTGTGTTTTGTATCATCATTCAAATCAATCTTTCACATTTAAAAATTCCAATATTTTTGTCCTAGAAGTCTTCTGATAATCACATGATCAGCAGAGACTCAACACTGCACAAAAATCAGGTACTCTTAACTGACTCCTACACAAACAGTCCCTAACTAGGGTTTTTGTTTTTTTCAGGAGAACAAGTTTTTTGAGACCTCAAATGGATTTCATGGATCTCCATATGTCTCAAATTACCACCAGACAAATTTTCAAACTTCGATTCGCTCAGACGCACAGTCAGCAGCTCAAACAGTCAATAGACGACCAGTTTGACCGAAAAGTCAACAGACAGTCAAAAATGAAATTTTTTGTCAACATCCATATTTTGTCAAAAGATTCATCATTGGAGTAATGGTTGATCATAATTCATCAAGAAAAGTCCAGAAATCAACAAAACCCTAAGTTTCAAAATTAGGGTTTTCTCCTAAAAAGTCAACTGAACTTTGACCGGCCATAACTCTCTCCTTGTTCATCCAAAAAATTCCAACCAAAGCTTATTTTAAAGTAAATTCAATTATCTTTCAAATGAAATTGGTCCCATGGTCATTGGATTTACCATTTGGAAAATATGAACCAAGACATTACAGGTCATTTTCAAAGTCAACAAAAAGTGGTTTTTTGTCAGAGCCCATAACATCAAGATAACTTCTCCAAATGCAAAAAAGCTTCCAAAGTAGCTTGTAGAGGACATCTTGAGGTTTCTAAAAAGTACAAGAACTCCTTCATATGATCAAAATTGAGGGAGTTATGCCTTGTTGAAGTTGGCTATTTTTTGGAAAAATGCATGAAACCAACATTGATAAAAAATGTTTTTTTTTTCAAAAGAGGCCAAGCATTCATGATCCAAACATGTTTCTAATGATGTTAAAGGGCTCCCATGACCAACATTTGGCCCATGACATTTTTGTTTCTTTTTTAATTTAATTTTATTCCATTTAAAATTAAATTAAAAAAGAAATGGTTCAAGACAATTATCCAAGGCTTTTGTCCTTAGCTTGAGTCACCAAGATAGCTTAACTTCTGCAGCATAGAGATGTATAGCAGGCCTAGAGCAAGAGGGGTGAAGAAAAATGAAGCCATGGCCAAAGAATTCAAAGCTTTTTATATTAAAAAATTCAAAAGTTCAAAGACAATCAATAATTGTTAGCTTAAGTTTGCAACACTCTTATTGCTCATAAATAGCTTAGCATACTTCAGTAAGCATAGGGACACGAATTCAGAATCAAAACACATGCTTGTATCACTCTTGTACCAACTTGAAATTTTCAAAGAAAGCTAAATTTCGAATTCTGAGTTTAAGCTAATTTCAATCCAAACTAAACACTCAAACATGATCTATAAGCATCACTGAACCTATCCAAATCAATATCAAGTTTTGAAACTCACTGAATCGAGCACTATAGCTCACGGTTTGTTCAAACCAAAACCTACCAAAATATAATTATACATGCATATTTAACACGATGTAAACATATATTTGAGTTTAGTTTGCCTCTCAGATCGTTTCTGGATAGTTAATTAGAGTTTGGTCACGCATTCACGATGATACCATTTTAGGGTTCATGAGTTCCATTTTGGGGATTTTCGTTAGAGGTAAAATTAGACCAAAGTAAGGCCATGGTTCTGATCAGTGAAACATTTGCAACGAAACCATGACCTCGCGCCAAATTTATTTTAAGTCTAACCCCTATTCGTGTTGCATAGGTCTAATAGATCTAAGTCTTTTACAGCACCCTGTAAACGAGCGGTGTAAAAAGCCCATCTGATGAAGAAGACGAGACGTGTCTCCCTCCTATTGGCTAGAGGGCGCGCGCGTTTAGTTTTAAAATAATCTTTGATTCAGTGCTTTGCAGGTACTATACGTGGCATACTCCCTCGCTCTAGTCACCATCAAATCCATCTGTCACTCAATCCAACGCCCATGACACGCTAGTCCATACCATGGACTCTCCCATCAGCCACACATGATCTATATTTAATATATTTTTATATTTTTTCATTTTATTTAGTTTTCCTTGTAAAATTAATTTAAAATATTTTAAAAATCAAAAAATTATATTAAAAATATTTTTAGGGTGACAAAATGTTTAATTAATTTTTGACATAAAAATATTTTATTTTTCTTCATAATTAAAATATTTTGTTTAATTAATTAGATAATATTGTTATATTTATCTTTTAATTATTTCTAACCTATCAAAAAATCAAAAAAAAAAATTTCTTTTATTTAAATTAGGTTTATATATTATAAACTAATTTTGTACATATTTAGAATATTTTTTTCTTTAAGTTTAATTTATGTGTATAATTATTTGTATAATTATATGTTAATTAACTTAATAATCTCCAAAACAATTTCAAAAATCCCAAAAAAAAAATAATTTTATTTTAAAATTAATTAACAAACCATTTGGACATATTTTAGACTTAATTTTTTTAGGTTTAAATTTCATTTCTAATTCCTAATCTTTTAATTAAATTAATTTTAATTAAAATCAACCATCCAAAAATCCAAAAATATTTTTCTTTTATCTTATTGCAATTTAAATTCATAGATAAGTGTATAGGTTGTCAAATTCATGTAAATAGCGTAGTTTACATTTCTCGCACAATCGATGTAATAGCGTAGATTTATTTTCCGCATTTTACATTCCCGCACTTTAATTTCTGTATATATAATACTGCGTGTATGACAAGAATAAAATTGAAGCGCTAGATATATAATTTCAAAGATAACATATATGAAAATAAAACACAACCACACTTGCACCTCTTAGGGTAATCCCTCTGTTACTCTTTTCAAAATCAATTCTACTGTTTCAAATGCGATTCAAATAATTTCTTCTGTATCCAGTCAAAGAAGATTTTTCTAAAAGAAATAGGAAAGAACCTTATGAACTTAGGGTAGATCTCCTAATTGCTGGCTCAAATCAAACAAAACAACAAATGTTTCACATATCACTGTTTTTCCAAAACAAAAACTTTCAAAAAGACAACACTTTGTATATATCCGAACAAGGATCATTACGAAGTTAAAAATCTTTTTTTCAAACCATCAAACATCTTTCACTTTGTATACATCCGCACAAGGATCATTACAAAGTTAATTCTTTACAAAAGTATTTAAAACCACATACAAGCATTTCAAAGCAAGACAAACGATTCAAACAAGTGAGCTAAGCAATTAAGAGCCCATGGATAACCATGGATATAAAGGGGTGCTAACACCTTCCCTTTGTATAACCTACCCCCGAACCCAAAATCTCTTTAAGGTCTTTTTCTGTTTCTTTTATAAACCTTTCCTTAATTGGATAAAATAAAAGTCGGTGGCGACTCTCTGATTTTCACAACTCAAAAATAAAAGAAGAGTCAGTTCGTATCCCACGAAAAAAACCAAGGACGACAGCATCCTTGTGAATGACTCTCTGAGCATCGGGTTCATTGTCAACAAGCTCATGGACGCCATTATTGACCATTACCAAGGTTTCATAGAAATCGAACAAAGATTGCATATGTTTCCTCCATCAGATCCTATTTTTGTCATCAAGAATTGGAAGAGAGTTTGAAATGTTATTGGTACCATTCATCTCTACATCATCTAGGATTCACGATCCTTGAAAACACGACCACCAAGTGAGGTTCTTGAAAACACGATCAAGAAACAAACCAAATGCTCTAAAACTAATTTATTAGTGCGTGAGACATTTTTAGTGAGGAGAAAGAGAATGAAAATAAGGATTGTTATTATTGAAGGTTGATTATAAAGATGATTTACTCTATATAAATAATGTATCTAAGTAGGAGGGTTTTTAAAATAAGAGATAAGAGAATTAAATGCTAACCATGTGCTTGCATGTGACTTCATCAAAAACCATTTATCAAGTCCAATGGTTAACATTTAATCCTCTCATCTTATTTTAAAAATCCTTATACTTGATGCATCCCTTGTATATACATATGACTTGTAGAGTAAATAATAAACCCTAAACCCTGGCTATCATGGGCTTGGGCTACACAACTGGATTATATCACAAAAATATGGTCCACCAAAGCACTAATGTCTACCACGACTCCATTGAAAATCACCTTATTCCTCATAATCAAAATAAACCATACCATAAATTGCCAATTTAGGTGTTGCACATTCTTTGCTTTCTTTACTTTCTTGCCTTTTATAAAACTGCCAAAATTCTCAAAATGAAGTAATAAGTATCCAAGTGGAGGCCCATTGTAAATGTAACACTCTTCTAAATCCACATATATCTCGCATATAATTTACAAAAATAAATTAAATAAAACAACCAAAAAAGGTGTCACATCTTCATATAAGCATCATGTAACAAACATATTGCTCCATAACACGGGTTTTCAAAATCATTTATGACAAATACCTCATTAATAACAACAATAACACTTCAATTACTCACAGCGGAATTCATAGTCTCAAAAAGCACTTCATTTAGTTCATCAACATGAAAACCTTTTTGGTCAATACCTAAAGACATCATCAAATGTATTCAACATAGTAAAACTCATAAAATAGGTTTATCAGAACAACTGACCTTTAACTTAAGCATTTCCCATCCGAAGTTACGATACCAGAGCAAGACCTCTAACCATAACAAGAATAAATGAATAACTCCAAGCTATCCTAAAACTTCTACGAGCTATTCTTGATTACCTGCAAGTTACCCACGTATAGAGACAACATTTCCAAAATGAAAAAGAGTGAGTAATCACAAATCGTTATAAAAGGTATAAGGAATAAATATAGTAGTTACACAACAATTATCAAATATTCCATATATCATCACATTTCACATATATAGTCACATCATTAATTCACCCACAATATCATCATGTCATCAAATCAACAATCTTCACCAAGACATCATTAATTCGCACACCATCAAAAGATTACTTAGTTAATCATTATGCAATGTCACAGATAATGCAATGCAACATCATTGAATCATGCATACAGTACCAAAACTTTAATGATGACCAAGTCATCTTCCATCAAAGATCCCTACCATAGGATCGATTCCCTCTTGAAACCGGAGCACATCATAATAACGCATTCAATCCACATAATGGGATTAAGGCCATCACTGGACAAACTTCCTAACATCACTGAACAAACGTCCAAACATATGTCATGAATGTATGATGCACAACACCAATAATAATTCGACCACGGCTAGTCAATTGCATCATAATTCATGTAATCATCATATATACATCCTTCACATAGCATGTATGCACGTCAAAACATGCTAAACATCAACTTCATTTAACAGATCACATATTCATCATCACGTATTCGTCATCATATAATTATCATCATATAATCATCATCATGTAATCATCATATAATCATCATCGTTTAATCATCACCAAACACTTCATAACAAATGCATCATCATCATCATAACGTCATCAATTCATCATAGAAATAATACATTATATTACATCAAGGCATAATCATATCAGTTTATCGGAGGAAGCATACATCATATTACATTAAGGCATGCTCATATCAATTCCTCATAGAAAGCATACATCATATTACATCAACGCGTAATCACATCACTTCATCATAGAAAGCATACACTGTAAAAATACATTATATGATTCATTTTATTTTACAAAATTATAGTTCATCGCGTTAGCTTTCTAAAGCTTTGAACGTGGCTCGATTCGAACTTATGGTTCAAAAATTATGACCAAAATGATTTCGTAGTACAAAAACCCGAGAGCTGTTATGGGCACCCGTAATGGGCATTACGGCCCATAATGTTGAAAATCCATATTTCATTTTTTGCACGTTTTGGTACAAAAGACCAGAGGGCTATTACGGGCAGCCGTAATGGCTGTTACAGCCATAATATAGCCTAGTAATCCATATTTTTCACGTGATTTTGTGCGATTTTTCTTGTTTTTCAGCCTTTCAACAAACCTCAAATCCCTAGTTTTGACCTACAATAATCCCAAAACATATAATATCATGTGGTACTTGAATCAAAGGAAATAAACACATCACAAATCATCATTCTCACCACAAATCATCATCAAACAAAACTCCAAATACAAACCTACCAATACCTAAACCCATACCAACCATTATGATCAAGATAATTCCCTTACCTTAGATTTCCAACAATTGATTCTTCTTTCTCGCGTTCTATCAGTTTCTCTTCTTCTTTCTTTGTGTCCTAGTCTCTTCTCTCTTCTTCCAATTTCTACAATCGTACAAAATGAAACCCTCAACCTCAACTTTTCCTTTTTATCAAACTTATCCATTGGACCCTTAATAAGTCTTTCCACTTTTGCCCTCACTTAACCTCTTACGATTGACTACTTCTCCCTTATAGTCTCTAACACCAATATTACTTTATTTTATTAATTAAAATTATTCTAACTAATTATTCTAACTATCCAAATATTATTTAAATAATCCTCATAATCATCTTAATTCGCTCCACCCCACAACACATCATCTCAACATATCATATTCAACATTACATCACGTAATCACCAATAAATCACAAATAATCACAATGACTCATATATTCACACTAAATCAGTTAATTAACTAATTAAATAATTAATCAACACTTTTGGGGTATTACAGTAAACACCTTATTTCACTGTTTGTTATTGTTATTCCATTAAAAATAGGGGATTTCTTAATGCACCATATGCATTAGTAGGGAAGTGTGTGAAAATACATTTATGCCCCTGGGTTACAAAGATACATCTCCGGACGCACCATATTTCTAAATTAATGGAAAGAATTAACCGGAGATACATCTACGTATACCTTATGTATATGCATATCCAAATGCCCTAAAATTCAGTACAATTCTAGAAGAGTCACTAAATCCACATGCAATTATTCTGGATATATATCTCCGTAAAATTTACCTAGATGCATCTCCGGACGCTCTTCGGTCAAATATGCGTCAGAAGCCCTTCACCTTCCTCACTTACTCAAACTCTCTCAATAACCTATTTTATCAAACTCTCTCAAACCCCATTTTCTCAAACTCCGTCAAACCACATTCTAGCAACATCAAACAACATCAATAAACTTCAAACATCAAACTTCATGCAACATCAAGTAAAACAAGTCTCTTCGAGACACTATTTGTAAGTTTTTTCCTCTTTATTAAGTTTATATATAAATGTGTAGAAGTTGATGTTTAGGCTATGAAATAGAAAGATTTTACATATTTGATACCTTATAGCTGATTAGAAACGAGTTAGATAGGTATTTTTTACGATCAATGCATTGTTTTTGATGATTTTGGGGGCTGCATTCTGCCATTGACGGTGGTTATAATTGCAAGAAATTTTGGAGATGCATCTCTGAAATTTTGCAAAGTTTACATAGAAACCAAAAATGTATCTTCGTAATCAGTATGTCTGCAATGTTTTGACTTTTTGGGAACATAACTCATTGTGTAACGCTTGTCTTGTCTATTTTCAAGAATTATGGCCGATAGGCTATCCCCATTAAGACAAGACAGTGTAGCAACCTGCCCTAAAAATTAATATTTAGAGTCGCCACCTATTCTGAAGGGCGAATAGGAAACCCTATTAACTACGTAGGGTCAAGCCTCAACCCTTTCCTATTGGCTTTGAATCTAAGGGTCAAGCTTTATGGCTAAAAGTTAAGGTTAATAGCTGAATTGAATAGGGGAAAATTTGAGATTTTAGGGAGGGGGACTCGCCTTGGTTATCCAAGTGCCTACGTATCTCCTTATGGAGAATCAGAGTCAACGTAGTTCGGGCACAGGGTTGTACGCCTTAGGATTGAATTTGTGGTTTGAAATTGATTAAAGGCTTTTTGAATGGCCTATTCGCAGTTTTGAAAAGGTATTTTGAATTACCTTCGTAGTTTTGGAGTATCGAAGAGATGAAAATCTGTGGTTTGTGGTTGGATGTGTTTTAAGTGTTTGGGCGTACAACCCTGATTTGATATGGCACCGTTAGATGCAGTGACCAATAGGTTTGGTCAGTATAGCTAACGGATTACGGGCATTGCTGATTGCTCAGATCGATAGATTGATCATCGCGGGCAGCAAATTAAAATGTATTTTAATTTGTATAATTTTATCTCTCGTCTAAAGCGACTGATAGTTTCAGTCGGGTCGAGGAGAGAATTAATAAGAGTAATTAAATTATAAATTAATCAGAATAATTTATTTATCGTCTAATACGACTAATGGATTTAATCGGTTCAAGGAGAAATTAAGTTATTGATAAAACCAATTAAACAAATTTCAGAAATTTAATTAATTAGTTATAAAAAAAAGCAATTAACAATTTTTAGAAATCTAATTTAATTAGTTATCAAAAAAATTAAACACTTTTTAGAAAATTAGTTAATAATTTTTATTTGTTTCACAGGGGGGTGTATTTTGTTAAATGGTAGTGATTAGAGTGTGTGTGGATAGTAATGGGTTTGGGTCCATTAGTATTATGTTCTTTTTATTCGCAGGGGGTGTATTAGCTAAGTGTTAGTAATTTTGGACAGGTGTGAGTAGAAAAGGGTTAGGCCCAACAGAATTTTATGGCTCGCTGATCCCATGTGGTGAGGGCGTAGAGCTTGTGATGCGCTGCAGAATTAGGAGCGCTCTGATTTGGATCTAGGGGATCATATGGCTGGTGTGGGTTGCTACTGAAGTGCACGGTATAGATAGCACACTGGATCATATCCAGTGATGCTGCCAAGTGGCCATAAGAGGCCAGGTGGCGTTGATCTAACGGTGAGAAGGTGCTTTGACCGAACACACACAAGAGAGCCACAACTCTCATTCTCTTCCGAACCTCTCTCTCTCTTCGCCATCTCCTCTTTCTCCCTCTCTCTCAAGTCCCCTCATCTTTCTCTCACTCCTTCAAACGATACCCAGGAAACCACCCCCCAACCACCGGCCGGAAATCGCCTCCGCCGGTGGCACCACCCCAAACCACCCTTTAAAACCCAGTTTCCGGTTGATCTTCAACCGCGAAACTCAAACCTTCAAACATTCCTAACCCAGAACGCCCAGAAACGACGACCACGACGAAGATCTTCATGATCTTCATCATCCTCACCCCCAAACTTTAACTCCAAACCCAGAACTTTGTGAATCTAAACCCAAAAATTCCCAGAAAGAAACTAAACATTCAAGCAATCATACATCAGTGTAAAGCTAAGTTTTGATCTTACCTTGCTTTCTTGTATTCAGGAACGTGTAAGCTCCTCTTTTCGATCCCTAATCCTCCCCTTCTCTGTGTATCGCAGGTTAGCTCGACGGTGAAGTGTGAACGGCGCTCTTAGGGTTCTTCGTTCGCAAAAAGATCCGCCCCCTTCATCTAATTTCTTTCTCTGTTTTATAGCATTAGGTTTAGATCTATTTTAGGGAAGATTGTCTTAGATTAGATTTGCGTTATTGTTTGATTCAGATGTCAATTGACTTGTAATTCATTCTTTTGATTTAATGAAATTTGATTTTGTTTACTTTTGATTCTGTTTGTTAACGATTTGATTCAGTTGAAGATTTGATTTTGTGGATATTTGTGAGAATTGATTTGTTTGAGATTCTGTTACGATTGCTTGAAGATTTTGGGCCTGGGTGGTAGAGATTGACTTAGGGTTTCTGGTGGTGGGAGGGAGCGGCCGCCGCTGCAAGGAGCTAGGGTTTGTGGCGCTGAGAGGAAGAGGATGAACAGGACCGGGTTGGGTCCTGGGTTTGACCCGGTCCACCTGGTCTATGGGTGAGAGGAAACCGGCCCATTGTTTGCCAAAAATGCGTTGGCCCAAAGACAAAGTAGACACACAAAAAAACCCAAAAGACCCAAATTAGCATTCACTTAATTAATTAACCAAAAATAATTAGTTAATAATTTCCCCATAATTCTGATTATAACAATTTAATACTAACATTTAAAATAATATCCAAATCAACTAATGTTCTAATAGTGATTAATTTAATTAAATTATTACTAATACACTAATATTCATAATGTCATCAATAATAATAACCTTATGGTTAATACATATAAAAATGAAAAGAGATGATAAAATGGTTAAATGAAATAAATGGGCCTAAATAAATCGGACCTCAAATATTTGATATTCACACCTCCACTAATTTATACGGGCATTTTATAAGAGAGCGGGTTTAATAATAGATATATTAAACCCTATGGCTCCTAATTTTTAACACCTTTAATAAACTAAAATGAGGATTGCACCGGGTAAATTTTGGGGTATGACAGACAGGATTACACAACATGCATTCGTTCAAAGGGAAAAGAGTCAACCATCTGGTTAATGCGGAGGCACTAGGTTCTAGGGCTCGTGTATCTCCGCCTTCTTCTTCCTCTTCCCTTAGCAGGCGTGGGTCTCCTCCTCATGCATCCTTGTCTCCATCTTCCCGTAAACGACTAAGTTCACCTATTAATGAACCTGGGGAAGTAGAGGTACCCGAGTCACCAAAGGTACCTGAGACAGTAAAGGGATCCTAGGCCCAAGAGATAACACCCCCCCCCCCCCCGAGGCATCCCAGGCCCATGAGGCAGTAGAGGCACTATAGAGGTTTGTAGAAGGCCCTTCAGACTTATCAATGCTTCCTCTTTACCCGAACTATGTTGCCAGACATATTTAGGATGAAGGGGTAAAATTTAGTTAGATTTATTGTTAAACCTATGCATGTTGTAATATTCAATTATGTTTGATGGATTCATTCTTGTTAAATTATGTATGCATGAACGTGATCTGCTAAAAATCATCAATCTTGGGCATAAGATTACTGGTCTGCTTGTACTCTAAGTTATCTGAAGGCTATATGTGGAAGATGAAGCAGGTGACCGGCAGTAACAGACTTTTGAGGGTAACATTTTTTGGTCTTTTAGTGCTTGTGTTTTATTAAATTATTGCAACGCCGTCACTAACTAATGATTTGTGTATTCCAACACTTTTTAGGCTTCGATGCTCCAGCACTTCCCATACATCTCTGGCCGGTCATGTCTACCGACTTATACTGAGGACATGCTGCGTGCTTTTGCATTCTCCTTGCTTAAGGGGAACTAGGCGACAGAGTCATTCAAAGTGTATATTGACCACTTGGTAGCAGAGGATATACACTTTCATTCTTGCGTCGATCATCGTGAGATGATTCCCTTTTATAATATAGTCTTACACTCTGGAAGGTTTGCTTGCGCGTCATGTCTGATGTCTCCTTATCTGCCTGAGCGTGTCATGCATCAGTTCAGCTACATATATGCCGTATATTCCCAGAGATCCTTTTGTTTCTACTCCTCCCACTGTGAAACGTAGAGATATAGATGCTATATTTGATGATCATGTTAATCATTTGGTACCAGATGAGGCACGGAGTACCATAATTGAGAATGAATGGTGCTATGTAGATGATTACATCTAGTGGTTCTTCCAGGTGTCACATTCTTATGTGGTACAAGAGTTTGCAGGAGATCCCTTATCAAGAGATGCTAGAGGATGAGTAGGCTAGGACAGATCATGCGGTTGATGTGTTGCTTAGATATCGTCGTATCATGGAGATTGGACAGACAAGTATTGACGGAGGACTCATACCATACCTTCTAACTATTTGATCTGAGAAAAACTTAAAATTAATCAGAATTTACTGTTTGCATCGGATTCGGAGATACATATCTGAAATAATCTAACGCTTAACAAATAAAGGTCTATTAGGAGATACATCTCCAAAATAATATAATGTTTACCAGCAAAAGGTGCGACCGAAGATACATCTTCAAAAACTTAGAGCCATTTTTGGAATTACATAGGGTTCTTTTCATGTACATAGGGTGGGTTAAGAAATCCCTGAAAAAAAGATATATGTAATGTTCTGGTTAAGCTTAGCGGTCTTCTTCTATTTGTTGTGGCTCTCTTGTCTCTCCTTAGGTGAAAAACCATGTGATGTGGGGTTGATGTTAGATCCACGTGAACAAACGCTTGTGCATTTCCGCGTGATATCATAACATCTTAAAATTGTAGAATCTTTATTTGGTTAATGATGTTGAGGGCTGTTTGGTTGATTAAAAATGATACTTGTTTAATAGTGGAATGAAAGGAACTCTTGAAATTGTTCTTGTGGCAAAATCTTTAACTTGGGATTGATTTATTCCTAGATTGAAGGATCAGTTAGTTCTATAGCTCTCTGAATGTCAAATCTTATAGAGATTATGAGATAGTTGAGATTATTCTCTTTCTTTTTATTTGGAATGAGTATTCACTGTACTCACTTTAATACAATCACATTATAAAATTTAAAATAAATTATTTTATCTCATGCTTCTAATTTTATAGGAATAAGAAATTGAAATATTTTGCGTTAAAAGTTATATGAGGAAACTTTAACGTCACCGTCTTGTAGTATTAGAGATTAGATTCATTTCCTACATATCTTAGGTTCTTAGGCACAATGTGTGCTTCTTATTTTCGTAGATGTATATCCGGAAGCACTTTTTTTACATTTAAGTGAAAACCTTCTGCAGATGCATATACAGAAAACTTCTTTAAGTATATCTACGGAATAAACCAGATACAGAATATCAGAAAAACAACATTTACAACGACAAAAACAATATTCATAGATTAAAATCGGCATTACATCGATAATTTCAACAACAAATTAAACATTACATTTCAATAACCCGGTGGACGCTTGCACATCTCTAAGATTTGCTCGACCGCTCTTTGCACCATAGTTACGAACTCGAGCAGGATTTTCTCTTCGAAACCGAAATACGTTCGCCACATCACCAAAAAATCCGCTCGATTCTTGAGTTCAAAGTTGTTGTAAGCGACGTTTCCTCCGTTGTCAAATGAAGGTGAACGATTCTCGAGCTTCATAACTTTGCGTTTGTCACCATAAGGTAGGCGGTAGTGAATTTCGTCAATGTTAACATCGAGCGAGGTGTACTCGTTGAGTTTGAACGCCCACCGGGGTGTTCTACCGTCGGAGTAGGAGACAATTGTGACATACCAACGGACGTTGTACTCATATTGAGACATTTTGTGTTTGTGTGAAATACAACATTAGAAACCCCAGATTTATAGAAAACCTAAGTGAATATGGACCATCCATTTTCTGTCACAGAATGTTTCGTAGGTATATCCACGAAAGGAACCCATATATTTTGGTTCCGTAGGTATATCTACGGAAAATACCCATAATTTGCAAAATTTGATACTTCCGCAGAAACATCTACAGAAATTGCCCTGTTAGTCTATTGAGCAGGACATAATTATAATGCAGTCCATAATTTAAAAAGACATAAACACCAAACTAAACCTTCCATTAGAATTTTTAATTGACAAAAAATAATTATATTGCAATGTTAAAGAGTGCATACATTACACTTTGAAACTATAGAACACATCAAAAGAACTATCGCCGACTAAATCAATTGGTGGTTCCAATTTTGACTTTTCCTTATTCGCTTCCTTCTCGATGTTGTTTAATCTTTGGAATTCGTGCATCCTATCAACAAAAAAATACGGCCACGTCTCAGCATCTTCAGAATGATGAAGCGCCCATTCTGGTTACGTATGTGGTATGAGACATCCCAGTTTCAAGTAAATTTGCACAAAATGACTCGGTTTTGAAAACCATCCAATACAAATGATGCGATCATTTGGATATATAGGTGGTGTAGTGAGAAGGGGAAAATGTTTCTGAAAAACCATAACGCGTCAAGTCAATGCACACCCTATCATACGCACATGCAATAAGATGTCCCATTTCCGGGAATTTCATCCATTTTGACACCGGTGCGTAAGCGCCCAACCAAGGACCAAGAGCTTTGTTAACTGCTTCAAATTTAACTTCGTCACCATATAACAGCGTGTACGAGTCTTTATGCGTCTTCAACTCTTGGATAAGTTGATGACGGACAAGCCTGTGACTATCCTCTCCATTACCAAGCAACGTCGAGACGGCCCAGTGACCGCAATTATCGTCCCTCGCAACGTGACGATCTGCTCGATGTATTTATGCATAAAAACCGGCAACTCATCGATTAATGGAATTTTCAGTGGAATATACATCTCTTCGACGCTTGGAATTTTCGGCGGAATAGGTGTTAGAGGGGGTTTGCTTATGCGAGCTCCTTTGTTTGAACTTGTTTGAGATTTTTGAAATTTTGGAGTCGGTGAGTCGGGAAAAATTTTATCGACGTGTCCCCAATACGAAGGAGTCCGTGTAGTCGAATTGTCATTCGGTGTAGGCTTTAATTTCTTCGATGCCCCCTTTGTCTTAACCGGTTGAGAAGGCGGTTTCATATCGGTTGTTTCGGGATATCCAATCTTCCGCAATTGTTCTTTGATGAGGAGTTTCAAGTTGTCATTGGCTTTCGAAAACCTCTCTTGTATCGCATCCAATTTGAAAAAATAGAGATATTCGATTTTTCGCCTTCGATGCAACCATCATTATCAAAACTAAGTCTTTTCCAATGAGGGATAACTACGTTCATTCTTATTGCCTCACCTAGTTTCATATTTTTAGCAATAAAACACGCACACGGGAGACCATACGTTTTAGAAATAGTACAACCACACTTTGCGCTATCAGAACCTACAACTTCACCTCGTTTGACCTCGTGAAAAATATATCTCAACCCGGATCGAGACACATTGCCGATCAATTGAGAATAAAGTATGTAGTCCTTGAATCGATGTTCCAACACCGTAATGCTCCGACCAAATATGGTTTGTATCTCATTGTGTTGGTTTTTAATCATGAGATTTACGTAATCCCAATCTTGACACAAGTCACCTTTTCTATTAACCAACCAATTTTTCAGACTAGGATGTGCCGACTCAACACTATTGGTGGTTGTATTCCCAATATGTCAGACATTATCAGTCCACACACAAACAACATTCTCCTTCACCTTATCAAAATGGTTCTTTCAACATATTTCAATAAATCAGGATACTTTTCACACAATTGAATGACGAAATCGACATATAATTCTTTTGTCGAAGAATTTACAATACAACTCCATGCATCCATTATTTGTTCAACAATCACACTGAGCTTCATCAATTTTCCACCTTCGGTCTCTACTTGTTTCGCCTCTACCGCGGGTTTAATCTTACTTCTCACATTACATGTTATGTGATATCGACAAAGTAATGCATTAGAAGAAGGAAATACCTTTGCCACCATATTCATCAACACAGTATCGCGGTCCATAACATTCGCCTTAGGAATCTCGACTTGTTCCTTCAAAAGTGACCGATACACCTCTAATGCCCACCTAAAATTATCCTTTTTTTCACACTCCAAAAAAGAAAAACCAACGATGTATGTCTTCTCGGTGGATGTAACACCTACCATCTCAAATAACAGTAGTCTATACTTGTTGGTCTTGTAGGTAGAATCGAGAAGGAGCATTGTCGGGAACATGTTAAACAACTTTATCGAATCCAGATTAGTCCAATAAATATCTCGGACCGTAACACCATCATCGTAGTTTCTGTACCGTGACACATATTTGTTATCATCCAACAATTTCAATAGTTGTTGCATGTCACTTCTATCTCCCCTAACCGCCTTATTATTGCGTTACCAAATGTTATACACTTGCCTTATATTTGATACGTTGTCGGGTTCCTTCTGTTTCAATGTGGCAAGTATATTTTTCGGTTGGACAAGATTCAAGGACATGTCACTAATACATGTCTTCTCTTCCGGATTGAGCCGACATACACTAGGATGACCTTGTAATTTTGCGTACAAGTCATGGTTATGCAAGCCACAAATAACACTAAATTTCCACTTCTTGCTAGCCAACATGTAACCATAAATTTTAAATAAACACTGGCATTTTCTAGTACCCGTGTCGTCTCTTTTAAACTGCCTTAGAGGAGGATGGTATTTCCCGCTTCTTTCACACAACATTGTTACGAACGGGTTTCTTCTTGCCGTAGCATTATTCGATCTTCCTATTACCGCACCAAAATAAAGGTTAGTTGCATTCCTACGAATCCATGCGGGCATGCTATCAAGGTCATCAAACTCTTGCTTGTTATTAAAGTCACCGCCGACATCGACCGCCTTTACGACTATCCCTTCAACCTACGGTGAAACATCGATTGAAGGAACTAATTCTCTTGAGATATTAACGGAGTGCAGCATACCTATTTTGTAAATACTAACATAAATAACACAAAATCACAAGATTGCTGGAAAAAATAGCACAAACACATTCTATAGATGCACATCCGGAACGTGTTCTTCTTCTACACGTTTAATAGATCGTACCTACGGAAGCAACGTTACTTTTTGTGACTGCAAATTGATGCATAATGTGAGCAATGCAATGGACAAAGATGATTATTTACCTGAAATTGAGTCTTCTCTTGCTCTCTTTGATTTGTTGCACCAAAAAGTTGAAGTTTTGGAGTGAAAAATGATATTGATGATGTATGGTTTTTAGGTTGTGGAGAGAAAGTGTTAAAGAAGAAATGTAACAATAGGAGAGTGATCATGCTGGTTCAAAATATACCAGATACTTTCGTAGGTGCATCTACAGAATATTCTGACGCTAAGCTATTCCGTAGATGTACCTACGAAATATTCTTCTGAACTTAATTAATATGCCATTTTCTCCAATGTTCACTAGTTTAAAATACTTTCGTAGATGCACCTACGAAAAAATTCAATTTTTGGAGAAAAAAAATGCTTTCGAATGTGCATCTACGGAAGAGGGGGCATATTTAAAATTTCGCCATGTGCACTAGAAAATCAAGGTGAGTAATGAGATATTATCTTCGTTTATTATAAAAGACATGAATATCTCTATTATTTTATTTTTAAATGTCCCATTATAATTTTATTTTTTGAAAAGGTGTGCATTTTTTTTACCCATTATACAAAAAAAAAAAAATTTAGTCATGAAACAAAAGTAATTTTTTTTGTCTCAATTCTCTTGTAATATTTTACCCTTTAGATCGTGACATTAAAATATAATGGACTGAGAAACATTTTTGAAGTAAAATTATATGCTTATAAGAAACATAATTATTTTTAAACTTAATTGTAACATTGACCATAACTTAGACAATTTCTTCACCCTCATCCCCAGGTCTTGTCAACACACAAAAGTTGTTGATGCATTTAACGACTATAGGTAAAAACGGCACCGGACAATCATCATCAGAAACGCATCGAATGTTCACTGCATTATCAAATAAGTTAAATGAAATGTTACTAAAAGATTATATTATATTGTATATAAGATAAATGAAAAGAAAAAATAATGTTAAAAAATTACATACTTCTAGTGGTTACAACAAAAGATAGAGAAAGAAATGTAATCAATGCATAAACAAGCATGAGACGAGCCATATTTTTCTCCTTTTCATATAATAAATGGATTTTTGTGGATTGATATATTTATAAATAATAATTTTAAGGTTTTTTAACTTAAATTACTTTTTGTGCTTGGAGTAGAGGAGTTGCAAACATTTAAAAATTACAATTAATTTTAAATGTCTTTAAAAATAAGTTGTGTGTATCTTTTTAGCCAACTCAATTGATCATTTAACCTCAATAAACTTCTGTTATAAAAATCTTATTGTTCATCAAAAGTCATTATTTTTATTTTATTAAATATTTATATTCTATCCTTTCATAATAGATTAGGGGAAAAAGAAAACAAAAATAAAGAATTAGTTGGGTTATTGGCAGGGTGAACAGTTAAAAAAAGATTAGACACAAATTGATAAATAGATGTACTCTTGCGAGGATATCTCACACTAAAAATAGACATCCATCTCATGTCAATTGTCGGAATACATTCAGCGGATTCATGCGCATGGTGTCATGTTCAATAGAAGCGACTCTAATCGCCGTTCATATATAAATATGACTCTGCGTCACACTAAGGTATAACTCACTACACAGTTACAACTTTTTCCTCTCTGACTTCACCGACTTAGGCGTAGGAGTGCTAATCTTGCTGGAACAACATAATTTGTGTTCATCAGAGACCTCTACCATTGTGTCGGAGAATTCTACGGTGGGCCTCATTAACTTACTACTAGTTTTCTGTTCCAATAATGACACTGTTTGTGGGAATCATCTCTGGATCCTCATGAAATTCCACGTCGAACTTATCATATTTCCTCTATTGCGCCTCCGTAACCGTATTTGTTAATCTATTAGTTCATCATTAGCTTCTATAACCGAATAAAATGGTAGCTTCCAAAGCAACTTGATCTATGGCTCATCGCAATATCGTCTACTTTAACCCAATCGCATTGGTTCTTACTCCCGCGTACAAAGAGGCACTTCTTCCCCAAGTGGCAGGCGGTATAATCCTAATGAACTCTTTAGTCGCTGCCTCCCACTAGATATTGACCTCCTTACTAGTTGGAGAAGGAACTTTTTAGGTCTTATAGTCTTTTCAACTATTTCAAAGGGTACTCCAAGGTCAATCTTTGAAGCAACCTCTACCTCCACCGTGACTACAATTGTTTGAACTAGAAATGTCTTAAAGCCCCCCATTGATCCAAACCACCCTCAAAATGTAAGGTGCAATCAAACTTGTTATGGGCATCTACAACCTAATGCACAACAAATGTACATCTCCTCAACAAGAGACTCCTTCGTATAGATGAAAAGCAACTAATGGTTCATTCTAATATCACTACAAAACTTGAGGTGCAACAACATGACAACAATGAAGTCTCAAGGGACATCTCTAATGATGCTTGCTCATAAAAAAACTTATGAGTCACCAGGGAATCGCCATCATTATTGTCTAAGGTCAAAACATTTCTCCTAATGATTCAGGGCGTTGCAACGGTAGTCATAGTCCTTCTAAAGACCGCCAACCTAAGAGGTCATCCTTACATTGCTCCCAAAGGGGGAGTGAGCCTAACCAAAATTGTTTGGCCCCCTCCCACCACCAAAAGAGTTCGTTCACCAAACATGTTATTGAATCCAAGATCCCAAAGTCTCTAGAGAAGCCACCGAAGCTAGACACTTAGACAAACACGTGAAACTCGTTGACATTTGTTAAATTATCATCATGCCAGAAGTGCGGCGAAGTACAAGTTGTTTGTATTGAACCTTAAAGGAGCCTCTGTGTTGTAGTTTGGATGAGGACTCTATGTCATCATATAATTTTATTGAGCATCAATTGATGTTTTCATGTAATTTAAGCTTAAAATGTTTAAGTTTTGTGAGGAAATCACATGGAAATGGAGAAAAGAAGGAGAAAAAAGGATAAAAAAGGAAGTAAACATACAAAAGCCACTCGACTTTTTGTGGCCAATTTTGCGCCACGGCAACGAAGAAGGCATCTCATCCTAGCATGACATAAAATGATCGTGGAACGACAAGGATGCATCGTGTGACGATGGGAACACTTTTTAGACACTTTAACAAGACAATTTTGTAGCTTTTTGAAGGAGGAGAGTCTTGGTACAATATTTGTAACAGAGTTGATGGATGAAAAACACATCTGAGCTCCGGAATGAAGGGTTTTCATTATTCGAAGATCAATTCATTACTGGAATTTCACGTACTTTTTCTTAATTTTGATGTACGAATTTTGCTACCATGAGTAAATAATTTCCTTTTGAACAAGTTTTAAGAGATGAACCTTCATTAAATTTAACTGCCAAAAGACAAGAACTCGAAGTAGACTCAAAGATCAGTGCGGGAGTGAAAAACTTTGGACAATTCGACTCAGGCATATAAAGTCATTTCAAACTACATGCACAATAAAAACAAGAAGAAATCAAAATATATAAATTTGAACTACTAAAAAAAATACTACAAATTTTGTTCTAAATATATCACATGTACAAAATATCTAATCATTATTGTTTCATAATTTCATTCACACAAATATTCCATGATGCCATTCATTCCTCACAACTATTTCCATCCAGTATGTTGATTTGTGAAGACAGTTGGCAATGTGGCCGCACAAGACTGCATCACACATTCATCCATCATGCGTTTCTCACACCTTAATTTCAATTCGACACTCCCTGTGTGGTTTTGCTTACATAAAAATAACTCAAACTTCTCTTCTTGTTACATAATCACCAACTCTCTTAACTTAAATTAATTTAACTGAAACACAAATCAATTCATACAACTACAAGCTTAATTAACATATGATAGTGTTGGCTGGGGATTTCGTTTGGAAAGAATATCCTTTAAAGAGTTACAAATCGAAGGAAGATGGTTACTGATGACCATTTCTGAGTTTAAAAATGGCTACTGATGGCCATGTTTCGAGGATGTTGGTTTGAGTTAGAATAAAGATGGTTAGACTTGGAGCTAATTCGAAGAGGAATATCTTTAAAAGACTTAAACGTTTTTGCGAAATACGTAAAGTACTGAGGCTGAACGTGTCTTCGTGGCATTCTCGATTCTGGTTGCGTTGCCACGTGTCGAAAGAAGATTCAGGCGGGATGATTTGAATTTCGAAGTAGTTTGTGTAACCGCACAAAGACAGATGGCATCCCAGGGTTTCTTGTGGGCAACGTGGCGTTAGATTAGTATAGGACCGTTAGGGTCGAAATTAGTATAAATAAGGGTCTTAATGTTAGGATTCCGTGTGTTCATTTTGTACAAATCACTCACAAATCACTCAAGTATCAAGTGTTTAGAGAACAAGTTCGCTGAGAAATGTACGTATGACATCAACATCAATTTAAATACATTTGTGTTTTCCTTTATTCAAGTATATTTTCATTATTACTGCTTCCATTTACTTCCTGTTATTTATCTTCTTGCATTTCTTTCGTTGCGTCTAAACTTTCATTTCGAAGCACTTTACATTCCTGCATTTTACATTACTGCATGTTATATTTCTGCACTTTAATTTTTACGCAATTTACATGCTTTTATTTATGTTTCTTTGAAAGTTGTATTAACTTGTATAACCAGTATTGTTTCAAGTGAACATTCATAAGATCGAATCACAAAACAAGTTTTCTCGAAGTCAGAACAGGCAAACATGAATCGAATCCTTTCAAAAGACATTTGTTTGACTATGTCCTAGGATCAATCTAGTCGATCATGCGAGTAACCAAAGTATATTTTATAGTTTGGAGGACTAGCGGTTGTTTACCGGAAATCACCGTAAACAAATTGGCACGCCCAGTGGGACAGTGTCAAACAGATTGTTATTAATTGATTGTTTTGTTTTGTCTAGAAAATATCAAGACCTTGTATGAACCTTAGGAACGGTAAATTAACCAACAGTGCACAACCGATTCCTAAACGAAGGTACAACAAGAAAATGGTCAATGCGGCCAATGGAGGGGGAAATCAAGATCCCCCACAAGGGTCAGGAACAGTAGCGACAAATTCTACACACGTTTCGACTTCTACTCAAGAGGCGCAAGCTATACCAGTTTCGATAAGATCTGAACCCATATGTAGTTCCCAGGCGATACCCGAAAATACTACAGGGACAACAGGGACTGTACCAGTTTCGAGTTCGACCACCGCGCCTCCATTCATTAGCGCAAGCGAGATACCATCTTTCTCGAAAAACGCTGCAAGTCAGTTATTTTCCCCAGGACCATCATCGACTTTTGAAGGTTGGAGGCCCAACAATCCATATGGAATGCCATATTCATATATGACAGGATTACGAGGATCTGGGCCTACATACACTACAACTAACTCGACGACATTTTTGCCGAATGTCAGTTCGATAGGTCGAAGCGCACAGAATACTGGCTTCTCTGCCCAAGTACCCGCCTTTTACCACAAGTAGTCAAGCAGCATTTCGACAGGAAATGGATGCAAGTAACCATGATATGTTAGGAACTCTTGCTAAAGAATTGGGCTCCATCTTGAATCCGTTAGCAACAAACATTGCTAGGACTAACCAGGATAATGTGGAAACTTTCCAAAAAATATCATCTAAAATAAATCGAATGGCAGATTTTTAAGGAGTGCCACAAAATAGACGAAGGAACAACCAATCAACTTATCAGGAAGGGGAACCCATTCTAGAACAAGTTCGAGCCATAGCACCGCCACCTAGACCAACACCAGTCGAACAAAACCAAGTGATAGACTTAGAAACTCGAAGTCAAACGACTAACGTTGGCCAACAAGCAGTTGCCCAGCAAAAGCCTAATCTAGTTGTAGTAAGAAGAAACGAACATCCTGACGAAGTGGTCCATAGGGTTAGGAGAGACAATTTGGCAACAGAGAACAATCTCACTGCCATGATAGAGAGAATAATGGCTAACAATGGCCTTAATACCGGGCTTCGACGCCCAAATTATACATCCCCAATAGCAGAATATATCATGCAAACAGAATTGCCAAGGGGTACCAAAGTACCAAAATTTACTAAATTTTCAGGGGACACCAATGAGTCTACCGTGGAGCACATAGCCAGATATCTGACGGAAGCAGGGGATCTAGCAGGAAACGAAGACTTAAGGATTAAATACTTCCCTAGTTCGCTAACAAAAAATGCTTTTGTTTGGTTCACTACGTTGCCCCCAAATTCCATAGATGCATGGGCACACTTGGAGAGATTATTCCATGAACAATTTTACATGGGTCAAACCAAGATAAGTCTGAAAGAATTGGCTAGCATCAAGAGGAAGTTCACGGAGTCTATAGATGATTACTTAAACAGATTCCGTTTGTTGAAATCAAGATGCTTCACGACTGTCCTAGAGCATGAGTTAGTTGAAATGGGTGCAGGGGCCTAGATTATGCAATTCAAAAGAAACTGGATACTCAATACCTAAGAGATATGGCCCAATTGGCAGACAGGGTTCGACAAGTCGAACGATTAAAAGCAGAAAAGGCCAAAGCAAGTAAAAGTTATAAGAAGGAGAGAGTAGCATACGTCGAAGCAGACGACGTTGATGGCGAACCTTTCGAAGATTCATACAGCATGGAAGAGGTCGAAATAGATCTTGCTGAGTTAAAAGAGGCGCCACCTTATTCTTGCAAATTGCTCATCCCTTCTAATGGAAAAAATCCAGTAGAGAATGATAAAAGCGATAGATTTCCTAAGAAAACTTATACATTTGATGTCACTAAATGTGACGAAATATTTGATTTATTAGTAAAAGATGGCCAGATGATAGTACCTCCCAATTCAAAAATTCCTCCGTTAGAACAACGTAAGAAGCGAGGTTTTTGCAAATATCACGGTTTTTTAGGCCATAAAACTTCACAATGTTTTCTTTTCAGGGATCTAATTCAGAATGCTATCAAGGATGGACGTCTGAAATTCGCTGACAAAACCAAGAACCATATGAAGGTTGACACAGATCCTTTGAGTGTGGCTGACACTAACTTGTGTGAACCACTTGACGTCAACATGGTGGAAGTATCTGAAATTGATGCTGCTGAATCGGAAATAAATTCAAGTGGAAAGCAGGCTACTGAAAGCCTAAATGCCAATTTGATCTTCAATACTAATGTTGAAGAATCCTATGATGCTAAGGTGACTGAAGATCTGAAAGGAAAAACAAGTGAGGCCACTGAAGACCTCACAGTGAAGCTTCAGCAGATACGAATTTCCGAGGCTCCTCCGGCAATTGTTAACATGGTCAATGTTAGACGGCCTTTATCTGAAATAGAAGAACTAGAAAAATGGCTGATAAGGAAGGAAGGAAATATTGAAATCCCACCAAGAGGGAACAGTCTGAAGGATTATCTCTGGGATTGTCATGTGAAAAATGGTGGAAAAATGCTGATGTGCCCAAGATGTTCAGTTATGCTAAATCGAAGGGTTCAAGCCAATTTCGAGAGGGCCCTGCGAGAAAGAATGGAGCAGCCTTGGAGAGGAGGAAACTTATTGCTGAAGGTGTACCCAAGGACTGAAGAAAGCTTGGTGGGTTTCTTGGTCAGATGTCACAACGATAACTCTGAGATTGCATTGTGCCCTAGGTGTGGGGCAGTTTATGATGAATTACTAGCAAGATCATTCGAAAGGGTGTATCTCTACATGGGTCGGGAAACTCAGGGACTTCGTCCCAACTTGTATGGGTTCGACATCAGGACCCCATCAAAGAGGCCTGACAGCCCACACCCTAGAGCTCTAAGGGTCACATTCAAAGTTCTTGCCGACATTCCCAGGGATAGATGGATGCAAGCTGGTGCCAGAACCAACAAATGGCGAAGTTGGGACCAAGGAGGAAGAACTGCAATGGCATATAGGAAGCAATTCCAGACTTCCAATCGAGAGATGTACAGTTTGGAGAACTACAAAGGCAAAAATCCTATGTCCAGATCCCAATGGAGAAGGCACCAGAGGATGAAGAAAGCCCAAAGGGAATACAAACCAAGGGATACTGGAGAATCAAGTAGCAATCAAATCCCAATGCAGGGGGCAAGGACAAATAAACCTCAAGTGGAGCGTAAGCTTTTCGATTCTGAAAATGAGAAAGAAGAAGAAAAAATGCATTCCAGCCCTTAGAAGGAAGACGATAGAATGACAAATGATTTCGACTCAAACGGAGTATCGTCGATAAACCTAAATTGCAATGTTGTGTCAGTACTCCCTCATGAGTTTAACCAAGAATCAGAAGTTGAAGATTGCGAGGAAGCTGATGAGGAAGAGATGGCAAGACACAGACCTGTGTGTTATTATGTGCTGAACAATGGGGCAGTCGAAGAGTAGAACGCTTTCTTCGAAAGGCCTGATGAAGGTATGAGGAATCATTTGAAACCACTCTACATAAGAGCCAATATTGAAAACGTTGGCATTAACAAAGTCTTAGTAGATGGGGGAGCAGTAGTGAACCTAATGCCCCAATACATGTTGAAGAGAATTGGTATGTTCGATACTGATATAAGACCACATAACATGGTTCTGTCCAACTATGAAGGCAAGATAGGGCAAACGTTAGGAGTAATTCAAGTGAATTTAACTGTGGGTTCCGTCACCAGGCCAACGATGTTCATGGTGATACCAGTAAAGGCTAATTACAATCTTTTGCTTGGAAGAGAGTGGATCCATGGAGTGGCGGCTGTGCCTTTGACGATGCATCAAAGACTAACCATTTGGAGAGAAGATGGCATAGTAGAGAACATCGAAGGAGATCAAAGTTTCTACATGGCTGAAGTCAATCAGGTCAATAAAACTAGTTTCGACAGGAATTTGGCGAACATAGGACCTTGCCATGCTGCTGAAGATATATACACTCCAAACAGAAATGCTTTATACTATTTGTCTTTACATCCTAATGGATTCCAATGGAATAGAGAGATAATGGACGGTCTAGAAGATACCCCACCGGTGGAGCATTTACCAACAATACGTCCAACAGGCTGGGATGACGACGTTGGTCATGTCTGAAGCATCTTTTTTCGAAAAGATTTCGGCTTACATAGCCGAGAACAAAAGAAAAACGGCTCTCGAAGCCGAGTTATCACACATGACAGTCAGTACGGTTCAAAGAGAAGCAGAAACGAGGGATTCTGGAATACATCCTACCCCCCAATTCCTCGAAGATCCAGTTCAAGCCAAAGAAATCTCAGGAGAGGAGATGAGTCAAAGGCTGGATGCAATCTACGACGAAAAACCTTTGGGATTCGAGAAAGACCCAATGGGGGCGAATATCAAAATGTTAGCCCAAGACCCACTCGAAGAAGTAAATCTCGGAGATGGAGACCAGAAGAGGGTAACATACATCAGTGCAAAACTGGAGCCAACCTTGAAGGCAAAAGTCACCGCGTTGTTGAAGGAGAATAAAGATTGCTTCGCATGGGATTACGACGAGATGCCTGGTTTAGGGCGAGATTTGGTCGAATTAAAGTTGCCCATAAAGGAAGGGAAAAAGCCCATCAAGCAAACTCCTAGAAGGTTTGCACCAGAAATTCATTCGAAGATCAAAGCAGAGGTCGAAAGACTTCTGCGATGCAAGTTCATCAGAACTACGAGGTATGTCGATTGCTAATATTGTGCCGGTTATTAAAAAGAACGGTTCATTAAGATTATGCATAGATTTTCGTGATCTTAATGCAGCAACGCCTAAGGATGAATATCTCATGCCTGTGGCAGAAATGTTAATAGATTCAGCCGCAGGTTTCGAATATCTGAGTATGTTGGATGGATATTCTGGGTATAACCAAATCTTCATTGCAGAAGAGGATGTGTCTAAAACAGCTTTTCGTTGCCCAGGGGCCATAGGCACCTACGAATGGGTTGTAATGCCTTTTGGTCTAAAAAATGCTGGGGCAACTTATCAAAGAGCAATGAGTTCTATATTTCATGATTTTATAGAAACTTTCATGCAAGTGTACATAGATGACATTGTGGTGAAATCTATTTCGGATAATAGTCATCTGGACCATCTGAGCCAATCGTTTGAGAGAATGAGAAAACATGTCTTGAAGATGAACCCCCTTAAATGTGCTTTCTTTCTGCAGGATGGAGATTTCCTGGGCTTCGTGGTCCACAAAAAGGGGATAGAAATTAATCAAAATAAAACAAAGGCTATTATGGAAACAAAGCCTCCATCCACGAAGAAAGAATTACAGTCTTTACTGGGAAAGATAAACTTCTTGAGAAGATTCATCTCTAACTTGAGTGGACGCACACAAGCTTTTTCTCCTTTACTTCGACTAAAGCAAGGAAAGTTCGAATGGCGTGCTGAACATCAAGAAGCTTTCGAGAAGATAAAGCAATACTTGATGCATCCACCAATTTTATCTCCCCCAAATGGGAAGAAACACATGCGCCTGTATATTTCAGCGTCAGATAATACAATAGGTAGCATGTTAGCTCAAGAAGATGATAATGGCATTGAAAGAGTCATTTATTACTTAAGTAGAGTACTCAATGATGCAGAGACTAGGTATAGTGCAATCGAAAAACTCTGCCTTTGTCTATATTTCTCTTGTATCAAACTAAAGTATTATATAAAGCCAGTTGATGTTTATGTTTCGTCTCATTGTGATGTGATTAAACACATGCTATCAAAGCCTATATTGCATTGTCGAATTGGCAAATGGGCGTTGGCCCTTACTGAGTACTCTTTGATATTTCAACCCCTTAAAGCAATGAAAGGTTAGATCGTATCAGATTTCATTGTTGACCATGCAGTGGTTGAAAACCCTCAACAATACGTAGAATTGAAGCCTTGGAAGCTATACTTCGATGGTTCAACCCATAAAGAAGGAACTGGCGTTGGAATACTAATAATTTCTCCTGATGGAATTCCAACAAAGCTCAAGTACAAAATTGAAGGTCCCTAATGCTCCAACAACGAAGCTGAATACGAAGCACTGATTGCTGGACTTGAAGCTTTGTTAGAATTGGGGGCAACTAGAGTCGAAATTAAAGGAGACTCTGAACTAGTGATTAAGCAGTTGACGAAAGAATACAAATGTATCAAAGAAAATTTGATCATGTATTTTGTCATAGCAAATAGGCTGCTCAAAAAATTCGAGTACGTGGATTTAAATCACGTTTCAAGGTTGAAAAATCAAGAAGCGAATGATTTGGCACAGTTAGCTTCAGGATACAGGGTATCAAAAGAAAAACTAGAAGAGCTGATCGAAGTAAGAGGCAAGGCAATGGCTACCAGGCTCTCCCCAAGTGACTTGGAGAACTCACAATAAGGTTTTGCCAACAAACAAGAGTTTGAAGTTTTGAATATAGACTCTTTAGCAGACACAAATTGGAGAAGTCCAATTGTGAACTATTTAAAAGATCCTTCGACAGACACGGATAGAAAGGTAAAATATCGAGCTTTATCATACTTTTTAATGGGAAATGAATTGTTTAAGAAAACTCCCGAAGGAGTTTTATGAAAGTGTCTGGGCGAAGCAGAAGCATATTTGGCTCTCTCAAATGTACATAGCGGAGCATGTGGTGCGCACCAAGCGGGGCACAAAATGAAATGGCTTTTGTTTCGATACGGAATGTATTGGCCTTCTATGTTGAAAGACTGCATAGAATTTGCAAAGGGTTGCCAGGAATGTCAAGAACATGCAGGTATTCAACATGCTCCTGCAAACGAGTTAAGTTCAATAATAAAACCATGGCCTTTTAGAGGTTGGGCATTAGACTTAATTGGAGAAATTCACCCCCAGTCTTCTAGAGGTCAAAGATATATTTTGGTAGGAATAGACTACTTCACAAAATGGGTGGAAGCGATACCACTTGCAAATGTGGATGAGGAGGCTGTGATTGAGTTTATTCAAAAACACATCATATACAGGTTCGGAACCCCAGAAAGTATAACCACAGACCAAGGATCAGTGTTCACTGGGCGAAAGATGCAAGATTTCGCCAAAGATATGGGGTTCAAGTTGTTTACCTCTACACCTTACTATGCTCAGGCAAATGGACAAGTCGAAGCAGCAAATAAGATAATAATTGGTCTTATAAAGAAACATGTAGGAAAAAAACCCAAGAATTGGCATAAAACTTTGGACCAAGCGCTTTGGGCTTGTCGAACATCGCCAAAAGAAGCTACAAACACAACACCTTTCCAATTGACGTTTGGACACGACGCAGTGCTTCCAGTCGAAATATACCTGCAATCAGTCAGGATCCAAAGGCAAGCAGAAATTCCTCCAAACATTTACTGGGAATTGATGATGAATGAATTAGTAGATTTGGACGAAGACAGACTTCGAGCATTGGAGATGATAAAAAGACAAAAAGAAAGAGTGTCTAGAGCATACAATAAAAAGGTGAAAGGTAAAACGTTTATCAGTAATGACTTAGTTTGGAAAGCTATTTTACCCATAGATCGAAAGAATCAGGCGTTAGGTAAATGGTCCCCACATTGGGAAGGCCCTTTTGGAATCTTGAAAGTGTTCTCAAATAACGCTTATGAGATAGAAGAATTGGCAGAAAATCGTAGAATTTTAAGGGTAAATGGAAAGTATCTGAAAAGATACAAACCAAGCATGCACGAAGTTAAACACTAGTACAAAAATGTTAATTTACACCCGTTTTTTATTAAATTTACACCCATTATTTTTAATAAAAATCGGGTGTATATCCACAGGGTGAGAAATGTCTAACGAATTTACACCCGTTATTTTTATCAAAAATCGGGTGTAATTGGGCGTAATTATGTTTTTAATTACACCCTATTTTAACAAAAATCGGGTGTAATTGGGCGTAATTAAGTTTTTAATTACACCCTATTTTAATAAAAATCGGGTGTAATTATGTTTTTAATTACACCCTGTTTTAATAAAAATCGGGTGTAATTGGGCGTAATTATGTTTTTAATTGTTTTAATAAAAATTGGGTGTAATTGGGCATAATTACGTTTTTAATTACACCCTGTTTTAGTAAAAATCGGGTGTAATTTGGCGTAATTACGTTTTAATTACACCCTGTTTTAATAAAAATCGGGTGTAATTAGGCCTAATTACGTTTTAATTACACCCTGTTTTAATTAAAATCAGGTGTAGATACGTTCTTAATTACACCCTATTTTAATAAACACCATTATATTATATTTAAATCTATTTACACCCTATTTCATATACACCATTTAGTTATATTTCATTTTCAGTCATAATATTGCAAATACTATAAAATCATACATATAAAAATCATATTTTAACTAAGTCAAAATATTTTTAATATTAACCAAAAAGTATACAAAATCATGTGCATTCATAATATTTCAAGTACTATAAAATCATACACATAAAAATTATATTTTAACCAAGTCATAACACTTTCTTCATATATAATTTTACGCCATGCTTGACGGTTAGCTTCGGTGTTCTCTAGTTTAATTGAATCCAACCGCTTTCCACATGTAGCATTGGATTCATCCATGGCCAAAATACCACGCCCTGGAGAAGCAATTGCTTTCCACAATTTGATCCGGAGGAAGACCTTCTACATTCGTGTACACTGACTTCATCTTCTCAAGCAAAGTCTACAAAATTATTCAATATATAGCAATTCAAAGCCACACAACAAACCTCTAATTTCTTAAAAACTACGAGGTTAAAAAATGTTTTACCGTTTTGCCAGCCTTGTCAATCCCTAAAATGAGTACATGAAGCTCTAACTTGTTGAACATGTACTGCCAAAGTCCATAAAATAATGAAAACATCCTTTGTCGAAAAAATCTATACTTGACACTTCCAACCATTGCTCCTGTGATGTTGTTAGGATTTCTGTTAGGGGTGTCGCGCCACTTCCAACGACTAGTGCATGAGTAATTTTTGTGATTATTTGGAATTGATGCATCTCTGATGAATATGAGTTGGAAACTTCTTGCCATATCCAACTATGTAGCTCATGTTCATTGGATTTTGACCCATGATGTAATCCATCTGTTTCATGCCAATATGAAAATCACATTTATTGTTAACCAGTTATTTGAACTTTGTTGAACACTTCCGAAATTGTGGCAAAAATATATGAATCAAAACCGGAATGGCGAATATGGTACCTGAGAGGTTGCAAATGACTTGAGATCGGACCTTGGAATGTAATTAAGGCCACAATTCCATCCAGAAACACATATGGCTTCCATTTAATCAGCAAAAAGTGATGTCATAAAAGCCGCATTGACAACATATTGAAGAGATTGACCTTGTCCATGGTTCAGTTGTATCAAACCCCCTGCAAATTTTCATGTTAACACACATCTTGCAAATTTTTTTGAAGCTTAACAATCACAATGACACATCTTTGAATTGAATTATTCAAGTTTATCTAAGAATAATATTTTAAATACTATAAAATCATACACATAAAAATAAGGGAGAATCATGTATTAGTCAAGAAAAGTATATCAACATACAACCCAAATATATATTCACTAGTTGACAATAACTAACAAAACTATCTGCAAGTTTTTTTATTGTTACATTCATGTACAATTTGTATATAAATTTAGAAACATACAGGAAGTTATTGGAACTTTATCGAATAATTATAATGATATTGAAGATAAGTCTCACTAATAGTTGAGTTGTGATATCTGTCCGATCAAATGCATGAAAGTGGCTTTGGTTGCTTTACTTGCATCTCATTTCCTGTCAAACACTAAACTTGAGAAATTAGTATGCATGAAATCTATGCTAATAGTTATTTTCTGCCAAACTAATCATTTGATGTTAGTAGTCACTAGTTATAATTGAAATTTTTTAAATTTATCAGGTCAATCCACTTAAATAAATACGATAAATTTATTATTATTATATTATATATTATACTATAAATTAAAAGTATATATATATATATTAAAAAATTTCTCATGCAATAATTTTTTTTATAAATAATCATAAACAAATAGTTCCACAAAATATTAGATTAATTGTTTATTTATATATATATTCAAATAAAATAAATTTTTAAATAGTCTAATATATCAATCAAATTTTTAAAAATGTCAAACTCAAATTCAGAAAAATTACATGTGATAGATTACCAGTCAAAGTTATATACTTAAATGTTTTTGATGGATAAAATTTTAGAATTGACAAAACTCAGTATCTTATCACTATCCCTAGTTTCAACAAATATATAATTGTGATCTTAAGTGGTGAAATTTTCAATGTAGATAAAGACAAATTTATAAAGTTATGCAGTTTAATATAATAAACGTGTCTCATATAAAAACTTATTTTATATAGATACTATTACATTAAATTAGTAATAAGATCAAGTTAAATATTACTATAATACACGTGTCTCATAATAGCTAGCCACCTAATAAGAGTATTCATACACCAACTGATTCGCCACCAGGGTATGCTAGAATTCTACCCTTCCTATTAGTCATGATCGATACGTTAAACACTTAGTTTCAATCACATTTTCAATTTTTAGTAACACAACATAAATAATTGATTTTGACATACCAATACCTCTTGTCTTCAAGTCTAAGAAAAGACTTCTAAGAAAAGACTTCTAAACTTTGACCATATTAGTCTTGTAAGTTGGTAATGCCGAATTAACTTAATCATAAAATATATATAATTCTCCATTATTTATGATACTGATGCATCACAATGAGGACTTTGGATACATAAACATTAAAAAAGCCTTTAATTCTAAGGTCATTCATTATAGATAACATAAAATAGTACTAATTAAAATTATATAACAAACCTGAGATCTTTTCCTCTCATCTTTGAAGAAATTGAAAACATGTTGTGGAGGAAGCGGCAACCAAATGGTAGTAGCTGCACTTAGCACAATACCATTAGGCTGACCAGGATCTGTACTCTTTCTAACAGTAACTCTGACTCCAATCTCATTCACAGCTGAAAGTGTGGTCCATCTATGACTAGCTGATGCAACTATACTTGCACAGAAACTTGTTACCATCCTTTGTGCCAGTTTCATCATGCTCCTTTTTCCCTCAGGTGATGGAATCACTGAAAAATTCCAAAAACCGCACGAGTTACATTGCGATTTCAGTTACGTTGCAACTGCGAACCTTTAAATGCAGACACATGCTTATACCGTGTCTGCAGTCGGGTTGCAGACTACAATTTAAAACTATGAGTATGTATACATTACCTCCGCCGAGATCGCGAGTAGAATTGGCAGACACCATGAGACAAGCAAGTCTTTCACACATTCTTTGAAGTATGGTGAGCCATCTTTCAGCACCAATTGCAACACCACTATGGATAACATTTCTATAATGCTGTGAACTGGATTTTTATCATCAATCTCAACATGTTCAATCCAAGTAACCTATAATTACCTTGGAATATCCATTAGGCATGTCTCGAATGAAGCCACCGGACGGAAAACGATGGCATCGGAATTGTGACCCGAATTGGTTGTCATTAGGAAAATCATATGAAACATCAACTATAGCTCATAAACCTTGCTCAATTTGTTTAGTGACACAGAAAGTAGAATTCTCTAATAAGGAACAAATGGTGAAAGCACTTGCAACTCTTCATACATCTAAAAATTTCAAAAGAAAAATCATTCAAAATATACAAATACGCTGGTCGACGAATTTTCTAATGTCAAAATATGTTTTCAGATTCTGACTATTAAACATACCAGTTGCAACGAATATGCATAAAAATTATTAACAGAAAACTCTTGTTAAGCCTATAGTTTTCCTCCAACTCAAACTATAGAATCATACTCCGTCTAATCTAACCCACATTATTGATGCTTCAAACGACTTAATAAAATCACATAGAACCATAACAGAAAAATTTAAAAATCATGAATGAATGTCCATTTGAGCTTAAACCTATATCAAGAAGATTGGTAGCAAAAGTGTATGCTTGATATAACATTAACAAGACCCATATAGTGATGGACATGTGAATATTAACAAACTGCTAACAAGTTTTAGGCTAGTAACTGGTAAAGTGAATAGACAAAATCAGTGCAAAGATAAATGTATGTTAGTAGTTTAGGACTCTTCAAGCATTACTTTAAAAAAAAGTAACACAACACTTCACTTTGTAGTTGTAAACAGATGATTACTAGAAATGAAAATTGAAGACATGTATAATTTATGTTCCAAATAACACAGTCAAACTAAAATATAAGGGTATGGCACCTCTGCTTCAGCTTTAGCTTTTTCCTGCTGCTGCTAAAGCACCGTCATGCAAAATAACCCATTATTTGACCTCTTATAAAGCATATTAAGAATGTAGACAATCCTAGAGGAGCCTACAATTCATAGACTCTTGATGAAGAAGCTTGCACTAAGCTCTGTTAGCTAGTTGTACAAACTACAAACAAACATTATTTTCCTATGTCACGCCTAAGCATGTTGAGGAGTCTGAGCAGCAATTCTTCTTTCTGCAACAGATTACATCATCGGTTAACAAATGTGATAATGAGGAGTTTGAGAATGGATGGGGAATAACATGAAAAAGCACCTCCAGCAGCAACAAGTTTCTCTACACGCGCAACAATATGATTTCCATAGGTATACTTTTTCAACACATTCAAATGAACTTTGATTCATGAAAGAATCAACTCACATTATAATCACAAAATAAATAATCATTCACATTAAATTAAACTTTTTTTGGGCTGATAAAAAGTTATAAAAGGATCAAAACCTAAAATTCAATCAAACAAAATCGTTAGATAAAAGCTGAAAGCTTTATGAGAGGAAAAAAATCAACTTTACCTGAATCAAACATCAAACATACCTAAAACACAAATAATCAACCAGATCTACAACACGAGACAAAGAACAACCTCAAAAAGCACTAGATCTGAGATTTTATGATGAAAAATAAGGTTACCTTAGAGGCTTCGGGGATGTCCCAGCCCAATATTTAACACCATAATTCAACACCACAATTCAACACAATATTTAAAATTGCAGGACAACCAAAAGCTATCATTACTATCTCAATTAAAAACCTTGAATATGGCTACTTAAACAAACAATAAGATGACTAACTAAATCAACATATTGAAATATTATACCTGCAACAGTTGTGGATTTTAAGGATGAATCCGGTTTGGGTGCAAAATTCAGTTCAATCCATACCCGTCGGATAAAATGTAGACTTAGACTTGCTCACATAGCTATGATCTCTTTTGAACAACTCAAAAGCCTTTGCATAAACTTTTCTCTCCACATGAACAAAGGTAGAAGAAGCAACAATTGAAGGAATCTGCTTCTCAAACCACCTCAAGAACCAGAAACAGAAGTCAAATTCTTCGAATAATTCGTCGAAACCGTCAAAGCGGAACTATTAGGAACTTTCCTTGAATTAAAGTGGCAGTAGAAGTCCCATTCATAGACAAAACACAATGAGAAGCTCTCTGAATCAATTCATCAAACAGTGAATGAACATTCTTAAGATCAAAGCTTCAAAGCCCCTTCTCTATATCGAAAACTCCTAGTCTATTCAACAATTAGAAAAATGAATTATCCAAAAAATGAAATAGGTTCAACGATTTACCTAACAGCAACATGAGTTGTGTCAAATCCAAAGTACATCTCGATCTTACTGGATTCTTTAGGAGAAGCTTCAAAGCCCAACCGATCTATCTAGTTTCAGTCAATGAAGACGTCGCAGCGGCAGAAGGAGGGGGCAGGAGTTGATGATATGATGAATAATCGATAGGGTTTTGGGTGAAGAACCGTAGAGAAATGAAGGAATCATGTTTTTACAAACGGAAGTTTCTGATTACGGAGTCATTAGGTGAATCGAAAAAACCGATATACGCAAAGAAAATGCGAGAAAGGAGTTTAGAAAATGGTTGGATTTCTCGCTTCCCAGTCTCTCCCAATTCTTTGCCGTGTTTCGACGTGTTTGCACTCTTCCAGGCGATGAGACGAGTTTCGAAGAGAAAGGTTCATGCAATTGAGAAATGGGTTTCGATGACATTGTGTTTTGAATTTGTTAATGTTTTTACTCTTGAAAATTATTAAGTTATAAGCTTAATAAAATAGATTACATAAGCCCTTAATAAAATATATTGTGGTGTTTAAATGTGTTTATATTAATGATTAATATTTTAACTTTTAAGTTATAAAATTAAATAATTTTTAGGCTATTTAAATTTACACCCGTTTTAAATTTAATGGGAGTAATTGAGATTTAATTATAATAGTATTTTTAATTTACACCCATTTTTAAAAAATAGGGTGTAAATTGAGACATACTAATACTTAAAATGATCTATTATTTACAGAACTGCCACCGTGTTTCTTATTTACACCCGTTTTTAGTATATCAGGTGTAAATTTTAAAATTATATTGATCTTTTTGCACTAGTGAAAATTGCAAAAACGTAGATATTCAAAGGATGCTACGTAGGCCAAAATGGTTGAACAAGCACCAAAATGGCCTTATGTTCAAAAGTGTTATGTGGTAAGTAAAGTAAACACAGACAAAGCAGTATCAAAATGCATTTCATTAAGATTGGGGGAATACATTGCATTTCTGGAAAAGATTATGTTTCCAATAACAAAAGGGACTACAAAAAAGAAATATACTAGAGGTTAACAAAAAAAAAGCATCCAAAATAAAACCAAGGCCTATAACGCCTTCATCTAAGCCTCAAACAAAGCACCCTCTAGTTAATCCTTTGCTCTAAGCCTTCCAAGGATAGCAGGGGCAAGCTTTCTGCTTCGAACATGTCTAGAGACCCCGAATTGCGCATTCTTCTCACTATGCCCTTTTTAAGGAACATATAGGACAAGAATCTTCCATAAGGAAGACACGTGACCACACCTTGGCGAGAAGCAGCCATGGAAACAGCTTCGACAAGCCCTTTGAAGATTAGCAACGAAAAGTTTATCTTCTTTCCCCGGAGGGCACAGAGTATAAACTCCAGATCCTCCATCATGATGCTGTCTAGGTTATGGCTTCGTGGGCGGAAGTTGCCCACCAAAAGCTGGTGCCAAATCTTGATGACTTTATTACTAAAAGGGTCCTTTTCCATGAGGGTCCTCAACATACGATAGGTGGTCATGTTGATGGTGTTGTCATCAAAAGCTTCTCCAAAATTTTCGCATCTCAGCAAGTCAGAGATGGTGGAAGGAGTGATGGTAATGTGAGCCCTTCGAACCTCAGATACGATAGTGGTCCTCCCTTCCGGATCTATGCGCAGAGATGCAAACATCCAGAAATCTGCTAACATATTGGGATAAACAGATCCCTCCAGGATTTCAGGATAGAACTGAAGATGTTGGTTAGCAAAGAGTGCGTTGAAGCTGATATGGTTTTCATCAAACTCCTCCTCAGAAAGTTTGAACTCTTTCTTGATACAAGCTCTGATGGTATTGTAGGTTAAGGGTTCCGCCATTTGAGAAAGAAAAAGATTTTGTTAAACTCTGTGTTTGAGAGGATGCAAGAGGAAGAGAGCAAAAGATTGATAAGAGTTTAGTGAAAGTGTGAAGAAAGGAGTAGAACGCTAACGCCTTATATAGACTATGTTGGCAGAAGGAACGGTTTATGTCTTGATTATTGATTGGACTGCGTTTGGTATCCCCAAGAGAAGTTATGGCCTCCGCCGTTTCCCGCCTTGGAAGTTAAAAAGTAATCATGATTGAAAACTGATGCACGCACGTCTCAAATAGACGTTTTGAAAAAGGTTATGTCATCATTTAATGATGGTTATGGCTAAGGGAAGTGGAAACGTCAAGTCTAGGTTCAAGGGGCTGCGAAGGGTAATCATGTCACGTGGTTACATTTATTAAAATCACTGTGACAAATAAAAATATATTTTGGCAAATTTTAAGAATTTCTAAAATACTACTCATGACAACTGCAAAATTAGACGTGCAAAAGATAAAATTGCATATAGATTTTGGAGGAAGTTCGATTACAAAATAAACTAAGTACGGAATACAAGAAGAGTAATCTAAGGTCCAAAGTGGCTAATTAAAATCTTTGGGAAGATTATCTTTTATCTTCGAGTACTGGATCTCCCATAAGGACATATGACGTTCGATCAATGCCTGTTGTCTTTTCAGTTCTTCGATCGCTGGCACTAGCTTCTGTGCCGTCTCGAAGTGTCGAATCCCCGACTGCGCCACTTCAGTTAATTCATCTTGATTGGTTTTTTGGATTTCTACCTGACGAGACTGGGCATCCTTTATCTTCCCTTTGAGTTGCTCAATTTCTTGTTTCCAGGCTTTGATATTCGTCTCACACTCTTCATATTCTCGCTGGTTCTTCGAACGCTCGAGCTTAAGGGTGTTAGCCTTCTTCGTTGCATTGTTAGCAGCTTCCCATGAAGAACTGTGAGAAGTCATTTTTGCTGTGAGTTGTCCGTCAATATCCCGTTTTCGAATGAGATTAGATTGGAGTTGTTCAATCAGAGAACTCAATAAAACAATTACTTTGAGACTTCCACAGGAACAAGAAGTAAGTCCACTTTCTTCAGAAGGTTGTTTAGACCATAATATTTGGTGGAATCCTTGCTGAGAGCTTCGACGAGGTTAGTTTCAAAGAACCTCTACCTTATCTGATGAAGGAGTTTAGGAATATCATCCTTGTCACCAGCACCTGCCAAGACATTCGAAGGAGTTCCAAGGGACGAAGTGCTATCAATACTCATCATGGTCTTGAGGAAGCTCACATGATCAGTTTTCTTGAGTTGCTCTAGTTCTGAGGGAGTAAGCATCGCAGGGGCTTGCTTCGAAGTAGTCACAGGAGTGACTGTAGTCCCAAGGTTCGAAGTTTCATTAGAACCAGGTGTAGGCAGTTTGGAAGTTTCTTATGCAGCATCTTGTTCAGATATAGTGTCTTCGCTGCCAGTTGGTTGTCCAGCCGTGTTACCACTATTCGAACATTGCGGGTTCTCCTCCATAGTTTCATCTTGATGAATGGGTGGAGACTCATCATTTGAATGGCTTTCTTCAGCAGACGCAGTCGGAATGATGGTTGCAAGAAGTTGAGTGTCTTTGAGAACGGGAGAAAGCACATGAGATTTGTGTTGAGAAACACCTGCGATGGACAGTTAGAATCGATCAAAACGGAGAAAAGGGCAGAAAATCCATCTGTCATTCGAAAGAGCGGACATTTACCTCGAAGGTTGTCAAGGTCAATATGTAAACTTGAGGCTTTGAGATCAGAAGTAGCGGTACCAGCATCATCCTACATTTACAAGGTGAAATGTGAACTTAATCATTAGAATTAGAGTGTAAAAAAATGGTTAAATTGTGAAACCCAAAATACCTTGGTCGGAATGTTGTCTGGACTGGAGTTATGACTCTCTACAATGGGGATAGTACTAGCAGCTTTCAAGGGTGAGTCCTCAGAAGATACCTTGTCACTCGAAGAAGTGAGCTTCGAAGTCCCAGATCCCTTTCCTCTGACCGAAGGGGTGGCAGCTTTCTGTTTTTTCTTTATTGCTTGTGTAGTACGAGGAGGAGATTTATCCTCATCGTCTGAATCGGCTGTTTGAGGAACCTTTTGCTTCGAAGACGCTGGAGGTTTCGAGCTCTGAAGTACATATTAAAACCAAGTGAGTGATATTCATTAAATTTCACAAGTTAAAATATAAGGTATCCATGTACCGTAGGCTTCTTGCCAGTGGTGACAGAATCACTCCCACTCGCCCTGGTGTTCCTCGAGTTTCCAGAACCCTTTTGTACAGGGGCTTCCTTGATTTGTCTCTTTCGAGCAACAGCTGTGAACAAAATATAAATCAGTATTTCAATGAAAAAGTAAAAATTAGTCGAAGGATTGTCTAAACCCCAACCTTCAGGTATTGGAGTCAAAATGCGAACGTGCTCAAGATCTATATAAAGATGTCCTTTGAAAGTATCCAAGGTATGCTTAGTCGGGACCACTCGTTCAGCGTGTTTTTTAGATTCTTCCTGAAGAATTTTTATGAGATTTCCACACACAAACCAGTCTGGAAAAGGAGGGCTTAAGGCCACCCCAAAATCAGCACTAGGAAGTGGAGGAAATTTTGGAGGATGAAGTTCAAAATCCACTTTATAACGTAGTTCAGGTCGAATAGACGTAGGCAATTTCAACTTATCCAGTTTAGCAGAAAACTTTTCACGTAAAGTAACCGCAGCCTCACGAACGGTCCGACTAAGGTCATCAGGCCTGTAGATAGTTTCAAAGAACTTTTGAAATGCTTGAATTTCTTTAATATGAGTCGAAGTACCTTTCTGGAAATTCTCCTGCACATCAGCAAAAGCTTCAGTTAGTTCCCGAGTAAGGCTTTCAGCATCGAAGATTTGTGTAGAGTAATACTCTGTCCACCATTGATGAAAATCTATGGTAGAATAAAAAGCAGGCTCGAAGGAAACGGGAGACAAAGTGGTGATGCCAACATATCGGGAGATTTTTGATTCATATTCATCTTCTGCCAGATGCGAAGTGTGTAGACACATGTGATTCCTTTAGTCATACAAACACTTTGGTTTGGTTTGAACCAACCCAAATTGTCTTGAAACCAGATTTGGTTGATAGCAGAGGAGACAGCAGTGACTTTTGGGAGATCGAAGTCGGTGATATAACAACTTTGGGGTGAGGAAAGCTTCCCAAATGGCCATAGATTCAGCTTGTTGATCAGGAGAAGTTGCTGGAAATTCTCGAGTAAACCATTCGGGACCGACTTTACGTTGTACGAATGGAGCCATCGAAGGAGTGAATTGATAAAGTTTAGCGAACATCATTATGAATGCCAGGAAGATTTCACAATGTTTGCCACTTTCTTCCTTTTGAGTTAGATAAGCCAATCTGGTTCCTTCCACTGTTCGATCCTTTATAATTGCACTTCCTTCATCCACAACACTTTTATATGGGAGGTGAGCCTCAAAAGTGGCATTAAGCCATAGTTGCAGCAACCAGAAAGGACCAGCGAAAAGAAGAGACCCTGTTTTGTAGTTCTTAACAAGGTCCGTTGCTTCACCAAGATTCTCATAAAGAAATCCTAGAATTAACTGGCCTAAGTTTAATCTCTTCCCAGCATTTAGCTGGTTAGCCATGCAAAGATATCTTTTTGCTACTTGTATGGACCTAGAGCAAAAGACGCATCTCGAGAGCCAAAGTGCTAGAAATGCTATGTGTTCTTCGTCAAAAATGTCTGGGTTTGTTTCGTTGTGGTATTGTTGAATGAAGGCAGTATAGGTGACTGTTGCTTCATTAAAATTGATGGTGTCAGTATCCATGAAATTAGGGTCGAAGGTTTCCCCAGTTGGTCGAAGCCCTGTAATGGCAGCTACATCGAAGAGGGTAGGGGTAACCATCCCGCATGGAAGGTGAAAAGTATTGTGAGAAGCATCCCAGAAGTAAACTGACGCTACTAACATGGTTTGGTTATATTCTAAACCTGTTTTGGATAATTGGATTAAATCATAAATCCCTAGTTGTTTCCAGAAAGGCGCTTTTTGCTTTTCTACCTTCGTTAGCCAAGCATAATACAGTTCAGGATCCTTTGCTAAAGGGATTGACCTAAAGACTTTCACAAAATTGGTTACATAGTTTAACCTAATTTTCTCTAAGACCAAAGGAGTTTCAGTTGAGGTCTCTTTTGGGCTATCAGGGTTAGCTGAGACTGGGTGACCTTCATCATCTATCTTATTCTTGCTAACTAAGGGCCTAGTTTTGTAATAGGCAGGGAAGAATTTACTCAAAGAGGGGTTATTTCCTCCAGGTAACGGACCCATGAAAGCATGAGTTTTTCCAGAAAGTTCGAAAGGTATGATTACCTGAGAAGCGTAGATAGCGCGTGTCTCTGCGTCATTTGGGTCTGGAAGGTGTTCTTGATTCTTTATCTGTGTAGGACGTTGGAATTTTTGAATGGGTTGAAGAGCATTTGAAGAAGACGCCATGAGTGAAATTGATTTGAGAAATAGGTTAAAAGAGGACAAAGAAGATTTTTCTCTTCTGTGTTGAGGATAAAGAAAATAGAAGTGGAAGTTATGCAAGGGTAGAAGTTAAAGTATTTAAAGGTTTAACGGAAACCCTTTCAAATCTTTTGGGTAAAAGTCAAAGACACGCGGCAGATGTTGATTTAATCCAACGGCGATCGAATAATTATTAGCTTTACTCCTAGTATATAGGAGTAATGATCATGAGGTAATGACAGAACGTGGGAATGTAAGTTCTGAGAGGAGATCTTTGAAAATGACAAGACGTTTTGAAAGTAGAGCCATAAATGATTATGACGTTAGTCAGTTGTCTTGGAACTCTCAGAAGTGAGTAAAACGAAATCTCATTATAACAAGAAACGCCTATTTCTCTTGTTTTTCGAAACAGTCATTTATTTGGGGCAATTTGTTGGCTGGGGATTTCGTTTGGAAAGAATATCCTTTGAAGAGTTACAAATAGAAGGAAGATGGTTACTGATGACCATTTCTGAGTTTAAAAATGGCTACTGATGGCCATGTTTCGAGGATGTTGGTTTGAGTTAGAATAAAGATGGTTAGACTTGGAGCTAATTCCAAGAGGAATATCTTTAAAAGACTTAAACGTTTTTGCAAAATACGTAAAGTACTGAGGCTGAACGTGTCTTCGTGGCATTCTCGATTCTGGTTGCGTTGCCACGTGTCGAAAGAAGATTCAGGCGGAATGATTTGAATTTCGAAGTAGTTTGTGTAACCGCACAAAGACAGATGGCATCCTAGGGTTTCTTGTGGGCAACGTGGCATTAGATTAGTATAGGACCGTTAGTGTCAAAATTAGTATAAATAAGGGTCTTAATGTTAGGATTCCGTGTGTTCATTTTGTACAAATTGTTAGAACAAGATTTGTTCTTATCAATTATCTTAGTTTTGATGATAACAATAATATGAATTTTGCTTAAGATAATATGGTACTCTAATCCATTGCAATTTCCCTTTCAGGAAATATATAAAGAGTACGCATAATTCAGCGCTCAGAAGTTGTATCTCAAATGGTTCAGCATGCAACATCAGAACATGGTCTGGCAAGACATCAGAAGATGGTCGAAGCAGAATCAGAACATGGGTCTATGGAAGCATCAGAAGAACATGAGATCAGAAGCACTGAAGATCAGAAGATGGTATCACGCTCAGAAGCACTTCAAGGTCAGAAGATCAGAAGATGCTATGCACCAAGCTGTTTTGACTCTGATGATATTCAAACGTCGTATTCACAAACATCAGATCAGAAGGAAGTACAGGTGGCAGACTACGCTGACTGACAAAAGGAACGTTAAAAGCTACTAAAGGCTACGTCAGTAGACACAGCGTGAACAAGGCTCGAGGTAGTTGACAAAAGCGTATAACATTAAATGCGATGCTGTACGGAACACGCAAAGCATTAAATGCATTCAACGGTCATCTTCTCAACGCCTATAAATATGAAGTTCTGATGAGAAGCAAGGTTACCAAATTCTACATCTATTCTGTGAATATCAAACTTGCTGAAACGCTGTTCAATCAAAGCTCAGAATCTTCATCAACTCACTACATTGCTGTTGTAATATCTTAGTGAGATTAAGCTTAAACGTTAAGAGAAATATCACAGTTGTGATTATCGCTTTTAAGAAGCATTTGTAAACTCTTGAATAGATTACATTAAGTTGTAAGGAACTAGAGTGATCGTGTTGATCAGAATACTCTAGGGAAGTCTTAGGAGTGAACTAAGCCTAGAGTGATCGTGTTGATCAGTAGACTCTAGAAAAGTCTTAGAGGGTATCTAAGCAGTTGTTCCTGGAGTGATCAGTGTGTGATCAGAAGACTCTGGAAGACTTAGTTGCGGACTAAGTGGAAAACCATTGTAATCCGTGCGATTAGTGGATTAAATCCTCAGGTTGAGGTAAATCATCTCTGCGGGGGTGGACTGGAGTAGCTTCGTTAACAGCGAACCAGGATAAAAATAATTGTGCAATTTATTTTTATTGTCCAAGATTTAAAGTCACACTTATTCAATCCCCCCCTTTCTAAGTGTTTTTCTATCCTTCAATTGGCATCAGAGCGCCGGTTCTAAGGTGCAAGCACTTAACCGTGTTTAGAAAAGATTCAGGAAGAGAAAAACGCTTCATTTAAAAGATGGTTGATGAAAGTGAAAAGTCTACACCTACACCTGCATCTACATCTGGCTCTGCTGAGCAATACAACGGTAACAATGGTTATACTAGACCGCCGGTATTTGATGGTGAAAACTTTGAATACTGGAAAGATAAACTGGAAAGTTACTTTCTGGGTCTAGATGGTGATCTATGGGATCTTCTAATGGATGGTTACAAACATCCAGTAAATGCCAGTGGCGTGAAGCTGTCAAGGCAAGAAATGAATGATGATCAAAAAAAGCTTTTCAGGAATCATCATAAATGTAGAACTGTTTTGCTGAATGCTATCTCTCATGCTGAGTATGAGAAGATATCTAACAGGGAAACGGCCTATGACATATATGAGTCCTTGAAAATGACTCATGAAGGAAATGCTCAAGTCAAGGAGACTAAAGCTCTAGCCTTAATCCAGAAGTATGAAGCCTTCAAGATGGAGGATGATGAAGACATTGAAAAGAGGTTTTCAAGATTTCAAACTCTTACTGCTGGATTGAGAGTTCTTGACAAGGGATACACCAAGGCTGATCACGTAAAGAAGATCATCAGAAGCTTACCCAGAAGATGGGGTCCTATGGTGACTGCATTCAAGATTGCAAAGAATCTGAATGAAGTTTCTCTAGAAGAGCTTATCAGCGCCTTGAGAAGTCATGAAATAGAGCTGGACGCAAATGAGCCTCAAAAGAAAGGTAAGTCTATTGCATTAAAATCAAATATCAAGAAATGCACTAACGCTTTTCAGGCCAGAGAAGAAGATCCTGAAGAATCAGAATCTGAAGAAGAAGATGAACTGTCCCTGATCTCCAGAAGGCTAAATCAACTCTGGAAGACCAAGCAAAGGAAGTTCAGAGGCTTCAGAAGTTCAAGGAAATTTGAACGTGGAGAATCTTCTGATGAAAGAAGATTTGACAAGAAGAAGGTCATGTGCTATGAATGCAATGAGCCTGGACACTACAAGAATGAATGTCCAAATCTTCAGAAGGAAAGTCCCAAGAAAAAGTTTCATAAGAAGAAAGGTCTTATGGCAACCTGGGATGAGTCAGAAGATGATTCAGAAGATGAGCAGGCCAACTGTGCGCTGATGGCGACAGAAGATGACGGATCAGAATCTACATCAGAATCAGATTCTGAAGAGGTATTTTCTGAACTTACTAGAGATGAGTTAGTTTCCGGTCTAACTGAACTTCTGGAACTCAAGTCTCAGATTAGTCTCAAATACAAAAAGCTGAAAAAGCAATTTGAATTTGAAACAAAGAAGCTTGAGTTGGAGAATTCTGAATTGAAAGATAAACTTTTAAAATTATCCAATGATGTTGGATCTCCTTCTAATTCAGAAAAATCCACTCCTAGTCTAAACCATATTCTGAAAGAATATGATTTAAGTTTCAGGAAGTTCTTATCTAGAAGTATTGGCAGAAGTCAGCTAGCTTCTATGATATATGCCGTATCTGGAAACAAAAGAGTTGGCATTGGTTTTGAGGGTGAAACCCCATACAAACTTGAACCTGTTGATGAAATGAAAATTACATACAAGCCATTGTATGATCAGTTCAAGTATGGCCACTCTCATGATATTAGGCACACTTCACATGCTCAAAGTTTTCACATAACACACACCAAGAAGCATGTGACACAACCTAGGAAATATCATGAAACTCACATTAAAAATTATCATGCTGTTCCTCCTATTGCTTATAATGTTAAACCCAAGTTCAATCTGAACTTGAGAAAATCTAACAAGAAAGGACCCAAGAAAATGTGGGTACCTAAGGATAAGATTATTCCTATTGCAGATATCCTTGGCTGCAAGAAGGACAAAGCACAACATGTCATGGTACCTGGACTCTGGATGCTCGCGACACATGACAGGAAGAAGGTCTATGTTCCAAGACCTGGTGCTTAAGTCAGGAGGAGAAGTCAAGTTTGGAGGAGATCAGAAGGGCAAGATAATTGGCTCTGGAACTATAAAGTCTGGTAACTCTCCTTCCATTTCTAATGTACTTCTTGTAGAAGGATTAACTCATAACCTCTTATCTATCAGTCAATTGAGTGACAATGGTTATGATATAATCTTTAATCAAAAGTCTTGCAAGGCTGTAAATCAGAAGGATGGCTCAATCCTATTTACAGGCAAGAGGAAGAACAACATTTATAAGACAGATCTGCAAGATCTTATGAGTCAGAAGGTGACCTGTCTTATGTCTGTTTCTGAAGAGCAGTGGGTCTGGCACAGAAGATTAGGTCATGCTAGTTTGAGAAAGATTTCTCAGATTAACAAACTGAATCTGGTCAGAGGACTCCCTAATCTGAAATTCAAATCAGATGCTCTTTGTGAAGCATGTCAGAAGGGCAAGTTCTCCAAACCTGCATTCAAGTCTAAGAATGTTGTTTCTACCTCAAGGCCATTAGAACTCTTGCACATTGATCTGTTTGGACCAGTCAAAACAGCATCTGTCAGAGGAAAGAAATATGGATTAGTCATCGTAGATGATTATAGCCGCTGGACTTGGGTAAAATTCTTAAAACACAAGGATGAGACTCATTCAGTGTTCTTTGATTTCTGCATTCAGATTCAATCTGAAAAAGAGTGTAAAATCATAAAGGTCAGAAGTGATCATGGTGGTGAATTTGAGAACGGATCCTTTGAAGAATTCTTCAAAGAGAATGGTATTGCCCATGATTTCTCTTGTCCTAGAACTCCACAGCAAAATGGGGTTGTAGAACGAAAGAATAGGACTCTGCAAGAAATGGCCAGAACCATGATCAATGAAACCAATATGGCTAAGCATTTCTGGGCAGAAGCAATAAACACTGCATGCTATATTCAGAATAGAATCTCTATCAGACCTATTCTAAATAAGACTCCTTATGAATTGTGGAAGAATAGAAAGCCCAACATTTCATATTTCCATCCTTTTGGATGTGTATGCTTTATTCTGAACACTAAAGATCATCTTGGTAAGTTTGATTCCAAAGCTCAAAAGTGTTTCCTTCTTGGATATTCTGAACGCTCAAAAGGCTACAGAGTATACAATACTGAAACATTGGTTGTAGAAGAATCAATCAATATCAGGTTTGATGATAAGCTTGGTTCTGAAAAACCAAAGCAGTTTGATAATTTTGCAGATTGTGATATTGATATATCAGAAGTTGTTGAGCCAAGAAGCAACGCATCAGAAGCAGAGCTCCTCAGAAGCAAAGAACCAGAAGATCAAGTATCAGCTTCTCTGGAGGATCTAAGTATTTCTGAAGAACCATCTGTCAGAAGATCATCCAGACTTATCTCTGGTCATTCAGAAGATGTCATTCTTGGAAAGAAGGATGATCCAATCAGAACAAGAGCATTCCTTAAGAACAATGCAGACTGTCAATTAGGTCTTGTATCTTTGATCGAGCCAACTTCTGTTGATCATGCTCTAGAAGATCCAGACTGGATAATTGCTATGCAAGAAGAACTTAATCAGTTTACAAGGAATGATGTTTGGGATCTTGTTCCTAGACCAGATGGATTCAATATAATTGGTACAAAATGGGTCTTCAGAAACAAGCTCAGTGAGAAAGGTGAAGTGGTAAGAAACAAAGCCAGACTGGTGGCTCAGGGTTATAGTCAGCAAGAAGGGATTGATTATACAGAAACCTTTGCACCAGTGGCCAGGTTAGAATCTATTCGTCTATTAATTTCTTTTGCCACTCAACATAACATCACTCTCTATCAAATGGATGTTAAGAGTGCCTTCTTAAATGGTTATATAGATGAAGAAGTTTATGTCCATCAACCTCCTGGTTTTGAAGACTCTATGTCTCCGAATCATGTGTTTAAACTAAAGAAATCATTATATGGATTGAAGCAAGCTCCCAGAGCTTGGTATGAACGCTTAAGTTCTTTCCTTCTAGATAATGGTTTCACTAGAGGAAAAGTGGACACTACTCTCTTTTGTAAAACCTTTGAAAAGGATATTTTAATTTGTCAAATATATGTAGATGATATTATTTTTGGAACATCTAATGCTACACTTGGAAAGGAGTTTGCTGAGTCTATGCAGGCTGAGTTTGAAATGAGCATGATGGGAGAACTCAAGTATTTCCTTGGAATACAAATAAATCAAACATCAGAAGGAACATATGTTCACCAAACCAAGTATGTGAAGGAACTTCTGAAGAAGTTTAATCTTCTGGACTGCAAAGAAGCCAAAACTCCTATGCATCCAACATGCATCCTAGGTAAGGATGAGGTAAGTAAGAAGGTAGATCAGAAGTTATACAGAGGTATGATTGGATCTCTTCTATATCTGACTGCTTCTAGACCTGACATTCTGTTCAGTGTTTGTTTGTGTGCTAGATTCCAATCAGATCCTAGAGAATCTCATTTAACTGCTGTTAAGAGAATTCTAAGGTATCTGAAAGGTACTACTAATGTTGGCTTAGTTTACAGAAAATCTAAAGAATACAACTTAGTAGGATTCTGCGATGCTGATTATGCTGGAGACAGAATTGAAAGAAAAAGTACTTCAGGAAGTTGCCAATTTCTTGGAAGTCATTTGATCTCCTGGTACAGCAAGAAGCAAGCAACTATTGCTCTATCAACGACAGAAGCAGAATATGTAGCTGCTGCTGGTTGTAGTACACAGATGCTCTGGATGAAGAGTCAGTTAGAAGATTATCAGATATTTGAGAGTAACATTCCTATATTCTGTGATAATACTTCTGCTATATGTTTATCTAAGAATCCTATTCTTCATTCAAAAGCTAAACATATTGAGATTAAACATCATTTCATAAGGGACTATGTTCAGAAGGGTGTCATATCTTTAAACTTTGTTGATACAGACCATCAATGGGCTGATATCTTTACAAAACCCCTGGCTGAAGATAGGTTTAAGTTCATTCTGAAGAACATCAGTATGGATTTATGCCCAGAATGAGAAGATGAGAAGTTCTCATGTATGAGTATCTTCTGAAATGAATGTGGAACATTTTTTTTGTCAGAAGTTCTGATTGAAATCTTTTAGAAATTATGATTCGGTTATTACTAACGTTTCATTGTCTAAGTTGATTCAGAACCTCTTTTAAAGCAAAACAGCTGTTACGTTTTATCTCGGGATGGTAAACCTGTCGTTACTATTCATGGATAAGCGCGCGTGCAGTTGAAGGGACGCCGACCATAGGTAACTGTGCTAGTCACCTCATTTGTCTTTATTATCTCTCCTCACGTCACGTAACATTAAATGCTATTCATCATTCGTTTCATTTTATTTTCTTTTAAATACTCTTCAAAATGGTTTTTGGTTTCCTATCTCTCTGTTTTCCTCTTAAAGTTTTTTTTCTTCTCTCTCTCTCTCTCCTTCGTTTTTCATTTCTTCTCTCAAAACCTAGCGTTCACTCTAAGTCTGTTGAAGCTCCATGACTCAAAGGCGACAGATCTCTGTGCATCTCGGGATGGCTCTTCTAATACCGCTCAAGTCAGACTCTTCTTTGATGTTGTTATCAACTTTCATCCAAAGACAGAAGACTTTCTTGAGTTATGGGAGGAGGTTAAGAATGATATTCTTGACTTCTATGTTGAGGGAAAGCCCCGTTTGCAACATTAGCTCTCTGTCTGTGAACTGTCCCTCACTTCCTCGTTGGTTCTGGGATCTCTCCTACAGTGGAGGTTTCAGTCTGGAAGACAAGAAGTCCTCCGGGATTCTTGATGGGTTGACACAGAGCGTGTCTAGCTAGGGTTCTGTTTTTAATTTTTGTAGTGATTTCCTCTTTGGAAACTCTACTTTGTATTTGCTAGGAATGTTTCTCATCTTGTTAAACATAGGAACCTTTTGTAATATCTTTTGATTATCAATGAAAAGTTTCTTTGTGTTTTACATTCCAGTAAATGTTTTCTTTTGTCGTTTTATGCATCTGAATTTTTTTTTTTAAATATTCTTTTTGATGTTATGACAAAAAGGGGGAGAAGATAAATGATAAATGATTTGATTAATCTATCAGTTGCTGGGTAAAGGCTCCCACACATTCACTAACAAGAACTGCAAGTTCTACATGGTTTAAGTGTTTTGCAGGTACAGAGAAGTAAAGTGAATCTTCAGAAGCAAACACTAGAAGCAAAACCATGGAAACTGAAGCAAGCTGAGTGCTGTCAAGCTTCAGAGATCAGAAGCAAGAAAGAAGAATGAATCAGAAGCACTGATAATAGAATTTGAATATCATTGTCTATCCTGTTCTGACAAAATTCTATTTGCTCTGATACATATAATGTTATGGCTCTGATACATTATTTGCTCTGATACATTATTTCAGCCTATATGGCTCTGATACATATAATGTGTTCAAACATACATTTTATGTTCTAACTCGTTCATGCTGACTTTTGTCGTTTAGTTTTTGTTCTGTAACATTTCAGGATGTAGAGATGCTCTGATGATGCTCTGGTACATTCAACAATGTTCTGATACAAATCTAGCATGAAGTGATGTTGGTAGACATTCAAAGTTCTGAAGCTATCCGAGGGAAGCAGAAATCAGAAGATGTGAATGTTCTAAAAGATCCAGAAAATTCAAGTTCTGAAGCTGTCCTGAATGGAAGCAGAAGTCAGAAGCTGTGAATGTTCTGAAGATCAAAGAAATTCAAGTTCTGAAGCTGTCCACGATGGAAGCAGGAATCAGAAGCTGTGAGTGTTCTAAGGATCTAAAGAAATTCAAGTTCTGAAGCTGTCCAATGGAAGCAGAAGTCAGAAGCTATGAATTCTCTAAAGGCAGAAGCTTATATGATCGTCTCTACCGAAATAATCAGGGAAGTCTTTTATCAAAGTTCTTCGAGTATTTATTTCAGGGGGAGATTATTTATCTCAGGGGGAGATTGTTAATCTCAGGGGGAGACATATTCATATGCTTATGCTATAGCTGTGTAATTTGTCTTTTGCCGTCTACTCTTTCTGATCGCAAATTCATATCATTTATATATGTTTTTGTCATCATCAAAAAGGGGGAGATTGTTAGAACAAGATTTGTTCTTATCAATTATCTTAGTTTTGATGATAACAATAATATGAATTTTGCTTAAGATAATATGGTACTCTAATCCATTGCAATTTCCCTTTCAGGAAATATATAAAGAGTACGCATAATTCAGCGCTCAGAAGTTGTATCTCAAATGGTTCAGCATGCAACATCAGAACATGGTCTGGCAAGACATCAGAAGATGGTCGAAGCAGAATCAGAACATGGGTCTATGGAAGCATCAGAAGAACATGAGATCAGAAGCACTGAAGATCAGAAGATGGTATCACGCTCAGAAGCACTTCAAGGTCAGAAGATCAGAAGATGCTATGCACCAAGCTGTTTTGACTCTGATGATATTCAAACGTCGTATTCACAAACATCAGATCAGAAGGAAGTACAGGTGGCAGACTACGCTGACTGACAAAAGGAACGTTAAAAGCTACTAAAGGCTACGTCAGTAGACACAGCGTGAACAAGGCTCGAGGTAGTTGACAAAAGCGTATAACATTAAATGCGATGCTGTACGGAACACGCAAAGCATTAAATGCATTCAACGGTCATCTTCTCAACGCCTATAAATATGAAGTTCTGATGAGAAGCAAGGTTACCAAATTCTACATCTATTCTGTGAATATCAAACTTGCTGAAACGCTGTTCAATCAAAGCTCAGAATCTTCATCAACTCACTACATTGCTGTTGTAATATCTTAGTGAGATTAAGCTTAAACGTTAAGAGAAATATCACAGTTGTGATTATCGCTTTTAAGAAGCATTTGTAAACTCTTGAATAGATTACATTAAGTTGTAAGGAACTAGAGTGATCGTGTTGATCAGAATACTCTAGGGAAGTCTTAGGAGTGAACTAAGCCTAGAGTGATCGTGTTGATCAGTAGACTCTAGAAAAGTCTTAGAGGGTATCTAAGCAGTTGTTCCTGGAGTGATCAGTGTGTGATCAGAAGACTCTGGAAGACTTAGTTGCGGACTAAGTGGAAAACCATTGTAATCCGTGCGATTAGTGGATTAAATCCTCAGGTTGAGGTAAATCATCTCTGCGGGGGTGGACTGGAGTAGCTTCGTTAACAGCGAACCAGGATAAAAATAATTGTGCAATTTATTTTTATTGTCCAAGATTTAAAGTCACACTTATTCAATCCCCCCCTTTCTAAGTGTTTTTCTATCCTTCACAAATCACTCACAAATCACTCAAGTATCAAGTGTTTAGAGAACGAGTTCGCTGAGAAATGTACGTATGACACCAACATCAATTTAAATACATTTGTGTTTTCCTTTATTCAAGTATCTTTTCATTATTACTGCTTCCATTTACTTCCTGTTATTTATCTTCTTGCATTTCTTTCGTTGCGTCTAAACTTTCATTTCGAAGCACTTTACATTCCTGCATTTTACATTACTGCATGTTATATTTCTGCACTTTACTTTTTACGCAATTTACATGCTTTTATTTATGTTTCTTTGAAAGTTGTATTAACTTGTATGACCAGTATTGTTTCAAGTGAACATTCATAAGATCGAATCACAAAACAAGTTTTCTCGAAGTCAGAACAGGCAAACATGAATCGAATCCTTTCAAAAGACATTTGTTTGACTATGTCCTAGGATCAATCTAGTCGATCCTGCGAGTAACCAAAGTATATTTTATAGTTTGGAGGACTAGCGGTTGTTTACCGGAAATCACCGTAAACAGATAGATAATTTAAATTTATTATCTTCTTTTCAACTTATATTTTCAAAACACTCGCTTTTCTTCACTCCTAAGATGACACACATTTCCATGGACATCATTACTACAAGGAGCATTAAGAATTCATATACTAAAGATGAATGTTTTTCTTATACAAAGGAGCATTAAGAAAGCATACAAAGAGGCCAATCCTCTTACTCCCTTAACAACACTTGAGGCTAATTTTTTTTTTATAAATAAAGATGGCATTATAAAAAAAGCACAAGGGGTGTTAACCAACAATTACAAAAAAGAGAGTCAAAAGATTGGATTAACACACCAATCGACCTAAAGAATGGATTCTAGCACTTTATAAGAGGAAAGAAACCATTCCCAAGCAACAAACTTAATCATACCCGTATCAAAATCCCTCAAAGAAACACCATTAAACACAATACCATTCCTACAATTTCAAACACCCAACAAAAATCCATTCCAAGTAGCCAACTAGTATCAACCTTAAATTTGGACTAGCAAAACGACTCCAAAAGAGAAAGATGATTAAAAATATTACCCGAAATTACAACGGTATCAAAACCGAGCCAATCACAAAACTTGGTCCACCAAAGGAAAGTAGTCAGACAAGAATCAAATAAATGATCCAAATCTTCCTCCTCCAACCCACAAATAGGGCACACAATCTCCAAAGGAGTTAACATAATCTTCCGTTTTACCAAATTCAACTTTGTTGGAAGTTTGTCAAGTAAAAGCCTCCACCCAAAAACTAAAATTTTTCTAGGGATTTTGATCTTCCAAAAACGATACAAAGCGTTCACAAGAGTGACACCCAACCTCGATCCCCGGACCCGACCTTCCAACAACATATCATAAGCAACCTTCACCGAATATCCTGAAGAGTGTTTCCACCAAATCATTCGTAGGCGTTCTCCCGTCTAAAACACAAATAAGATCCTCCACATATTCACTTTCAATTTCTTCTACCAAGTTATCGCAAAAATTAATGTGCCACTCCAAAACACCCGAAATCCAAAACCCATTGTCATTCACTTTAGAACCAAGGGCCTCCGCAAACCGGAAAAGATAAGGAAACCGAACACAAAAGGGGCCCCTCCCGCTAACCACCTATCTAACCAAAAATCAATATGGTCACCATTCCCAAGCTTGCAAATAATAGCTGAAGGAAACCAATTTTCCAACGGTCCACTTCTGCTTGAACCAACCAGACATAAATCTTTCCACCAAAGAGACGCCTTGTTTCTTTTGTGGGTTACATTATTGGAGAACATAACTCTCCTTATGTCACCGTACCTGCAAGAAAGAAAGTTAGTCCATAAACAATTTTTGTCAACCCTCTTCAACAACACCTTATACTAGTCCTCCTACTCCTTCAACAACACCTAAGGCTAGTACATATACTCCTTCGACAATATAAAAATGTCTTAGTGACACAATAAAGCTAGTCTTTTGTGATGATATTCCAGGACTCGTTAATGTTATTGTTGGAAGTCCTTTTTTAAGGCAGTGTTGTGTATTGATTCAAGGTTTGGGTGATTTGGATGCAGCAATATTTCTTTGTACTATTTTTAGGCTAATGTTCTTGGAATCAACTTGAATGTTCTTGTCACACTTAATCTCCTACTTACTTCTTGTCAAAAATTGTGCCTTCTGGTTTCCAATACTCATAGAATTTCATTTTATAAGTTCAAATCATACAAATGCTTATGTTACTACTATCTTCATTCTTGTTTTTATTTAGTTATCCTTATGTTAATAATTGGAATCACTATGATCTTATCAAAATTAAGTAAACATATGGACTGTGCATTTGTGCTAAATTATCATCAATCCAAATAGTGGCAGAGCCAGACAACAACGTTTGGGGTGACCAGCAAATTAAACTATAATTTATAGATCAAATATTGGGACCATAATGTGTCTAAAATATCTCAATTGAAATAAACTCAAAGTTTAACATTAAATGATCAAGGAGTATTACTTTAAAATACCTTAAAATGATGTTATATGGTCTTTGAGTAGCTTGAAATCATCAATAATAGTCTTAGAATCAATAAATACATTAATTTCTTTTTCAATGTTAATCGACATGCTATATCTTAGAAAATTAAATATTTTGCTTCTCAATCTTGTCTTGATAATTTTTATTGTTGAAAAAAAACTTTCAATAATGGCTGTAGAGACAGGAGAGTTATGACAAGGCGAAATAGTATATCATTCAAATATTGAATTTCCTTCTTTTCAGTTGCAACGAAAATGAACATAAGTCTTGAATAGTTGATAAATTGTTCAAACTCGATGCTTGACAAGTGTCAATAATAAAATGCTGAAGTTGAAATTGCTAATTGATAATCTCTTGCTCATTAAAGACCACAGGATAATACTTTTCAACAAAAGTGTAGATAGTATCAAGGTGAAAAACATTGTAATTATCCTTGGGAGCCAAAACACAACTTTGAGTTAACAAATTAATCGTTTGCCCACTAAATTTGTTATTCCACTCTTATAATTGTTTGTCAATGAAAAATATTTCAACTCTATAATAATTCTCAAAGGTTACCTGGTTAACTTCAAGATGAGAATGTCCAAATCCTATTGTTGAATGAACATCATCAAGAGCAGAAATCGTAATATCATGTTTTCACTAAAAGACTTCAGAGAAGTAAATAAATTATCATAATCATTTTCTCTCAATTCTTGAATTAGAGTTTTTGTTGTACAAACCAAATGTATAGAATTAACTATATCTTGGGATTGTTGTTGTAAGGCTTGACTAAGGACATTTTTGTTTCCCTTAATTTCTTTCATTGGATGCAATATAAATATAAAATCAAATGACTTCAAGTAATTGTAAACACTATCAACATCTCCACATGAAGCATAATTTAATATTGTCTCAATTTTCTTGAAACAGTACAAGTTGCTTTATAAATATTTTCATACCCCAATTTTACCCCATCCTTTGTTCATCATAGATTTTATCTGATAACAAGGCGTTCAGTCCATAACATTCATGTTCCTTTTACATCCATTTCATCTGAATTTTTACATCTGGTCAGAGGCTTTTCTTTTTATCATTTTGATACTCTATTTTTCTTATTTTGGTAGTGTTAAAACGTTGACTTTTTCTTGATCATTTTGCATTATTAAAATTAATCTACCATTTTGCATCAAACATTTGAATCTCATTTTTATTAAACTATTTGCATTCACATTTTAAATTATATTAACATTCTTAACAATAATTGAATTCTCAATTAGACTTGCATTAACATTGGCATTTTAAATCATATTTGACATTAATAGTTGATTTTTCTTTGCATTAGCTTTTTTAGATTAATTCATTTAATCTTGCATTTTATATTTTAGAATAATCCAAAATAGCCAAAAATATTTTCATTTAGCAAAATTTACATTACACCTCATGAGTACATATAATTACACTAACACTAGTAAAAGTCCAAAATCAATTACGTATACTTCTACATAGGGCTGGAAATGAGTCGAGTCGAGTCGAGTCGAATTCGCCTAAGCTCAGTTCGACTCGTTAAGAATTGGTCGAGTTCGAGTTCATCACGAACTTTTTTTTCAGCTCGAACTCGACTCGTTAAGAATTGGCCGAGTTTAAGTTCGAGTTCGAGCTCATCACGAACTTTTTTTCCAACTCAAATTTGACTTGTTAGAAGTTCATGAATATTTCGATTCAACTCGTTAGGTTTATCTTGTTAGGTTCAAGTCGCTTATTTTCCAGACTTAAAAGTAATTTTTTTAAGTCTATTATATATATATATATATATATATATATATATATATATATATATATATAATATTGAAATTTATATTATGATGAGGATTCTATTTGTATAATTTTTTTTAAAATAATTTGCTCTCTTGAAAATATAAATTATCAATTAAGGGTTAAGATTTGGAGCAAATATTTAAACTTACTCTTAAAGACAATATAATTCATCTCACATATAATCGAGTTGACTCATGAATCTAACGAGTCGAACCATGTATAATTCAAGTTCGGCTCATTTAATTAACAAACTTAGTTTTTAGCTCATATTCGACTCATTTGGTTCATGAACATAATTCTACGATTTAATTGTTGAACCGAGTTCCGAATTATTTTTGAGTTAGTTTGGTTCATTGGCAGCCCTAATTCTACATATAATTCTATATTAAAAACAAAAACCTATTCACCACCTTTCATACTTCATGCCCCCATACACCACGTGCAAAAGAAGAAAAACCTGGTTCACATCCCCATCACACTACCATTTCACTTCACCACCCCGGTGCCTGCGTCAATTGTTAAAAGGCGGGCCACACAAAAGGCCCAGCGCTTCATGACACTATTCCGTGGGCCTTAGCCCTCAACCCGTTTGTTTTATGATGCACCACCATTCCACCAAATTTTTGCTTTAACACCCCCTTTCTTTTTTTTTTGGATTAGTAATTAACTATGTTTTATTTAAATAATTCCATTAATTAAACTTTAAATATATTAATTAATTAGTTAAATTTACTTTAATCAATTAATTGTGTTAGTTAATTTTAATTAATTTGATTAATTAGTTAAATACATTTTAATTAATTAAATAGACAACTCCATTCATAATAAAATCAACATTTTTCATCCAAAACCCTTGATCAAAATCAAGGCGCATTTTCAAAACATTCACTCAAATCATTTTCATGTTTGAAAAAAAATCAAAACACTTTCACAAATAAAAACAATCGACAATTTGGAGTCATTTTCATTTAAAAAATTTCAAGTCATGCAAATAAACCTTGGTCAACACCAAGTCAATTTTCCATACAAATGCAATAAAACGTGATCGTTATCAAGCTCATTTTCAAACCTCACTTAAAATCACCCTTTTTAATGAAATCATTTGCAACCTTTTAATAAATAAAAAAAAAAAACAATCTTTCTCCTAAATGCATGCCTTTTTTCAGCTTTTGCTCTAGTGCGAGTTTTCTTCATCTTTCGATCAAGTGCGAGTCTTTTTAATTTTTCTCCTAAGTGCGAGTCTTTTTTTCAAACACCCTTGATCGCCTAAGCGTGAACCCTTTTTACCCTTTCTCCAACACTGGTCTGTGTTGGTCTAGACACTCGTTCGTGTCGTCCAAACCAAAATCCAAAACGTTTAAGTTCGCTAAGAACTATGTAAGCTCTGACTTTCCCATTGCACTCGAGAATATGTAGGCATAGGATTTTGAAATCTTGCCGAGCCCAATAATAAAAAAATACCAAAAACATTTTCCTTTCTTTCTCTTTTTCTTGCATAATAATTAGGAAGCAAGTAAACATCACACTAACACTCGATCGCGAGACTAACTAAATAGGTCCCATTTAATACAACGGATGTGAGTGGTGCTAATACCTTTTCCTTGCATAGCCGACTCCCAAACCCATTTTTGGTTGCGATGACCATCTTATACTTTGTCCTTTATGGGTTTTATCGATATTTTCTCATTTTCTTTGGAATAAATAAAGTTATATGGTGACTCTATTGTATTCCGAGTGTGCGATAAGCTTGAGTATTTTTCACAATGCGACGCATATTTATCAAGATACAAATAGAAGAGAAGTGTGATCCCTAATGAGTATCTCCAACTCGGTTTAAAGTACCAATCATAATTTCACCTTTACTAGTTACAATCTGACCAATCTCTAACAAATATTCAATTTCATCTAGTTAGAAAGCTTGTAACTCACCATGACGCTTAGTAGAAGAACAAGAAACATTTACAATAAAAGTTATATTCTCAAAGAATTTATAAACTGATATAACTTCTCTAGTTGATGTAACTAATGCAAGTTGCCATCAATGAGCAAAACAATGAACATAATATGCATAAGGATACTCCTTCAAAAATAATGCTAGTAAATTATTCTATTCTCCTATCATATTTCTATCACCATCATACTTGTGTCCACGAATGCTAGAGACATCAAGGTTATGTAGGGAAACATTTCCAAACAAAAAATAAAATAAAAATGCACTTTATCAACATTGCCAAACATTGCGCAACATCCAACAAATATTTTCAAACATTGCACAACATCCAACAACTATTTCCAGACATTACTCAATATTTACAAACATTGCTCAAGATCTATAAACACTATTAAACTATATGGAGAAATTATGATGCATCAATAAGCCACAATAAATTAAAAACTTAGAGCCTAATAAATAAGCATGAAAGGGAAAAGTACAAATTTCTTAAAAGGTATCTAAGATCTAAGATGCAATTTACATTTTATATTTTGTTTGTATGCAACAAGAATGTAGAATGGGAACAAATGAAAAAGCTATCAGGTTTTCATTTGTAATCCTAGATATGTATAATTAAACAAATGAAAAAGTTTTAATAATATTATACATTCACTCTTCCAGTTTCAAAACTAATAGAATTGCAATAGTAAATATGATACAAATTCATATAAATGAACTGTCAAAGGTTTTTTATTCTTAATGGAATTGGAATGAATAATAACAACAACAAAAAAGAACTTTGATTTCAATATCAACAATTTTGATTTCGATTATGAGGGAGATCGAGGAGTTTGACTTCAGTTATGATAGAAATTAATTTTGAATTTAAAGATGGAAGTAGAAATTAATTTTTCTTTTAGAGATAAAAGTTGAAAAAGATTTTTACGGTGAAAGTCGAAATCAATGTTAGTGGTGAAAATCAAAAAATTTGTTTGTGTTTCGGTGGTGAAAATCATTCAAATTATGAGGTGGAAATCAAAATCTATTTGGATTTGGGTTATGATAAGAAACAAGAATGAAATAAGAAATCAAATGTGAAAACAAATTTGAAAAATTGAATTAAGAAGACAAGCTTGCGTCGTGAGATATAGAAGAAGAGGTTATGTGAAAATATATTTTTTTTGGATCGATAAAGTTTGTTTCTTTATTATATAGGTTGTTAAATTGTTGTTTTTTAAAAAAAAAATTAAAGTATAGGTTTTTGGTAACAGATATCGTAAACACATGTATAAGTTTCTTTTTTAACAAAATGTATCACTATTAATATTATATTATTATTATTATTATTATTAATTTTTTTTTAAAATTAAATTTATATAATATTAATTGTATAAATTATAATGTAACACTTTAATTATTATTTATATAGTTTAAATAAACTATTTTTATTATAATATTTTTAAATAAAATAAATAAATAAAATAAATAATATGAAAGAAACTTGTGTATGTTTGGAGGGAAAATGTCGCTAAAATTTATATTGAGTTTAAATTTGTATGTCACATTTAAATATTGCAGCTTTTTGTTAAAAAAAACAACAATAAAAAGTATTCTCACAGAGAGATTTTAGGGAACATGATTACGCTCTTGCAAAAATTTTGTTGGCATCATGCATAAAACGTGACCAGAAATACTTTTAGGCAACATATTTTACATATCGCGGAGACGATAAATATTGTAGTGGATAGATCTCATGCATGTTCTTAAATTATCCCTAAATGTGTCACCACAAGTTGATATTCTCAATTTCTCTTGAAGCTCCATTGTGTTGCATTTAATCTAATTATGATTACGAAAAAATCAATTAACTTGTATGATTTTAGGTATAGGAGGATGTGAGATATTGGATCGAACTCTAGTATAGTCGAAGGGTAGCTTCTTAGTTCGACAGGATTAAGTATGAAGTCGAAGGTTGTTCACATGCTGGTGTCGAAGATGATAGGGTTGTTAGCATGTTAAATTAGGTTTTAGTGTTTAAACCCTAATTTGTTAAGTTAGATTGTTTATTAAGTTAGCTTGTGTAATGGGCCTTGTGGAAAAAGCCCATTAGTTAGTATGTTAGGTTTTATTATAAATAGCATACTTGTCTCTCATCATTGCATACTGCAAATTCTAATTTAGGGTGAGAGAGATTAGTTGTTATTCTTGTAAACTTGTAATCTTGTTTTTTAAGAGAAAGTAAAAGAATAGCATTTATAGCCAATTCTTGTGTTCTTGTAAACCTGTAATCTTGTTTTCTAAGAGAAAGTAAAAGAATAGCATTTATAGCCAATTCTTGAATAAGCTTTAATAACTAGTTCTATTAATGTTAATTTCAAACAATCGCTCCATCTAATGCTAGAAAAGTAAGGTGTACATGCATCTTAGAAATATGTGGCATGTTATTTCCAAATCATGATTGCAGAGAGAGCATCTTGAAATCATACGCATTTTCTTTTGAATCAAATTGTCTTCTGTTGCAATAATATTATGCATTAAATTCCAAATCACTAATGACTTAGAATGTGTTACATAGGGATGTCAAATGAGTTTTTCCATGGAGGCTCAATGTGATCACCCTTGATACATTCATAGGAATCTTTCAATGATGGATAATCAATTTGGAAATACTAGGTGTAAATCTTTAATTTTGTATTCCAACCAACTGTGGTTAGACCATAAACCAATGTTCTTCCTATTACCAATCTTCCATATACTATGTTTCTCCAGAAAGAAAAAGGAATGCTTAATGTCAAGTCACAATGAAGAAAAAATATGATGCATTATTGATTTGCTGTGTCTGAAGTATCTACTAATAAACATTGAAGACCATTGATTATTATTAGTCAACAACTTCTAGCAAAGAGATAAACAACCAACTTTGTTTATTATTTTAATATCTGAACAAGACCTCCTTTAGACAAAGGTGAGCAAATAATATTCCAATATATAATAATCAACTTTCAATTGTCTATGCTACCCGTCCACACAATTTATGATGCGGAAATCTAATTTGTTAAGAAGATTGATTGACTACTCATAAATGTTAAGGCTATTCAGACTCATGCCTTGTATGATTGACTAGATTAATCGAATCCTATGAAGGCAACTCTTTCACGTAACTAGTTTAATTTACAAATACTTTATTTTCCATGAATTAATTTTTTTAAATATTAATTAAATCTATTATTTTTACATATATTTATTAAAATAGCTTATTATAATTATTTAGTGACATTTTTGTTTGTGATGTCTTCTATGTGAATATTGCACAATATAATACTACATGTTTCATCTTGACATAAAAATGGAAAGGCAGGAGAAACACAAATCAAATTTTGAAATAAAATGTAAAAGTACAAGCATTATCATATACAAATAAAATTATAACCTTATAGGTAACATAATTATTTTTAAACTTAATTATAACACTAACCACAATTTAGAAAAAAGATTTAACCCTCAAAAATTGACAACTCACAAAATTTATCAATGCACTTAATAACTATAGGTAAAAATGGCACTGGACAATCATCGTCGGAAACACATCCAATGCTAGCTTCATTATCAAATAAGAAAAATTAGAAAGTTATTAACATATGATATTATATTTTATATAAGATAAATTGAAAAATGGTGTTAAAAAATGACATACTTCTTTTAGTGGTTACAACGAAAGATAAAGAAAGAAAGATGATCAAAGCATAAACAAAAATTAGTGCTTGAGCCATATTTTTCTCCTTTGCATGCAATAAATAGAAGTTTTCGATTGATTTATAAATAACAATTTCATGTCTTGTTAACTCTATGTTTTGTGAATATCTTTAGCCAACTCTATGTATCATTTAACTTCAATAAACTTCTTATAAAAAACTTGTTGATCATCAAAAGTTATTATTTTTTATTTTACTATTTTTTTATATTTTAGCCTTTCGCAATAGATTCGGGAAAGATCTAAAAAGGAAAACAATAATAAAAAATTATTAAAAAAAATAGTTCTATAAATGAAGCATGGAACAATGACAACAATATTATTTATATTGCAAATATTATTGTATGATTTTCTTTTTCACTAAATATTTTACAAAAGTTAATACATATCAATTGTGGGTATTATGAGTTAAAAAAATTGTTATCTTGCCATGGAGAAAAGAGAACTAGTTAGCTATTGTACGTAGTTTTTTTTATTATTATTTGTACCTTATTTTTACAAAACTAAATTTGAAATTTAAGTTTGAGAATTGTAAGTATTTTTTTATACATTCCATTTTTGGACTTGTGTTAGTATTATTTTCTTTAAAAAATAGTTTGCGTCTGCAAACATAATAAATTAGGACTTGTTCAAACATGCTTCTTAAAATTGATGGTACTCAGAAGTCAACGTAATTTGCACCATTTAGCAATTATATTTGTTTTTTAGGGATTTGGATATAGACTGCAGAATCCTGCATTCAAGGGCAATAAAGAAAAAGTGGTTTGGAGGGAGATACAATTAAAAGATGTGATGACAAGCATATTCTTCAAAATGCACTAGAAAATAGAAATGCATTGATTGCATGCAATTATGCTATTTTTAACTACAAAGGATTAAAATATGTGTTTTAGTACTCAGTGTTTTATGATTTTCCAAAGGGTATGAGACACCGTAGAGAGTGCAATGATATGTATGGGTGCAATAATATCACAATGGGTGAAATGAAACAACAATGAATGCAACTTGACTGCTTTGTACTTGGAGCATGAAAGATCAATTTAAAAAATAAGGTCCCTCGTTAAAAATCATGTCATTTTTTGGAAAAAGCATGACATCTTAGTATTTATATGGATACTAGTGATTCAGAAATACAACATCAAATAGTAACATATTGGAGGTTTATAACCTCGCCTTTATCAACTTTTAAATTATAATATCAGTGTCTCAAGTTTCTTGAATTCTAATAAAAAATAATTATAGATTTTTAGTTTAATTTTTTAAAATTATTTTAAGATTTAGTATTTTTGTTTATTTTAGATTTATTTTTAGTTTTATTATTAGTTTTAAAAAATATATAAATATATAAAAAGAAAAAGATGAGAAGACAATTGGGTTGGGACCACCCTCTCATGCATGCATCGATGTTGGAACATTACAGCAACATTTCACACTCCAAACTTCAGCTTTTACTAAAATATCCATAACAAAAATCTGCATAAAGAAACAATACAATAATACCTCAAATTTGTTCAAAAGCTATCTCATTTCCCCCCAAAAATTCACCTCCTCACCGCTATAAAAAAAGATAACACAGTAGCTACAAAGAGAGGAGGATCGATACAAACCATATCTCATAGTGTTACTCAAATCTATACACCATACTTCACTCTGTTTTATATTTCACTCTCTTCATCTCACAACAAAAACCTTGCTCACTCCATAAAACAACTACACTCTAGTCTATAAAATGGATTTTCCTTTACATTTTAGTCTTAGGTTAGGATTCGATGAAATTCCCAGGTTGCATGTTTGAAACTTAATGAAATGAAGGTATGATAAATTAGGTTTTAGAAAACTGAATGATAAATATTTGGAATTGTATGCACAATGACTGTTATGATTTACAAACTTTCATGTTTGATTTTGTGTTTATTTGAAAATTAGGTGATAGGGATGATATGATGAATGTTATTTGTTTATTTCTTGCATAGTGTGTTTAGAATGTGTAAAATGTGTGACCTAAAAAATTGTAGGAAAGAATCTATTCACATAGTTTTTTGAATCGATTCCATAAAGATCTAAATTACATAAATCATATGTGTATTATTACATTATTGGATGACTTATGACAGATGCTTAAGTTTATCTCTTTTCCATAATTTTTAAAATACGTACATACTAATTCAATAAAATAAATAATTAACCTATACAATGATATGTTGAATTTATTTAAGAAATAGCTAATTATAATCATATAGTGACATTATTGTTTATAATTATATATAATAAATTTTTGAGCTTATCATTAAAATCCAAACGGATTGAGAAACATAAAACAAATTTTGAAATAAAAAGAATACAATTATAACTATGAATAAATAAATTATACCCTCATAAGTAAGATAATCATTTTAAAACTAAATTGTTATTCATACATCATGAGCTCACAAAATTCTTGAACACACTTCATAATCAAAGGTAAAGCGTATTTTGGACAATCATTGTCAGAAACACAACGTATGGTAGCTGCATTATTAAATCAAAAAAAAGGAATTAATGTTGTTGTAAGATAATATTATATTGTTAAAAGTAATTTAAAAAATTGTGTGAAAATAAACATACTTGTATATCTCACGGCATGAGATAGAGAAAAAGAGATGAACAACACAATAGCCAACAATGTAATTTGAGCCATATTTTTCTCCTTTTTTATATAATAAAATTATTTTATTTCACTGCTTTATAAATAAAATTTCCATATTTTCTTAAGTTTAATTGTGTAATTGTTAGCATTTAGAAGATGCAAGAAGCCGTTTATAAATTAAAATTAAATAATATGCTCTGTATATATAATTGATCATTTATTTGTGCGAAAATATACAATTGATCATTTAAACTTAGTAAAGATTTAATATAAAAATCTTGATGATCATCAAAAGTTAGTTTTTTTTTTAACTTTTATTATATAATATTTAGTAATATATAGGAAAGCAAAAGAGAAACAACAGTAATGGTGAAAATATTAATTTCAAAAATAGGAGACATCACATTTATTAATAAGTTAAAAGTTGAATAGTATAACTTTTATTTTTACAAAGTGTGTCACTTAAAATTAATACATATTAAATGGGGAAACTAGTCAAGAAAATATTGTTTTTTCAATAGTAAATACAAATATTATACAAAATTCCTCACAACAAGGTTAGAAGCACACTTAACAAAGTTATTGGGTTGTTTTTCTATAAGGTTGATTTGGTTTTGAACACCTCTACATGACAAACAAATGAGAACAAGACTCTTCAAAAATAGTACAACATTTTTAACGGATCTAAAAGAACCCCGTCTTTAAAGAAACTTTATTGTCCCAATATATTTTATTATGGTTTTGTTGATTTGAAACTCAATTACAATCTTATGAATTGTAATCTTTTTCAAGAAAATAATTTTCAAATGATTAGAAGCTTATCTAATCGTATCGATTGCACAATCAACAATTTTAACAATTTGTAATTGAAAGTAAATGAGAGAGATAGAGAGAGAGGACACGAGGATTTGTTTAGGCAGTTTACCAATTCTTCCTCGTTATGACTACGTCTCCCTGCAATTCCAAAGGAATTGAGATATTCAATCTTACTTTGCAAAAATATTTTACAAGAGAAATATAGCAATCCAACCATACAAATCTTGTGTTTGTTGTTGATCCTAACTCTTTCTCTTTCCTTGATCTTGAGATGGATCAAGTAACTCGATAATACCAATTGATCCTCCAGTTACCGCTACTCTTTCGACATAACATCTTTCTTCAAAAGTTTCACTCGGCTAAACCCAATTGTGAATTATCGTGACCCAAGACTTCCAAACGATCTTCTGGTAATCGCTACTCCTTCGACATAATCACCTTCTTCGAAGCTTTCACTCGGCTGAATCCGAATTGCAAAGTCTTGTACAAAACCCTCAAATCAACACTTTAATCTCGAAGCTTTCCTACAAGACTACTCACTCATGGCGGGATTGATTAAAAACAAACAAGATAAGACATAACATACATGGAAAATAAATAAAGTAAAAGCAATTAGGATAAAATGAAATAACCTAAAATAAAGATAAACGCTTGAATAACAATAAAAATCTAGAAGTTATAGAAGAAGTAGCAAATAAATTACAAATGAAAGCTTAAAACAAAAATTGAAATCGAAATAAGCAGTAAAGCAAAAGTCTCCTTAAAATGCCACTCTCCAATTCCAAAAAAAAACGACCACCTATTTATACATGAAGTACATCATTAAGGCTTCATAATTTTGAGCACTAACATAAATAATCACGTATGGATGAAAAAAGGCAGTTTGGAAGTCCAAAAGTTGGGAAACCGTTATGGAATCCCAAATTTCACAATAGAAACTAGGCCTGGCACGAGCAATGTTGTCTGACACGGGGGTCATGTTGAGGAACACGGAACATGTTAGGAAACTCGGCCAACTCTTATTTTCCTCATAATATTTTTATGGGAGCACCTCACGGCCAGTGTCAGCTGACACGACCATGTCGTGTTAACCACAGATCTTGTGTATTGAGATGACTCACGAATGCACGATTTTATGTCTTTTTCACTTAAATCTTGCTCAATACTTCCTTATTAACTGAAATCAACAAAAACACACAAAAGCGTATAAAAGGGAAACAAAACGATAAAAACACACAATAAAACGATAATGAAATAAGCTAGAAATACGCTGCAATAATCACTTATCAATTCCTACTCGAAAACTACTTTAAGTAAAGGTATTACTTGTCCAAATAAATGTGTTTCATGCAATAATGGTATCAAATATTCTTTGCATGTTTTTCTAAATTGTCCTAACGGTCGACACATTTCGTGTCAAACCCCCATTTATTCTATTATTTATGAGGTAAGCAACAGTGGACCTGATGCTCCAATAATTTTTTCAACATCATTCAAAATTTATCTATTGAGAATTGCTCTCTTTTTGCCACTATTATTTGAAGTATTTGGATGCAAAGAAATATCAAGATATGAAGCAACATTATCAAGCAACAAGGGACACTTCTTTATAGAGCAACTGAGTTATTCCAGTTCTGACAAGTTACTAAGGATTTTAAAATAACACCTCATACTTCTTATCAAGCTACTTTTTGTAACAAGTGGAGTAAGCAATAAATAATGTTGAATCATTAATTTGCGGGTCAACATGAGAAAGCATTTTTATTGTGAGAGACACACCACATACTCACCCAAAACCTTAGGGTGATAGGTGTATAGGTTCTCTCACTTATAAAGAGCTCATTCTTCCCTTTTCTAATCTATGTGAGACTTCTCTACACTTGTTTATCAACACTTCCAACTCACACTTGTTTTTCTGAGCACTCCCTGTCAAGTGTGGTTCTATCCACAATGCTTCTCCTCAAACGGAAACTCTTTCGTCCACATATACTTGTATAGTTGTTGACACTATTTCAACAACACATGCCACATATCCACCACCATGTGGGAAGGACTTTCGATACTAGTGAGATGGTCCTTCACTCAAACCAGACTCTAATACCACAGTTGAAGTCTTCAATTTAGGGGTCAACATGAGAGCATTTTTATTAGGGTCTCTTCTTATAAGAAACACACCATATGAGAGACACACCTTATGAGAGACACACCACATACTCATCCAAAACTTTCAAGTGATGGGTGTATGGGTTATCTCTCTTATAAAGTGCATATTCTTCAATTTTTTAATCAATGTGGGAGTTCTCCATATTAGTTTCTCAACATTTTCAACTTACACTTATTTTTCTCAACAAACAAGGAGATTTAAATATAACATTGATGCTTCCTTTTCATATTTGAATAATAAAGTGAAAATGAGCATGGTGATTTTATATTAGCTAAAACTGAGTGGTCTCTTCTATTTGCGATGTGCGATTGGACGAAACTCTTGGTTTACTTATGGCTCTCAATTGAGTTCATGACTTTAATATGGGATAAATGTATTTTCAATTAGATGATAAAATAGTTGTGGACAACTTTCATTCTTCTAAAATGTATTACACAAAATTTGGTGATATTATTACTAGTAGAAACTTTTTTCTACGTATTTTAACAACTTTAGTATAAATTTTATTATGATACAATCAAATAATGTTGTTCATAATCTAGTTGGGGACACATCTCTAGTTAGTTTTTAAATTTTGGTAGAAATTCCATATTGAATTAAACACATTATAATTAATGAAATTGATTAATAAAATATTATAATTTTTCCTTTCTAAAGAAAACATAGGTCATTAATAAAATTAAAAGAAATATAAATTATTTTATGTTAAAATAAGCTTTGACATCTTACAGGTCTCAAGATCTATCTTCTCTTTCATGTTTGATTCCTTCCGCTTCTCTTGAATCTCCCTTCCCTCGTTTGCTTTGTTCTTCTCCCAACTTTCCTCTGTCCACTTCCGTGTGTTCCCATTGTTAGGTCTTGTGTTTCTCCTCGTTTCTATTTGTGCTCAAGTTTTATCGCATATTCCTCTCTTAATTCTCCATTTAATTTTTGTTTCCACCTTGTTTTATTCTCCTATGTCCTCTTTTGTTTGGTGTTACATTTCTTCCCTTTTTGGATTCCCCAGGGTTTATCGTGTTTTACCTTCCTCTTTTTATGCTTTTTTTCTCTGTTTTTGATGGATCAAGACACCCAAACCCAACTTTTGGAACAACCCAGATAGAAAGCGATTATTCTCGTTGATAACCTAATTCTCGTGAACTTGCAAACAACAATAACATCATGACTCGGAAGAAAGCTAACATGGTGACTAGAAATAACTTAGCTCAAAAAAACATTGCTTACCTAAACATTCCTAGGACTGACCCAACAAATTTTTCTATATTGATGGCAACAAGTAGCCAATCTTCTAAAATAAAATCCCCAAGTTTTTGTGTGTATGAGGAAGAAGAGATTCAAGAACTAGAAGAAGCTCAATCGGTGTGCATCCTAGGCAAGATCATTATAGAAAAGCCCATCCATAGGGGCTATATGGAATCGGCTTTGACAAATATATGGTGCAACCCAAGGAATCTTACTTTCGTTGAAACTGACACAGCCATACACTACAAAAAAAATCAAATTACGACAGCTTTTTTATTGTTACAACAGTTCAAACTGCCGTAATTTCTGGGTCGCGATAGTTTCTCTGCTACCATAGAAGCATGTGTTGCTAGCATGATTTGTGTGATCTGCGACGGTTTGGAAAACGGCCACTCCAACTGTCGTTATTAATTGTGAAGGTTAATGAACTACCTTGGATAGTTATTTGCGACGGTTTCAAATTGTCTTGAATTTATTTGGTGTTTCGTTTTAAATGGTGATTGCAACGACTTTAAAACCAACTAAGGAGATTTATAACCCTTGCTAAATTAATTAATTTAAAAAATAAAAATAAAAACAAAAAATATAATGTAAATATAAAATTAATTAATGCTTATACAGGCAAACTTCCAATTATTCATACCAAATTAGTTTTTTAAATCCTTTTCAAACAAAGGGTTACTAACAATTCAAGATAACATAGATCTAATATAAAAAATATCAATTATCATCTCATTTTCATTAGTGGAAACATGTAAATTTTCATTAGTGGAAACATGTAAGTTTGACAAAATTACGGTGGTAACAAAGTGCAGCTTTCAACAAAATCACTGTCATTTAGTTTGAACACTGATTTAGCTTTCAGATTCTGATATTCTGATTTGTGGCATTAAAAAAATGCATTGTAAAAATCAGCTATCACAGTTGAAAACTGCCTGAATCAGAACAATTGACATAGACAAGTGGCTAGCTAAGAAATTTACATGTCCATATTCAAATATTTAGATTAGACTAATTCCAAAAGGTAATAAGGGCCGACACAACCTTTATCTTCTTGTGATTGGAAGCACTCCATGTGTCCAACAATCGCAATTTCAAGCACCCTGCTATTTGTAAGAAAAACAAGAAAATCAAGTTAATATCAATATACAACAAGACTGTGAGATATTGGATCAAACTCTATTGGGTCGAAGGGTAGCTTCGTGGTTCGACAAGTTCGAAAGAGGTTAGCATGCAGTCCAAGGTTATTCACATGTTGATGTCGAAGACCTACATACTGTAGTCGAAGTGTATTCTAGTATGTGGGTGTCGAAATGCTAGGGTTGTTAGTATTTCGAACTAAGCATGTTTGTTATGTCCAATTGTTTAACTTAGCTTGCACCCTAAGTTAGCTTGTAATGGTTATTTGTGAAAAAACCCATTATTTTAGTATGTTAGGTTTATTATAAATAGCATACCAGTCTCTCATCATTACATACCGCAAGGAGTGGATTATGGATTCAGGTTGCACTTGGCACATGACTCCAAACAAAGGATTGTTCGAGGAATTATGCGATCAAGATGGTGGGTCAGTATTGCTGGGATATGTTTTCCAAGGAGAGAAAAGTATCCTAAAATTCATGAAGTGGTTGAAGGAAGTCTTGAGAGGCGTGAAGAAACAAGGCTTGTATACCCTTAAGGCTGAAGTTTCCAGTGGTTCAACAAATGTTGCATCCACAAAACCTTTGTCGAAGACAGAGATTTGGCACATGAGATTAGACCATGTCAGTGAAAGGGGTCTGGTCGAATTAGGGAAACAAAATCTGCTTGGTGGAGATAAATTCGAAAAGCTGAAGTTTTGTGAACCATGTGTACTTGGAAAATCTTGCAGAGTAAAGTTCAACAAAGGTAAACAAAGAACGTATGGATACCTTGATTACATTCATGCTGATCTTTGGGGGCTTGTAAGGTGTCCATCACATTCACGAGCAAGGTATTTTCTATCCATAGTAGATGATTATTCCAGAAAATCATGGGTATTCGTCCAGAAGACTAAGGATGAAACTTTTGAGAATTTCAAAAGTTGGATGACTCTGTTCAAAAATCAGACTGACAGAAAGGTCAAGAGGTTGAGAACAGATAATGACCTTGAATTTTGCAATGAAGCGTTCGACAACTTTTGTGCTGCCTCTGGTATTGCAATGCATAGAACTACTGTAGGTACTCCACAACAAAATGGTTTGGCTGAAAGTTTTAATAGAACTATTTTTAAGAGAGTTAGATGCATGTTGACTAGTGTTAGGTTAAAGAAGGTGTTTTGGGATGAGTCTATTTCCACAACAACATATCTAATAAATAGATGTCCTTCGACTACATTAGATATGAAGACACCTGAAGAAGTTTGGTCGGGACATCCACCAAATCTCGACAAACTGAAAGTATTTGACTGCGTAGCCTATGCTCACATTAGGCAAGATAAGGTCGAACCTAGAGCTCTGAAATGCATATTCATGGGATACCCTGAAGGAGTCAAAGCTTATAGGCTATGATGCATAGATCCAGGTCACCGGAGGAGTATAACCAGTAGAGATGTAGTTTTCAATGAAGTTGAAATTGTAACACCCCTTACTAACCCCGCGGCAATTTAAAACAATTATTCAGAGTACATGAAATAAGGGTGCCACAATTCATAATAAATAAACATCATTCAGTCATGTCATGCATGCACTAAGGTAATCATCATAAATTAAAACGTTTCATGTTAACACAGCGAAAATTTATCAAAACGGACTAATTTTAACATCTTTAAAACTTATCCTTCAAAACATCAAAACATAACTAGAGTCATAATCATAAACTCTAAACAATCGCGTCCCCAGTGTTACAACTATCAGAGCATGACACCTGACGCTACTAAAACACTGACTCATGAGCTAATCCTCACAGAGTCGAACAGTCGCTATCCTCAATCTGAAAATGACAACATGTAAGGGTGAGTCTCATCATAATTAACAAATGTTATAAGGTTATAAAGCAATAGCACATCATAGTTGCATCATTCACCCAATCGTTTCATAAACAGACATTCCAAACAATTCAAACAACAATCAACACGTCATCAACCTTTAAAACACTGGAATACATCCAATCATGTTATAAATTATGCATATGTATGAACTGACACTATGCATGTGGTACCAACATCATCAAATGGGAATAACCCATGACCGATCCAACATCATTCAAGATACGGCCCTGCCAGCACAGATTCCACACAATGGGAATCATGCCCTTCACTGATCCAACACACCCTTATGGATACAGTATCGTCAATGAATATGAATGAATGCAACATATATAACATACTTATACCATCATCACCATCATCATTATCAATATCATCATCATCATCAAGTATGTTCATATATATTCACATCATTCAACCACACTTCTATTATCATCATATAGAAAACATACACGTATTTGCACCAATCATCATACTCAATAAGAATAGCATACATGTATTTTCATCATTAAAAAAAAACCAATCAATCAACATCATGTAGATTATTCTATAAGGTTCGTTTAGCTCGAAACGGCACATCAAACGGACCAACAGTTAAAAAGTTATGCATCTTTGAACTTTTAAAAAATCTCAAAACACCAACAGCACGCGGCGCCATCATCAGTTCGCGGCGCGAACTGAGCGTTCCAAGAATCCTTGGCTCTCTGCCAAGCTGTTCGCGGCGCAAACATCTACACGCGGCGCGAAGCGAGAAAAAGTTACGCCTTCGCGGCGCGAACACGGGTACACGGCGCGACCTGTGCGTATCACAAATTCCTGGCATTCTGCCCACCTGTTCGCGGCGCCAACCCTATGCACGCGGCGCCAACCGGCGAGTTCAGAAACCTCAACCTGCAGAAAACAGCATTCTATACATTCCAAACTCATTCAATTCATACCAGTACGAACCTAGGGAAATAGAATGCACAAACAACACGAAAAACACTTCATAATACATCAATTACACATCAATTGAGAATCATAACAACATAGATATCATGGATTCAATTATAGGATCAAACATCACACAATTGGACTCAATCCCTAAACCTATCATATGACTCAATCGACCCGAATTCTACATCTATTCAGTATTATCAACCCCTAACCCGATAATAGATGATAATTAGACAAGTCCCCCTTACCTTAGCCAAATCCTTGGATGGGTCTTCTTCCTCTTTGGTCCTCTTTCACGTTCTTCAGCTCCTCTTCTCACAACTTCTTGTTTTTCACGTTCTAACTCTTTCTCCTCTGGGTTTTCCTTATTTTATGAAAACATAAAATTAGAAATGGGCTCCCTCACACTTACACCCCCATATTACTTATTCCGCCATAAGGCCCAACAACTTAACATTTTATTTTTCTTTCCACATAACTCTAATAAAATGCTAATTCAAATTAATTAATTTAAAATTAAATTAAACTAATTAAATTAGAAATTTTGGGATGTTACAGAAATGGCTATTAAGAAAACTGATGATATTGGTCGAAGTGCAGAAATATCTGATGAAGAGCTGGAACAGGTAGAGATTCCTGTTGAGGTGGAGCATGTGGATGTTGAAATGCATGTCCCTGATGAAGTCGAAGAAGAAGCAGAAGATGCTGAGGAAGTTTAGGAAACTGTCGATGACTATGTATTGTCAAGAGATAGGTCGAGAAGAGTCATCAAGCCACCTCAAATACTTAGGTATGTAGATCTTATAGCCTATGCCTTAATGTCTGCAAGTGAGGTTCTAGAAGAAGTACCTAGAAACTATAAGGAAGTTATGAGGAGTCGAAATAAGACTGAATGGATGAAGACCATGAATAATGAGAATAAATCTCTTCATGATAATCACACTTGAGAACTGATCAAGACACCTGCTAGAGCAAGGTTAGTAAGCTCTAAATGGATTTTAAAAATTAAGGAAGGAATTGAAGGAGTGGCACTGAAAAGATACAAAGCAAGGTTGGTCGCAAGAGATTTCAATTAGAAAGAAGGTGTCGACTTCAATGATGTGTTTTATCCTGTTGTGAAGCATAGGTCCATTCAAATGTTGTTTGCCATGGTGGCATAGTTTGATCTTGAACTTGAACAGATGGATGTGAAGATTGCATTCTTGTATGGTGATCTAGATTAAACAATCCTGATGAGGAAATCTGAAGGGTATTTCGAAAAGAGGAAGAAAGATTATGTGTGAAAGTTAAAAAGATCTTTATATGGAGTGAAACAATCTCCCCGAAAGTGGAATATGATATTCGAAAAGTTCATGGCACACACAAGTTTCATTAGAAGCCAGTTTGACCACTGTGTTTACTTTCGATTTTGACTTGGTAATTCATTTGTTATTTTGTTGCTTTATGTGGATGATATTCTCATAGCAAGCAACAATGTCGAAGATGTGATAAGGGTGAAGACTGAACTCAATAAGGAGTTCGATATGTAGGATCTAGGAGCTGCATCCAGGATTCTTGGGATTGATATTCAAGAGATAGAAATCAGTTGAAATTATGCTTATCTCAAGCGGCATACCTACGAAAGATTCTAAAAAATTTTGGTATGTCGAATTCGAATCCTGTTGTGACTCCGACAAACCCTCAATTCAAGCTAAGTATTGATCAGTGTCCCAATATTAATGTCGGAAGAGCTTATATGAATAACATTCCATATGCTAATATAATAGGCTCTTTGATTTTGGCTATGGTTTGTACTAGATCCGATATAGCATATGCAGTAAGTCTTGTAAGCAGGTACATGGAGAATCCTATAAACGCTCACTAGCAAGCATTGAAGTGGATTCTAAGGTACATAAATGGGTCTTTAAATAGAGTCCTAATTTATGGTGGAGCTTTGAGTGAAAATAGTAAAGCAGTAATCGAAGGATATGTCAACTTTGATTATGCAGGTTGTATGGATTCTAGAAAATCTATTTCAGGATATGTTTTCACTATGTTTGGTACAACAATTAGTGTGAAAGTAACACTTCAAAAGGTTATTGCTTTATCAACCACTGAAGCATAATATATTGCTCTCATTGAAGTTGTGGAAGAAGCATTGTGGCTTGAAGGTTTTGCTAAAAAGATGAAACTTCAAGGTCGAGGTACCACTGTTATATGTGATAGTCAAAGTGCTATACACCTGTCAAAGAACTCAGCATATCATGAGCGAACTGCGAACCAAACACATCGATGTGAGGTTGCATTTCGTCATAGGAGTAATCGAGCGTGGAGAAGTCTAAGTGCTGAAGGTTTCGACAAATCATAATGATGCTGATATGATCACCAAGACATTGCCCAGTTGCAATTTTTCCATTGTATGTAGTTGATAATGCTGCATGACAAAAGCTAGTTTTTTCTTTGATATTAGAGTTTGTTCCAGGGTGGAGATTTGTGAGATATTGGATCGAACTCTATTGGGTCGAAGGGTAGCTTCGTGCTTCGACAAGCTCGACAGAGGTTAGCATACAGTCGAAGGTTGTTTACATGCTGATGTCAAAGACCTACATATTGTAGTCGAAGTGTGTTCTAGTATGTGGGTGTCAAAATGCTGGGGTTGTTTGTATTTCGAATTTGGCCTGTTTGTTATGTCTAATTGTTTAAGTTAGATTGTAATAAGAATTTGTGAAAAAATCCCATTAGTTTAGTATGTTAGGTTTATTATAAATAGCATCTTAGTCTCTCATCATTGCATATTTCAAATCTTAATTTAGAGTGAGAGGGTTATTTGTTATTCTTGTAATACTTGTAATCTTGTTTCAAAGAGAAAGTAAAGAATAGAAATTATAAACAATTGTTGTTGTTCTTCTTGTTTTATCATCTTTTCTACCCTTGTGTTTTTCTTGATTACTTGGAAACAATTTATACTTTGTTTACTAAGGCATCGTTTTCGCAATAAGGACCAACAAGAAGAATACAAATGCAGTCACTCATTTGGCTTTAAAACCACTACTGAACCAGGTAAAAGCATAAGAACCTTATGGGTTTACCCTAAGCATAGATCTAAGAATACAAGTAGCTTGTCTGACTTTTTTTTGTCAAAAGTTAAATCACCATTTGTAGGGAAATGGTGAATGAAATGTCCTTAACAAATGTGATCAGAGGAAAAATAAACTGACACAGGTATCCAACATTATGTAAACACTCTTGGGATTATTTAAACCTCAATGGTATGAGAATTCTAATCGGTCCTTTAACTAACCGAGAAGCATTGGATCCTATTTGTAGTAAAGGAAAGAAAATTTCAAAATTCTTCATGTATGAGTGATTGAGCTTAAGTAAATCATTAATGAGATTGAGGTTGGTCCCTTACACCATTGATGTAAGTTCTATTGATATTGAACTTGTAAATCATACCAAAAAAATTGGCATGAAAGTAGAAAAACAAGCATAAAATATGATTTTTTTTTAAGTATTTGATTGTGCTCCAATTTCAATAATTATTTAGTATTACTAACCAACTAAATGACATGGCTTGAAAATAAAGGTAACTTTTCTTGGTAGTCTTGCTCTTGGAGAAAGGATGTTGAATAATGAAAATGTATTCTAAAGTGGATAAATTTTTAGTTTTTAACAGAAAGCAAAATGTGAGATATTTGTTGGAGCTGATAATGTCATGACATTGGAATCTATCACTGAAGGTTGAAGATTATGTGTCATTTTGAAATGGTTTCTACACCACTAGCACTATATAATCCATATAATGGAAATGTATGTGATGCCTAATAATTTGAGCACATTAAATCAACTAATATAAAAATTCTACTACTCTATTTCTTCTAACACATAACCAAAAACTTTTAACCAAGCCAACAAATTTGACTATTGAAGAAAGGGCTATTGAACGACAGGCTCTTACTGACAACCAAACCTGGTCTCTTGTTGAATTACCATTTGGAAAGACTCAAATATAAATGGGTCTATAAAATATAATATAATTTTTTTGGCTGTATTGATAGATATAAGACAAGGTTAGATGCAAAGGGTTATACTCAACTTAAAAGCCTTGACTAATTTGACACATTCTCTCCTATGGCAAAAATTACAACCATTACAGTCCTTGTTTTATTGGCGGGAATCAATGCTTGGAACATAGCAAAATTGGATATCTACAATGATTTCTTGCATGGTGACCTCCAAGAAGAAGATAACATAATCGTCCCTTCAGGCTATTCTGCAACATCTTCTTCTCAAGTATGCAGATTCCATAAATTCATTTATGGCTTGAAGCAGACAAGCCGACAATGGTACTTAAAGCTCTCTTCCTTTCTCCTCTCTATTAGTTTTACACAATCTAAAGCTGATCATTCACTATACACCAAAGCCGCTTCATCTAGTTTCACTACATTGCTAGTTTATGTAGATGATGTTGTCTTAGCTGAGAACTCCATCACTAAAATAAATTTTTTCGAGCAGGACTTGGACGCCAAGTTCAAAATCAAAGGTTTGTGTCAATTGAGATACTTTTAGGGTTTGAAATTGCCATAACCAATTCAAAAAATTTCTTCAACAGAGACATTATATTCTTGACTATTGCAAGACAAAGGATATCTTGCTTCCAAACCCTCTTCTATTACTTTTAATCCTTCAATCAAACTCTCTACATCAAAAGGTATTCCCCTCCCTGACCCTACAATTTATAGAAGATTGATTGGCACACTGATATACCTTACTAATAGCAGACCAGGCATCTTCTTTGTTGTGCAACAACTTAGTCAAATTATTTACAAAACTCTCCTTCCCCATTTGATCGCGACTTTACGTGTCTATTAGTCGGGATAACTGCAAGTGCACAGTCGTGTCGTGTAGTTTTAAAAGATATCGAATCCACATGGACTATAAATCGATCTACCGTTATCTAAAGTTACTATGTAAAGCTAAGGCTAATGATATTTGGATTGTTTATAAATGGAAACTAAAAATCTTAATTCTAATAAATATAATAATAAGCTGATATCAGTATGTAGTTCGTCTAACTTAGGTGATCCGAAGTTCCATTGGCCAGATTCTTATTAAATCAAAAACCTTTACTAACCATGTCATTTAAAAGTCCTCCTCTCAAACTCTCGCTCTATTGATTAAGACTACGATCCTAACTCATAATGTACGCTCTCGCCATCCCACCAGATTTAGAAACGCTTTTTGAAAACAACATATTTAATAAAATGCTCGCTTCATGAAGACGTTACCTACTTAAATCTCCTAGTCTCAAACTCTCGCTCTTTTGACTTGGATCATGCTAGTATTCCCTAACGTACGCTCTCGCCATCCCGCGTCGGGTTTAAAAACAATTTTTGAAAATAAATAAAATCTAATCAGTTTTAATACGCTTTCGCCATCCTTAAAACTAATGTCCTATGTCTACTATCCAGTTAAGAATCTCAAACTCTCGCTCTGTTGACCTTAACCTTTATTAGTTCTAAAACCTCAAACTCTCGCTCTGTTGATTTTAGAACTTTAGCATATTTAATTAGACACAAAACCAGAAACGAGTGATATTTAATAAAACATATTTAAGCCAACTTATTTCGGATCCCTACGGTTAACTTACTCTACATACCGATATCTTAATTAAATTAGCCAGACATACTTAAAGAAACAAACATGAAATTATAATTATTAAACATGAAATTATAATTATTAACCATGAACATGTGCGTATTTAGATTTGTAATGATAAAACAATATTATAAGAACAAGAAACTAAAGTAATTGCAAATAAATAAACCTGGAAGTAATGCCGATGAAGCAAACTTGAATAAAATTACGAACAAAATAAATCTTGAAACTTGAATGAAGCTTTGAAATAATGTCGGCAAGATTGTGATCAAAGAGTACATAAATTGTAGGCCTAAAACTAATGGTGTGGTAGTTCCTCAATGTGAGAAACTACCACTTTTACAAAGTGATAATTTATGCCTAAAACTATGAACAGCGCTTCCGCGCCTAAAACTTGGATACCTTCAAATGAATGCTCAGACTCTTTTTATAGTGAATGGCAGTGGAAGTTACTTTCAGCATCATGTGAGAAGTAGTGGAGATCATGGTGTGGGAAGTTGAGAAAATATAGGAAGACTTGGAATTGTCCATGAAGATAGTGGAGGAAATGGTTAAGTGGAAGGTCCCCCATCATTTGGAGACGGGCGTCTCTTTTGGCATGGAGGCGGGCGCCTTTTGTGGAGAAAAATATGGGAGCGGGCGTCTTAGGCAATGGTGACGTGGCAATGGACTGGAGACGTGCGTCTCCCACTTGGTGTGGGCTTTGGAGACGGGCGTCTCCACTATTTTCGTGGGCCTTTTCATTCTTTATTTCTTTTCTTCTTACCTCCCATCTCGCTATTTGTACTTTTTGAATCCATTTCTTCTCAATTTCTTCTCCTTTTGTCAAATACTTCTTGCATGAACAAAATACCTGAAACAATAGAAATACCAGCATAATATCGTAATAAAATATAATTTTAATAAAATATTGAAACAATTTATGCTATAATCGAGCCTAATATACGAAATAATTACGTGTTATCAACATCCCCACACTTAAACCATTGCTTGTCCTCAAGCAATCAACCAACACGGTAAAGAGAAACATTTAAGCTCGATTCGAAACAAGGGCATGACACGACTCCTAATCATATTTGTGTTAGGCAAATGTTACATCAATAGGTAATAGATATCAACACCAAGGATATCATAACGACACAATATTCAAAAACTCCCTCCTTATACAAACCAATTCGAATTATTCCATTATAACTCAACCTATATCTCTCGTTTTTCCTTTCACTCTTTTCATTCAAGCACAATCACATTAAGCCCGTTATCTGTACACACACATAGTAGGGAAATCAGTTAGCGACTATGATCCTTTTCTTTTCTTTAGCACGGGGTTCTGGTTTTTTAAATGGCGAAGCCTCATCTTTCCTAACTGCGGTTGCGGGGGATCGGACTGTAGTCCACCCTACCAAGCCCAGTACCAGTGACCTCTAGGCTAACCAATAATGGGTGGTAATTATTAAATCCTTATTGGCTTAACAACCGTTGGGCTAAATGACCGGGTGAGGGTCACCTAACTTAGAAGGCTATTCTTCAATTAAATCATTTAAAAACAGGATCATTCACTTATATTCATCGACTCCCTACGTAGTTTGTGCTTAAGATGGTGCCGACTGCTAATATAAACTACTTAAGAGCTACTTTGAAAACTTGAGCCTAAGGTCTCGACATAATGGGCATCCAAATTGATATCACATAATAAGGGGGTTTAGGGTGTCAGGACAGTATCGATGTTGCTGAAACATCTCCAAGTCTTTCTAACAATGCCTAAAGTGTGACAACCTCTATACTTTCAGAGTGTGTATGCCATGCGTCAAAATTCAAATTTTTGTTGGAGGTTAAAATTTTCAAATTTTGGGGAAATTTGATAACAACAGAAAATCATATATAAAGACTTGACAACATAACTAGAAAACAATAAAGCAACAAATGAAAGCGGTAAAGCTTCTCCCCCACACTTAAACCAAACATTGTCCTCAATGTTTCGATCCAAGGTGGAGAAGAAAAGACAGAACCTATATGGATGCTACCGGCGGGCTATCACGACCAAATATGCTCCGCGTCCGAAGGAAATACCTTCTCCTATCATGCTCATGAACTGTGTCACCACCAGCAGCAACACTCATAGGAATGTGCGTGGAGACCCGCTCATCTTTGAGATGATCATCTATAGGTTTTTCGCCTAGATATGGTCGAGATGTGACAAGCGATCCATATCTTTATTATCTGCAAGTTCAAACAATAAAAGGAAAATAAATAAATAGAAAGCTCGTGGGTTTCCTCCCACGCAGCGCTTTGTTTAACGTCGATAGCTCGACGGCTTAAGAGTGCAAGCACTCAAGGTGGTTCTCTCGAGAATGACTCCTCGGTTGAAATTTTAGCAAACCTCGTTTTCCATGGCCACTTATCGAGCCATCTCATATATCCCTCACCTTTTCTTTTCTTTCTTCTGTGGGGTGGTTCATTCTTATGAACTTGTGGTGGTGGTTCTGGATCAATCCTAAGTATCACCTTTTCAAATTCGGGCTTAGTGATATTATCCACCACCTCAAAGGTTAACCTTACCCTCTTATCACTAATGATATCCTTAGTTTCATGGTCGTCTAAATTTCTCTTTTTATGCAAGACTTCAAATAAGGGTGCATTAGTGTGGATATTTTCCAATATCTTCACATACATTATGGATTTAGAGTCTACCTTAGCTTCCACAAAACTTTGCGGGAAAGAAATCGGTGGGGTATAGGGAAGAGGAATAACAATAGGTGTTTCCCTCTCTACCTCTTCTACAACCTCCCTTTCAGATGGTGTTGGTGGATTTTTCTCAATCTCCACTCTTTTCTCACTAGAAATCTCTACAACCACATTACCACTCTCCTCAATCTCATAATCACCTTCCTCAATCTCATTATCACTCTCCTCAAGAATTTCAATTTGTTTTTCACTAATGGTTGTTTCCATATACTCCTCAAGTAAGTTTCCTAACGACTTTTGTTCAAGTTGGGAGATTTGAGTCTCTAATGCCATGTTGTGAGTCGCGAGGGACTCAACCATAGTGGTCAGTTGCCTAAGGGTTTCATTGTTTTGAAGATTTTGTTTGATAAACTCTTGGTTTTGGACGGTTTGTGTCTCTACAAAGTGCTCCATCATGGCTTCTAATCTAGAGTGAGTTAGCGTCTCGTCGGAATCCTCCATTGATGTTTCGAAGTTAAAATTATGGGATTCTTAAGGTTTTTCAAAGGGAGTTTGCGTTGCGTTTTGCGTTTCCTCAAAGTGCTTTGTCATCATAGATTCTACCCTAGAGAGACTTTGTTCTTCAATGAAATCCTCCATTAAGATTTCGATGTTGGATTTATGATAATCTTGTGGCTCCTCAAAATGTTGGGCGTGGTGAGCATAAAGGAAATTTGGTTGAGGGTAGGTTTGGTTGGAATTATAAAATTCTTGTGTCTCCTCAAAATGTTGGGATTGGTGATTATAGAGAGAATTCGGTTGAGGATAAGTTAGTGTCGAATTGTAATCCCCAATTAATGTTTCGGGGTTTGGATTATAGAATTCTTGTGGTTCCTCGAAATATTGATTGTGGTGATCGTAGAGGAAATTCGGTTGAGGATAAGTTTGGTTGGAGTTATAAAATTCTTGCGACTCCTCAGAATGTTGGAATTGGTAATTGGAGAAGTAATTCGGGTGAAAATGAGTTTGTGACGCATTGAAATTTTCCAACAGTATTTCGAGGTCGGATTTATGGGATTCTTGGTATCCCTCGAAATACTGTTGTTGGGAGTTGTAGAAAAAGTTTGGGTGATACATAGTAGTAAATGAAAAGAAAAAAAATAATGCCTTAGTCTCTACGGTGTAACAGCGAGTTACGATATCGACTTGAATAGTCCCTGGCAACGGCGCCAAAAACTTGATCGCGACTTTACGTGTCTATTAGTCGGGATAACTGCAAGTGCACAGCCGTGTCGTGTAGTTTTAAAAGATATCGAATCCACAGGGACTATAAATCGATCTACCGTTATCTAAAGTTACTATGTAAAGCTAAGGCTAATGATATTTGGGTTGTTTATAAATGGAAACTAAAAATCTTAATTCTAAGAAATATAATAATAAGCGGATATCAGTATGTAGTTCGTCTAACTTAGGTGATCCGAAGTTCCATTGTCCAGATTCTTATTAAATCAAAAACCTTTACTAACCATGTCATTTAAAAGTCCTCCTCTCAAACTCTCGCTTTATTGATTAAGACTACGATCCTAACTCATAATGTACGCTCTCGCCATCCCACCAGATTTAGAAACGCTTTTTGAAAACAACATATTTAATAAAATGCTCGCTTCATGAAGACGTTACCTACTTAAATCTCCTAGTCTCAAACTCTCGCTCTTTTGACTTGGATCATGCTAGTATTCCCTAACGTACGCTCTCGCCATCCCGCGTCGGGTTTAAAAACAATTTTTGAAAATAAATAAAATCTAATCAGTTTTAATACGCTTTCGCCATCCTTAAAACTAATGTCCTATGTCTACTATCCAGTTAAGAATCTCAAACTCTCGCTCTGTTGACCTTAACCTTTATTAGTTCTAAAACCTCAAACTCTCGCTCTGTTGATTTTAGAACTTTAGCATATTTAATTAGACACAAAACCAGAAACGAGTGATATTTAATAAAACATATTTAAGCCAACTTATTTCGGATCCCTACGGTTAACTTACTCTACATACCGATATCTTAATTAAATTAGCCAGACATACTTAAAGAAACAAACATGAAATTATAATTATTAAACATGAAATTATAATTATTAACCATGAACATGTGCGTATTTAGATTTGTAGTGATAAAACAATATTATAAGAACAAGAAACTAAAGTAATTGCAAATAAATAAACCTGGAAGTAATGCCGATGAAGCAAACTTGAATAAAATTACGACAAAACAAATCTTAAAACTTGAATGAAGCTTTGAAATAATGTCGGCAAGATTGTGATCAAAGAGTACATAAATTGTAGGCCTAAAACTAATGGTGTGGTAGTTCCTCAATGTGAGAAACTACCACTTTTACAAAGTGATAATTTATGCCTAAAACTATGAACAGCGCTTCCGCGCCTAAAACTTGGATACCTTCAAATGAATGCTCAGACTCTTTTTATAGTGAATGGCAGTGGAAGTTACTTTCAGCATCATGTGAGAAGTAGTGGAGATCATGGCGTGGGAAGTTGAGAAAATATAGGAAGACTTGGAATTGTCCACGAAGATAGTGGTGGAAATGGTTAAGTGGAAGGTCCCCCATCCTTTGGAGACGGGCGTCTCTTTTGGCATGGAGGCGGGCGCCTTTTGTGGAGAAAAATATGGGAGCGGGCGTCTTAGGCAATGGTGACGTGGCAATGGACTGGAGACGTGCGTCTCCCACTTGGTGTGGGCCTTGGAGACGGGCGTCTCAATTATTTTCATGGGCCTTTTCATTCTTTATTTATTTTCTTCTTCTTACCTCCCATCTCGGTATTTGTACTTTTTGAATCCATTTCTTCTCAATTTCTTCTCCTTTTGTCAAATACTTCTTGTATGAACAAAATACCTGAAACAATAGAGATACCAGCATAATATCGTAATAAAATATAATTATAATAAAATAATGAAATAATTTATGCTATAATCGAGCCTAATATACGATATAATTATGTGTTATCACCATTATAATGAATCTATTAGAGTCTTGAGATATTTTAAATCCTCTCCTTTTAGTGGCATCTTTTTCTTTGCTCATAGTGCTCTTACCTTTTGTAGATTTTGACTAGGCTAGATGCCATGACACAAGAAAATCTATCACATGGTTCTATTTATTAATTGGTTCCTCTTTAATATGTTGGAAATCAAAGAAGCAAACATTGTATCAAGATAGTAAATAGAGGCACAATACAGAGCCTTGGCATCCTTGACATGTGAGCTGTAATGGTTTCAAAATGTATTCAGAGACCTTCAAATCTACTTCTCAACACCTGCTTCTATTTATTGTGACAGCCAATTTCCAAGTCATCTATCACACAACCCAATATTCCATGAAAGGGCCAAGCATATTGAAATTGATTATCATGTGATTTGTGAAAAGATCACCACCAAACTACTAAACCTTCTTCCTGATTCCATCATAAATCAGTTGGCATATATGTTTACCAAGCCCTTGCATTCACCAGCCTTAGTTTCAATTTTATCCAAGTTGAGACTTTGTAACACACACAGTCCAACTTGAGGGGATGTTAAATGTATTGTGTGAGTGCAATATCCTCTCTTAGATGTTTTGAATGATGTCAAAACTAGGAATTATGTAGTATTTGTATATTGTACCTTATCTCTCTATGTCTCAGATGCATTTTCATCTTAGGACACTTACGGAGAAGTCAAAAGCATTTGGTCAAGTTAAAAATATAAAAAATATCTTCTTTTCTTTGTGAAAAATAATGTTTGGAGTCGACTCATTCGTGTTAGGAGTCGACTCCCACTAACAGCATTTTGAAATAAAACTTTCTGTAAAACACGAGTCGATACATAAAGGCCTTGTAGTCGACACACAGCACTAAGGAATCGACTCTCTCGAGCTATGGGTCGACTCCCACTGAAAGCTTTTTGTATTTTTAATCTATGTACAAAATGAGTCAACTCCCGGAAATTTTGAGTCGATACATAACTCAAAGGAGTCGACTCCCACGTGTTATGAGTTGAATCCTACTAAAGCATATTTCTCAAAAATAATTTTTTCCACTTGGAGTCGACTCCCACGAAGTATGGGTCGACTCCCTTGCCTTGTGGGTCGACTCCCACTGTTCAAAATGTCCAATTTAGTAATTTTGAAACCTTATTTTTCTGTTTCGTTCTCTCACTCACACACTCACACACGCACACACGCGCGCGCGCACAAACACACACACACACACACGCGCGCGCGCGCGCACACACACACACACCCATATATATATATATATATATATATATATATATATATATATATATATATATATATATATATATATATATATATATAGTCATTCATGCATCATTTCTAGGTATTGAAACCAAAAACATACAAGGGATTTTATCATCTTCATCCTCTCTCATTGCATACATACAACAACTACACATAATCATTTTTGTTGTGCGATCAAGAGATAGTTTGATAAGGTTCAATTAGGATTTGGGGTTTTCTTCCAAGATCAAGAATTGATTTGGGAGTTTTTCAAAAGATTGCGCAATTTAGATTCAGCCGATTGAAAGCTTTGAAGAACGGGAGTTTCTGTCAAAGGAGTAACAATAAACTGAGAATCACTTTGGTCATCTTGGGACACGATACATTTGTAAATTTGGATTCAGCCGAGAGAAAGCTTCGAAGAAAAGGATTTTGTCGAAGGAGTAACGATAACCGAATGATATAATTGAAAGTATCGGGTTACTTGATCGAGCTCAAGATCAAGGGAAGAGAAGAAGATAGGATCAACATCAACCATAGAGTTTGGAGGGTTGAATTTGCAAAGGTTAATTTTTTATTATCACATTCCCTTTAGAATTGGGGGAAGACGTACCCATAGCGAGGCCGGTTGAAAAACTGCCTAAACAAACCCTTCTCTCTCTCTCTCTCTCTCTCTCTCTCTCTCTCTCTCTCACGTTTACATGCAAATTGTTAAACCATTGATTGTGCAATACATACATGGAGATTATTTCTTCGAAGCAAACAATTTTGTAATTGGTTGGAAAATTGCGATAAAATTTTGTTGAGTTGATTACAATCTATGTGATTGTAATTGGTTTCTCATATTAATAAAATTCAAAGAAAAATATAGTTTGAATCGATTGCAAACAAAGTGTTCGACAAATTGCTTAAGTCGATTTTTGTGTTTTATTTCATTGGAATTTGATTATCATTGTGATTTATATTCAAAGGCAAATTGCTGAAAAATATATTGGTTCTCTTTCTCATCTCACGTATTCGTTCTATTGGTTTACACATATCTGATATTTTCGATAACAGTTCAGGATAGACGATTGTCGATCCAGAATTATTTCCGCGCACCATAGTTAAACATTTTTCAAAACTAATTTTTTATAAGAAAATTTTAATTGCGATCTGTTCACCCCTATAAATCGTAACCTATCATTTAACATGCGTATATTTATTGTGTTTAAGTCTTTTAGGCTCACTAACCATTTCTAAAGTGGGTTATAAGTTTGTTAGACAATGCCAACTGTATTTTTTCTTCTTTTAGTGGTTTTAACCTAATTATATAAAGCTTAAGTCACTCTTTCTCTTTTGTAACATAGATACACAATGAGAATGAGTTTCCATCCTCCTTTGTCTGTGCTCAATATCAACAATGGAGAAAGTAGGATATATGGTAGTTGCATGAAATTAATTTGTTCACATTAAGAGGAACTTTTCACATAATTCATGAGTCAGGACGATGAATCACATTCGAAATTTGGTAAAGAAGTGTCATAAAGTAGCTACTTCTTTTATTTATATCAGCATAATAATTTGTCACGTTTGCAGACAAAATTTATTCTAGGAAGATTTTGTTTTAGTTTTCAACAAAGTTTAATTAATTTTTAAAATAATTTTATACTATCAATCAATCATAATTATCTTAAGTGTCCAATTATATTATTATTTTTAGGTGAATTCTTATCTACCCAACTCAAAAAATTGAGTAAAGTTACCTTTAATGTAACACTACTAGTAATACTCAAATTTCCTGCGGATTTACCTGCGGATTTTAGTTAAATTTTCGCAGGTAACACGTTACCTGCGGATTTTCCTGCGGCTTTATGTCCCCAGCTAAAACCTTCGTGGGTAATATTTTCGGCAGGAATTTCCGCAGGTAACTCCGCAGCTAAATCCGCAGGAAAAAATGTGCAGGTAATTCCGCAGGTAATTCTGCAGGTAATTCCGCAGGTAATATATTTTTAAAATAAAAAAAATATTATCTATATTAATATTTGCTACCCTAGCAGTATTACAGGGAGGGGTGTACCATGTGGTGTTGGACTTTTCAGACCATACAGGTCATTAACAATTATCTATTACTGCATAAACAACTGAAACAACAAAAAAAGCATTCATTGTACATTAATCTAATGAAAAAAGAAACACATTTTGAAACAAAATCATGAATAATTGAAAAAATAAGTAAAAAAAGCATACTCAAGAGTGTTTTGACTTTATTGCTTTACAAATGGCCAATGAAATGTCAAAGAAAATACTGAGTTCTACTAAAGTTTCACCGTAGCAGCTGCAATTGGAGACGCTGTGGCTTCCACTTCGGTTCAACCAGTCAACTTGCTGGGCTTGAATATCTGATCATGCAAACTACAACATTACCACATCACAAACATAAATAGGTAATATTCTATCAAAGACATTTGGAATGCTTCATAGAAGATGTCTATAATTTTAAACAAATAACATGTGAAAAATTATATTAGAAGAGAATTAATACGTTGTACATTTTACATCCATCAGTTATTGTCAGTGAGCTGTAGAGCCCAATTGTCTGCACTTGTGACCTTTACATAAAGGTTGTGGGTTCGAATACTGTATTCCATTATATAGTTTTATACTCATTATTTTTAAAGATTACCTTGATTATTTAATATAAACTATTTTTAAAAGTTGAACTTTTAAAATCCTTACCATAATAACCTTTAGGATCCCTATTCATGTGTTTTTGGAAATAATCATTTCTAAAGCTCGTGTGACTAATATTACACTTATTACACAAAATTATATGAGCAAGAACATGGTAATGGCAAGGGTTCCAAATAATATATATTATGATTGAAAACATGCATAATGAAATGATTAAAAACTACAGAACATGTGATGTTTTAGGCTAAGAGGATTAGACCAATGGCTAAAACTTCAATTGCTTTGATGAGATTAAGCCTTATAAATATACTAGGATTAATTTAAATCTATGTGAATGGTTCTAGACATTAAACTCTCTTTGCCAGACGGACCAATTCAGGATGCATGAGTTAGATACCTCAGCAGGTCTTAAATTAGTCGGTAACATAAATAATGGTCGGTTACAGTAATTGTAAGGATTGGGCAGTTGTAGATAGTTGAAATAGTTATTAAATATTTAAATAGAAAGTGGGACCATAAAGAGAACAAATAATAGGGCCAAATATTTTATTATATAATGATTATAAAGGGCAATATTAGTTTTGGTCCCTATAATCAGTACAATCAGTCCAACAGAATTGCAGCCTTGTTCTATTGAAAGAATGTTAAATTCAGTTATGGCAAATATTTTTTAACCTTACCTGACGGAGTGACCTTGGATGGTGAATCCAGGTCCATAATGTTGGTTGGTGGAAGCTCGATACTCAGTACCTTCACCTTTCGGCACTGGAACCACATGTTTATCAGAGTAACTAACAATTTTCATCTTATCATGATCAACCACAGCTGACACATCCTCCAATGGTCTCATATAAAAATTAGCAGAACCATTCATGTAATAGCACTTAACTTTCAATGTCCTTTTGGTTTTTTCCTCTCCAAGCAAACCTAATGTGAAAGTGGAACAAAGAACATGAGATATGTCCAGACCTCTTTTGTTTATCAAGAACATGAGTGTACGTACATACCTTTCCAGCCTCTATCTCTACTTCCTGGATTTTGATGTCGAAAGAAAGAGGGTGCAACAAGCATACAAACAATAGATCATACTTCTCAAAGAATGACATATGACTTTGTCTGCTAATCGGTTGAGAGAAGAAAGGAATGTCAATATCTTGTTATCATTTGAAAATTCTCGAGAAAAATTAAATAAAAATGAAATGAAATATACTTACATGTAAACATGATAGATACCTGAATGCTAATACTTCCACAAATTCTTAGTCTACCTGAATAAATAAAACTCGGTAATCGTCGAAACGATCCAAAACATGGAGCTGTGGCAATTGTGTAAGAATCTGTAGTCTCTCTGAGAAACAAATGTACCATATGCATTTATTAGTAGTATTATATAGGTAAAATTGTTGATGATGGGACAATGGCATCTTGTGAGTGGGGCAAAAGCATGTGACAGTATAGAAAAGACCAATGAAAGGAAAACGAGAAGATAGTGAGTGGATGTGAAATCACATAAATATCCAGAATAGGGATGTGAAATCAAAGATATATGAACTAGACATAAACACCTAAACAAAACAGCAACAACAATACAGTAGTAGCAGTAAACTAGTAATAGTAAAATTGACTAAGAAATTAAGTGCAAGAAATTAAGTTAATACTTGTGCTGAAAAGTTGCAATCATGATTGTTAATAGCCATGACATTCTGATTTGAAATATAGTTTTTAAACCTTGGAGTAACCAGAGTCATAAATTTTAGATACCAATCATGTAAATTGTAATGCAAGTTGAACTAGATAAACTCAATAGTCTATACCAGGTAAGAGCAATGGTGTTGTCAATACTCAACACACTAATGGTGGGACCAACATAACATGGTTATATACTAATTAGTGCATGGAGAGAGCCTAGTAGAGCTTATAAAGTGGGTCAGCAGTAGTATGTCACTAATTGTACTTACAGGGCCACAATATTAAATAACCACAATATTAAAATCAAAATTGGGAGAGGAAAGATACACAAGATTAAGAATGGATTACCGTGTCCGGTTCAACATTGTTGCAGCAGTGAGTAGATGAGAACCACGCTTATGGAGGCAATTACAATGAGCATCAATGTTGAAAGCACATCTTTAGCCAGAGTCGACAACTGTTCTACATTCACTTTTTCAACAGCATAAAAGAAAAACAAAATGGGCTATGGTGGAGTTTTGAGGATAGTGATTGAGATTTTAAAGATTCTCCCACTATGAGAAATCAAATACACAGGGGATATTATGCAAAAAACAGATATCACTAAAATTACCTGAAATCAAATTATAGTTTACAGTATCATGATACAAAGTAATGAAATGAACATCAAAATTATTATATTTGAGCTATATATCATTACATCTACTATATTTATATGTTTTTTTACCAATTTCCCCTCATGCCTGCAAGCAAAGTGTCCATTTTAAGAAGCTCCACAGTCCAATCTATGGTATGAATACAGCTGATGTCACCAATCCAGCATAGCGATAAAGATCTTCATCTTTTAATTCTGAGTATTCTTTCTAATAAAGCACAACAGCTAGTTTTAATTGTTGCCAAAACAACACTTAATATAATATATGAATTCATTACTTATATACCTTGAGAGCATCAGAAACAACATTGTGTTTGCGAATAAAAAGACTGTAAAACTGAGACACCAGCCTAACTATTGCGAACATCACCCAATATTGCTACTCCATCTTCATTACGAAGAAGATAACCTTCCTTTGATATTTTTAACTTGCCTTGGAAAAATATCCATTGACGTAAACCTATGTAGCACCGACACCTCTGAAAAAAATTTCAATGTCAGGGTCGGTGACCGAAACCGCACAACACTTGTGATTATGTTTAATTTGTTCGCTTCTTAAATTATTACCAGTGTCTATGTGTCTGTGCTTCGTAGTGTCGGTAAACAAATCACAATCAATCATATATCTAACCTTAGAAGTAATTCTTAAACTCATTTAACAATATGAAGAGACTAGAAAATCAAAGTACCTTTCCAATTTTAGCGACTTCCAAAGAAGTTTTTTCGAGAATGAAAATAACACCCGCTTTCTCACTAGTTTTTCAAATGAAGGAGCAATTAAAATACCTGCAAGTTCACTATTTTCCTCTGTTTTTGTAACTACCGGCGTTGGTTCTTCTCTCTGAATCGCTGGTTTCTTTGAGTGGATTTGCTCTTCATCTTCTTCACGATCGTACTTCCTTGTTCATTCGCTTCTTCCCCTTCATAGTATAAGCCCACGTCATTTTCGAATCTGCAAATCAACACATGGATCTGAAAGGGTGATGTTTTCGTGATATTGTATGCGAAATTCGAATGGAATTGCTAGAATTTGGAGAAGTTTTTCTGCGGTAACGATGAAGATGAAAACCCTAAACTAATTGGGGTTTATCGGATGAAGAAGAACAAAAAGAGCATAACGTTTAATCAGTAATTAAATAAGATATAATTAAATAAGATAAGATATAATTTATTTTAATTCAAAATAAACAATTAAACAACCAATTGTTAGTTGGTCCAGTGGTGATTGGCGCTGGACTTGGTAGGGAGAACCACGGTTCGATCCCCCACAACTACGATCGGGAGGGGGATGGAACCACTTGATGCCAGAACTCGCCCCCGAACCGGACTAAACCGGTGGTATAAAAGCCAAAAAAAAAAAAAAAAATAAACAATTAAACATATAATTATTTTTAATTAATTAATAAAATAAAAACAATAAGAAAAACATCATCTTAACTTTTTTAATATATATTTACGATTAACAAGAGATCAAAAATACAATTTCTTATAACATATTATATTAAAGTATGATTTCTAAAATTAAAAGTTTAAATTTTAAAAAATAGTAATATAATTATTAGACTAACTTATACTGAATAGATTGCTTAGAATCAAGTATTAATAGGGCATCCATATTAAATTATATTAAAAATTGAATTAAATTACTTTTATAAAATGATAAAATATAAAATGATAAAATGATATATTTCTAATTAAATTCTATGAAAAAATTTACACTATGCATCTTCAATAAACTCAGGCACTAAAATTATTTGTAGATGCTTTGTGATAGAAGGTTCGATTCCTACTCTAACAATTGAATTTAGTGTCTTAGTGGTAAATACTTGGTGCAATATTTGTCAGATTTTTTTTCTCGAACTTTTATATATTTTTTATTTTATTTTTTAAAACTTTCATACCTATTATTAAAATATAAATTGAAGAACTAAATAAATATATATTAAAATTTGCATACTATTTATTTTATTAAAAATTAAGATTGAAATTAAATAAAAAATAAATTGAAATAGATATTTGCAGCGAAATCCGCAGAAAATCTTCCTGCGGAATTACCTGCGGATTTTGTATTATTGTTTGGTTTTATTAAAGTAGCTATCCGCAACTAAATCCACAGGAAAGTTTCCTGCGAAATTACCTGCGGATTTTGTGTTTTGATTAAATATTTTGTTTGAAATATGTATTCCGCAGAAAAATTCGCAGGTATTGCTGCGGAATTTTCTGCCATTTCGTGATCCGCAGGAAACCTTATTTTGTTAATAAAAATCCCAGTAAAATCCGCAGGTATACCTACGGAAAATTTTCCGCAGGAAATTCCGCAGGTAAATCGAGTATTTCTAGTAGTGTAAAATGTCTTAGAAACAACCAAAAAATATACTATTTAATAATTAATTAAATAAGATAAAATTAAATGATGTAATGTGATTGGTAGAAGGTACTCTGCCCAACTTTTTGTGATGGGTAAAGAAGTTGTTCCCTTATTTTTAAATAAATTTTATATCAGTATTAAAATGATAAATTTTTATTGAATTACACTATAAAAAGTGCACTACTACCTTTAACTTTTTTAATTATAAATTCTAAACACAATTTATAATATTTTCAATTTATTAGTATATTTTTTTTATCTATTAGACTAATAGATACGATTTAACACCTTAAAAGTAAATAAATAAGATTTTATAAATTTGAATTTGGGTCTTGGCAATATAATGTCGCTACAATTATCAATATAATAAAAGAACTATTCATTCATATTTATTGTAATGGCAATGTATGAGAGTAAATGAATGAAATAACTTCTATTTATTATATATTTATCATTTTTTTTATTTTTAATATAAAATTGATCATTTATAAAAATATGTATGTAATGATTAAATACAAAAAGATTATTGTAAGATGTGTACTAATTTTGCAGAAACACTTAATCACATTAATGCAGTTTGCAATCAAGAATTCTGGCATACATGTGTTTTATTAACAAACGCCCTTTATTAGGATCGCAAATTTGGTGAAAGATGACCCCATGAAATTCAATCGGTAGGAGAGTCGTCCTAAACTTCATTCAATTACTACTAAATTTTTTTATAAAGCTAAAAAGAAACATTAAAGTTTCTTTCTGTAACGAAGGTATACGTTTATGTTTGCATCAAAGTTTCTTTCTGTATTTTAACAATTAATTAGTTATATTAATATATATAATTAATACTACACATAAAATGGGGGCATCAACCCACACCATATATAACATGGGTCCATCTCTAGTCGCATGTACTAGAAATGGAGGAAATGTTGAATTTTTAAGAGAAATGAGTCATACTTCTAAAGCTTTAAAGTTTTTGGTGGATAAGAGGTGTCAATGTCTCTTGGATCTTTAACATTTAGTCTATTGACATTTGCGACGCTTCGCTCCCCGAAATCATGGTGACAAATAATAAATTTATTTGAAGATAAATTTAAACATTTATATTCTCTATGATTTGACTCTCTATGATTTGACGGGAAAGAGCACGGCGTAGAGTGGGGTTGGAGGTTATTTATTGTAATGGATGGAAAAAGTAGATAACATAAACACCCAATTACGTGTAATTGGGAATAAGAGGGGTATTTTTTTACAACTTTTTAACATGTCACTCAAAATTGATGGTTTTGTTAGGTAAAATATTCAAAAGATATGTTGTCCACTTTTTCCATATTTCAAGAGCATGATGCCAAAAAGATGAGGGCAATGATGTATGAACTATAAATGTTCGGATAATATTATTAATTGAATGTAATTTTCGTTTGGATTTACCGGTTGGAGAAGATGTATGGTTTAATGTAGAATAAAGTTTGACAATTCTACTTTTTTGAGTATTTGAACGTGGCTCTTTATGCATATTTGGGTTCTACTCTCAACTCCTCATAACCATTTTGCACCATTTGAAGCACTTCTTGAGCTGCTAACAATGATTTCTTCACAACCCTCCACCTTTCTCGATTATTTTCATCAAGAGCCAATATGTTCGATGGAAAGCCACCATATGTGTTCATTCTTGCATATAAAAAAATTCTAAAACTCACTTTTCACTTTATGTATCTGTTTACGGGTGTTTTTAGTAAACAAATCACAAATTTTGGTTCACTTGCTGGATTAAACTCGAAAAATTCTAAAGGACATTTTTGTTTGAAAAGCTTAAGAAAGTGTATTAGTGCTTGAAAGTTCAATGTTCGAATTTAGAGCAATATAATAATAATTCAAAGCAGAAAATGCAAGAATACTCAAAAGGGTAAAATACACTTCTCACAAATTATATATATCTTTGTGACTTGGATGTGTGAATTCTAAAGAAAATACAATCAAAATGCAAACCCTTCTCTAGGATTTGTAAATATCCACACTTACGCTCGAGAACCACTAATAAAGAAAGAGAAAACCCTAATTTAGGCTTCCTAGGTACTCATTTATTTATCTATTACAGGTAAGAACCATGCATTTTTGGGTCCAGCTCTTTAACTTCATAGGCATTATTTGAAAACACCTGGCTGATTTGAAATAGGCCTTCCCAATTTGGTGATGATCAGTCACCATTTTTGTTAGTATTTCACCATTTAAAAAGTAAGAATTCAGGTAAACTGTTTGATTTAACACGCGATTTTAAGTTATCTTTGTTCTTTTCAGTAAAAAGTATTTTGCTTAAGGCAATCTCTTTCTGGTTTCTTTTTACGCTCTTTTTGGTATAATTAGTGGTTTCAGGTTTATGAGCATGGATGTCCAAGATTAGGAGCACAAAAGCTGGGACAAGCAAGAAAGGAAGAAAATCCAAGTCAAGGCAGCCCATACGCGTATGGCCCTTCTGATACGCGTATGGCTCAATCAGCCACAAGTCCCATACGCGTTCCTTAAAGTCCAAGGCAAAAAACAAGTCTGATCATACGCGTATGGGAATGTCATACGCGTATGCCCCCTAGCCTATACGCGTCTCATACGCGTTTTGTTGAAATCATGTGCAAAATTGACTCTGCCCATACGCGTATAGGGAGTATCATACGCGTATGAGGCCCAAAATGTTGCCCATCTCAGACCTATATAAACCAGTACTGCGAATTTCACCGGGTTGGACGATTTTTGACTGCAAAGACACGTTCAGAGCGCTGGAGAATTCAGAATTTGGCAAGGGTTTCACATCATTCAAGAGTTTACACAATTGAAGATTGATTCCTCGACAGATTTTGTAATGACAACAATTCTTTTCATTGCTTTGTTTTTTATTATGAGTAGCTAAACCCCCTTTTGCTAAGGGGGGTGACCCTGATTCTGAATGTAATGAATTCGTATTTGTCAATGCATTAATTTCTGTTATTCATTGTTAAATTGATTTGTTCTTGTTATCGTTCTTAATGCGTAAACCGTCAGAAAAACGGATTATGAGTTTTTATAAATATTAAGCTGGGCAGCTATTGTTTATCGACCTGAATAAGAACATTTGATAATAAATATTATCTAGGACTAGAAATATTTTATCTTGACCGAAAAATTCTCGATATCTGAATGCTTGATCATTACCGTAATTGACTATGGACATAGAAGTTAGGGTATGTGTTCAAAGATCTTCTGACTAAGGATTTAGGCTTAGATGCTCTAGAGAACCGGTAATCAATTGCTGTGAAGTATATTATTGCACTGATAAGTCGAAATTATTGCAGGCAGAATCATTCACCTACCCCTAGCATATTACTCATATCTGTTATTCGTTTAACTGATTTATTCGCTCTTTCTGAATTGCATATTTTAATCATTTTCTTATAAACCAAACCATTTACCAGTGATCTTTTGTTTAATTGAAATCATATTCCAACTCTATTTCCTCAAGCAGTCCTTGAGATCGACATTCGGAGAAAACTCCTTTTATCACTACAATAGGCAAAAATAGTACACTTGCTATTTTCCTATCAAGTTTTTGGCGCCGTTGCCGGGGACTGCCAAAGATAATAGAGTTAACAGAATTATTTCAATTAAAATTTTGTTGCTCCGCGACTAAAATTTTATTATGATAGTTACTTTTGTACTTTTATCATACTAACTTCTGTCTAATCTGTTTATGTGAGGTAAGGCCTCAGCTGATTTTCATTTTGACGCAGAACCCGAAAGATCTTTGCGTGCTAGACTCTGACAAGCTAAACGAGAAAGACTGGCAGAAGTAGAAAGAGAGGAAGAAATCATTGTTCACTCCGAACATTCAGATTCTGAGTCAGACACAGGTTCACAACCAGAAGTTCATATCATGGCTGACTTACCTCCTCCGGAAAGACTTTTGGGTGATTATGGCAGAGAAAATAATCCAGCAGTGAGATTGACAATAGTCAATCAACCGGTAAATGTGGCTCACTTCCAGTTGCACCCATCAACCATTCGTCAGCTAGAAAGTAAACCTTTTTCAGGAAAAGTCAATGAAGATGCCAACAAGCACCTACAAAAGTTCCTGACAATGACCACATCATTAAAAATTGAGGGACACTCAGAAGAAGCAAAACGGTTGGTCATGTTCCCCTTCACCTTATCTGAGGACGCCGGAGAATGGTTTTATTCCCTACCTGCAGGAAGTATTACTACTTGGCAACAAATGGAAACAGCATTTCTGAATGAGTATTTTCCAGCCTCTGTGTATATCCGCAAGAGGTATGACATTTTGAATTTTAAACAGAAGGATGGAGAGTCACTGGGAGATGCGTACAAAAGGTTTAAGAGGTGTTTAGTTGCATGTCCCACTCATAATCTGGACGCAACTGAACAAATGCAGAACTTTGTGAATGGGTTGAAATTGAAGACAAAGCAACTTATTGATACAGCTTCCGGTGGCTCAACTAATTTCTCAACAGCCACTGGTATTAAGAAGATTATTGAGGCTATTGCTGCTAATGAGCATTTGGAGCTCTATGATCGTACTGTGAGTCAACCTGAAGGAAAAATTGATTTAAAACTGGTAAATCATGTTGTGAACATGAAAGATCAAATTAAAGCTGAAGTGGAAAGAAGACTGAAAGGTATGAATTTAGGTACTCAGACGGTAGCTCAAGTTCAATCTGCTCAAGCGATGGTTTGTGAAATTTGTGCAGGACCACACTTTGCCATTCATTGTGTGGCTACTGCAGAACAAGTGGAGGCTATAAAGTTCTTGAGGCAAAATAACCCCTACTCCAACACTTATAATCCAGGGTGGAAGAATCATCCAAATTTTTCGTGGAAGGATCCACAGGGTAATGTCCAAAAGCAAGTTCCTCAACAACAACAGTACATGCCTCAACAACAACCACCTTACCAGCAACAATATCAACCACCTCAGCAATCCTATCAGCAACAAGGGCCGAAGAAAGCAGATTGGGAGATTGCCATTGAAAAAATGGCAGTGCAGAATGTTAAATTCCAGGAAGAGACAAGAAATAACCAAAGGAACACTAATGCTTCTATCAAAAATCTTGAACTTCAACTTGGGCAGATAGCACAGCAGATCACGAGTTCTCAAGCACCAGGTGCTTTACCAAGTGCAACTGTGACAAATCCAAGAGAGCATAATAATGTGAGTGCAGTAACTACAAGAAGTGGAAAAGCAAATGAAGTTCTTGAAAAGAAAGTTGAGGAAGAAGATACACTACTTGAAGTGGATTTGGAAATCTTAGAAAATAAAACACCACCAACGGAAGAAGTCATATTGAAGCCAGCTGTGAAGGAAAAGTCCACTGAGCAAAAACCCATAATAAAGCTCCCATTCCCACAAAGGAACAAGAAGCAGAAGCAGGACGAGAAAAATTTTCAGAAGTTTGTAGAAATGTTCAGGAAGTTGGAAATCAACATCCCATTCTCTGAGGCACTCAAGCAAATGCCTATTTATGCCAAATTCATGAAGGACATCATATCCAAGAAGCGCACCACCGACACTGACTCTGTTATACTAACTGAAACTTGTAATGCTATTTTGCAGGGTATGAAGATTCCAGCTAAAAAACCAGATAGAGGCTCGGTTACTATTCCTTGCACCATTGGAGATAGATCCTTTAAAAGGGCTCTGATTGATTTGGGGGCTAGTGTGAGCCTTATGCCTTTGTCCATCTACAGGAAACTCGGGATTGGAAGAGTTCAAGACACCAGAATGACACTTCAATTTGCCGATCACTCAGTGAAGAAACCCTTTGGGATTGTTGAAGATGTTCTAGTTAAAGTTGATAAATTTGTTTTTCCTGTTGATTTTGTAATTCTGGAAATGCCAGAAGATGAGGAGATACCCCTGATCTTGGGTAGACCATTTTTAGAGACAGGTAGGTGTATGATAGACATTGAGAATGGTACTATGACTCTTAAGGTTTATGATGAGGAGCTGAAAATTAATGTGAGAAGCACTATGAAGCACAAAGAGGATGTAGGTACAAATCACTCAGTGGAAGTGATTAATCAGATAGTAGCCGATAACATTCAGAGTAGTTTTCCCGAATCACCATTAGAAAGAGTTCTGTGCTTGTCAACTGAGGAGATGGAGGAGAGTGATAATGAGAAGGAAAAAGAAATTCTTGCTCTACTTGATGCACAACCACCTTGGTTGAAATCCAAACCCCACCGGTGGGAGGATTTAAGAAGTTCACCAGAAACAGAAGATAAAAAGGAAAACAAAACAGGTACAAGTTCTGAGTTAAAACAACTACCTGTTAATCTTAAATATGTTTTTCTAGAATCTGGAGAAAAATGTCCTGCTATTATCAATTCTGAGTTAAATGAAAAAGATGAAGAAAATTTGATACAGGTACTTAAGAAGCATAGGAGTGCTATTGGTTGGACTATCGAGGATATAAAAGGAATTAGCCCCACAGTATGCATGCATAAAATACTGATGGAGGATAACCAGAAACCGGTTGTGCAACCTCAAAGGAGGTTAAACCCAGCAATGAAAGAAGTAGTGAGGAAAGAAGTTGTAAAGTTGTTGGATGCAGGATTAATTTATCCTATTTCAGATAGTTCTTGGGTGAGTCAAGTACATGTGGTACCAAAGAAAGGAGGAACCACAGTGATCTTGAATGAAAAAAATGAGTTGATTCCAACTCGCACAGTAACAGGGTGGCGAGTATGCATTGATTACTGAAGACTCAACACTGCGACAAGGAAGGATCATTTTCCTCTTCCTTTTATTGATCAGATGTTAGAGAGACTTGCAGGGTATGAGTATTATTGTTTTCTAGATGGATATTCGGGGTACAATCAGATTGCTGTAGCCCCAGAAGATCAGGAGAAGACTGCATTCACATGCCCTTATGGTATTTTTGTTTACAGACGGATGCCATTTGGGTTATGCAATGCCCCAGCTACATTTCAGAGATGTATGACATCTATATTCGCCGACATGCTTGAAAAGCATATGGAGGTGTTTATGGATGATTTTTCTGTTTTTGGTTCTTCTTTTGATATTTGTTTAGCTAACTTATCTCTTGTTTTGAAAAGGTGTCAGGAAACTAACCTTATTCTCAATTGGGAGAAATGCCATTTTATGGTGCAGGAAGGTATCGTGCTTGGCCACAAGATTTCCCATAAAGGAATTGAAGTGGACAAAGCCAAAGTGGAGGTGATAGCTAATCTTCCACCCCCCCGTGAATGAAAAGAGGATAAGGAGCTTTATAGGACATGCAGGCTTCTATCGCAGGTTTATCAGAGACTTCTCAAAAGTGGCCAAACCATTAACTGATTTGCTTGTTAAAGACAAGCCCTTTAATTTTGATAGTAATTGTTTGGCAGCTTTTGAGACTTTAAAGAGTAAGTTGAGTACTGCACCTGTTGTAATAGCCCCCAATTGGTCATTACCTTTTGAAATAATGTGTGATGCTAGTGACATTGCTGTGGGGGCTGTTTTGGGACAAAGAAAGGACAAACTATTACATGTGATATATTATGCTAGTCATGTCCTTAATCCGGCCCAAATGAACTATGCAACTACCGAGAAGGAGTTGTTGGCCGTGGTTTATGCTTTTGACAAATTCAGGTCTTATTTGCTTGGGTCTAAAGTTATTGTTTATACTGATCATGCTGCTTTAAAGTATTTGTTTGCTAAGCAGGAATCCAAACCCAGACTTTTGAGATGGATACTTCTCCTTCAGGAATTTGATCTTGAAATCAAAGATAAAAAGGGGTGTGAGAATACAGTTGTAGATCACTTATCTCGCATGAACCCGATTAAGGAAACTGAAGAGGAGCATCCAATCCAAGACACATTTGCTGATGAGAGAATCCTAGCTGTGACTGGAACCCCATGGTTTGCTGACTATGCAAATTACTTGGTAGGTGGAGTTATACCTGATGATTTTAGTGCTAACCAAAAGAAAAAGTTTCTCTATGATTGCAGGTTTTATTTGTGGGATGACCCATTCCTATACAAAAGGGGAGTGGATGGCCTAATTAGAAGATGTATTCCCGAAGGAGAGCAGAGAGATATACTGAAGGCTTGTCACGATTCCGAGTATGGAGGACACTTTAGTGGAGATAGAACAGCAGCAAAAGTCCTCCAATCCGGGTTCTATTGGCCTACGCTATTCAAGGATGCCTATTACTTGGTCCGAGAATGTGACAGATGCCAAAGAACAGGTAACATCACGAGGAGAAACCAGATGCCACAGAATTCAATGTTAGAGGTAGAGCTGTTTGATGTGTGGGGTATTGATTTTATGGGACCGTTTCCACCATCATTCGGAAAGAACTATATTTTGGTGGCGGTCGATTATGTGTCCAAGTGGGTAGAAGCTGTAGCATTAGCCACAAATGATGCTAAAGTAGTTGTGAGTTTTCTTAGACACAATATATTTTCCCGGTTTGGGGTACCAAGAGCTTTGATTAGTGATGAAGGCACTCACTTTCTGAATAAGCTTATGGAGAGTTTGCTAAAAAAATACAATGTGAAGCACAAGATTGCAACACCGTATCACCCTCAGACGAGTGGACAGGTAGAAGTGTCCAACAGGCAGATCAAGCAGATATTGGAAAAGACCGTTAATGCTTCTAGGAAAGACTGGGCTGTGAAATTGGATGACGCGCTCTGGGCTTACAGGACAGCATTCAAAACACCTATAGGTATGTCTCCGTATCAGCTTGTTTATGGTAAAGCTTGTCATTTGCCGCTCGAACTCGAGCACAAGGCATTTTGGGCCACCAAATTCTTAAACCTCGATTCCAAAAAAGCTGATGGTTCCCGAATTCTCCAACTCCATGAGTTAGAAGAATTTAGGAACTATGCGTATGAGAATGCCAAAATATATAAAGAAAACACAAAAAAATGGCATGATCAGAGGATCGAGAAGAAAGAATTTTGGGAAGGGCAGTTTGTTTTATTGTTTAACTCCAGGTTGAAGCTATTCCCTGGGAAATTAAAGTCAAGGTGGTCCGGACCGTTCGTGGTCACGAAAGTATTCCCTCATGGAGCAGTGGAGGTTAAAAACCCAAGTAACGAGGATATTTTCAAAGTCAACGGACAGAGGTTAAAACCTTACCATCAAGTCCAAGAGGTAGGTTTGATTCAATATCTTCGTCTCACATCTTGATGTGGAGACCGTCGAGCCATGCGACGTTAAACAAAGCGCTGCTTGGGAGGCAACCCAAGGAAGGTACGAATTTTGTTTTACTGCAAATATCTTTAATTCAGTTAATAAAAAAAAATATATTTTGAAAAAGTTGAAAAAAATTTGGCTGCCCATACGCGTATGAGACCTAGTATACGCGTATGGGATATTGGATTCTGAGGTTTTGGGCACTGGGCAAATGCGTATCATACGCGTATGGTAGGCATGGTACGCAGCCATACGCGTATGGAATGTGATACGAGATCTGATACGCGTTTTTGAATTTGTGACCGTTGGTAAAAGCGTATGGATCAACCCATACGCGTATGGGTATGCATGATACGTGATCTGGAATTTTTTGCCTTAAAAACGCCTCTGCCCATACGCGTATGCTGCGTATGATACGCGTATTGCCCGGTCATTTTCGCGTATGATACGCGTATGTGTTTCTGGGCCTACTATATAAGTTTTTTCTACCATTTCCTGATCATTCTTCTGTTTTTGCATACGCACTGTTCTCGTATTGCTCTCATTTTATCTGCAGAAGTGTGGATTTTTGTGTGTCTGTGCCTAAGTTTTCAGGTTACATTGTTCGTCCTTCTCAACCATGGCCCCATATGATCGAAACATATTGCTGCACACTTTGCAAAGTTTGAGAGTTTAGCCACCAGAAACATCATTGAAGAAAGATCCTGTACATTAACACCCGAGGAACTACCTGAAGTCCAAACTGTTCTTCAGGAACAAAAGTTAACATATTTGAATGAGTGGATTAAACCTGTTAGCAGAGTTTTGATCCAAGAATTTTATGCCAACGCCTTCAGAACAGACTCAGAGGTTGATCCAGTGTTGGAATCTCGAGTTCGGGGTAAAAGAATAAACTTTAGTGCTGATAAGATTAATCGGATTCTGAAATCAAAACCTCTCGAGGAACATTGTCACTATCAAGAGATGAAAATGTCCATGAGAAGATTCTGGCCATTTGACGAGATGAAAAATTTGTTGCTTCAAGAAGGAAAGGACTGGCACCCTACTACAAGAGCCTCGCCTTCAAAGATGATGGTTGTGGATTTGGACCCTATTCCAAAAGCTTGGGCTTTCTTTGTCCATCACACTCTGAGCACTAATCAAAGCGGCTCTGATTTAATTGCTGAAAGAGCAATGTTGTTATATTTTTTTCTGACCCACTGTCCTGTGAACATTGGGCGGATCATCTCTTCCGGTATTGACGACATAGCGCAATCTTCTTCCAAGAAAGCACTCGGTCATGCTTCTGTGATTTATTTGTTGTGCAGGAAAGCAGGCGTTCCGGATCTTGATGGACCAGTGGTTAGACCAGCTAAATCATTAGGGTCGAGTTGGTTGTCCCTCGTTGCACCTCACAACACTCAAACTGAAGAACCTAGAGATGATGGTTCAGGACCGAGTGGCACAACGAGACCTGAGAACACCACCTCCGCACCAGAGAGTACTACTGCTCCAGATGCTTCTGCATCTGTTCCATCATCTTTTGCTGCAGATATGATGGATGAAAACTCTCGGTTGTATCGGTTTATGATGTCAGGTTGGTGTATGTGGCAAGACCAGTGCCTGCAGATGGGGATTCCAGCACGCTACATGTGTCACCAGACTGATTTGTGGAATGATGCTCAGCGCTTCCGTGATCGTTACTCTGGCACTTCAGATGATCCTTCTCTTGGGATTGTTCACATTCCGGGATTCCCTGCGCCATTTCAGATGACGGGACCCTTTATCCCGCAAGAACAGCCACATCAGCAAACCCCTAACCCGCAACCGACTGTATCCCCACTAGATGCATTTGTTCACGGGACACCTTTTGATATCGATGAGCACATCAGTTTTGATGCAGATATGCAGGACAGGGATGGAAGAACCGACGCATAGAGTTCTTTGTTATCTTCTAGTTCGTTTGTTAGTTTTTTTTTTCTGTTTCGATTGCTTCTAGTTATCTTGTGTTATGATGTACTTTGTTTTCGTTGTTTTTGTTTTATTTTAGTTTTATTTCTCTGTAATCGCCCATTGGGCATAACTTATTAATGAATCCGTTGTTTTATCATTCAGTATGAATTTCTTGTTTATAGAGATGGTGGTTCTAACTAAATGGGTGACATCGATTCTAGACTCCACAAATGTGTAAATCATCCAATCATGTTACCTCATTCATAGATACCTGTGACTCAAGATCGGACGCACTTTAGTCAACGTCATCCTGAAATCCTAACAGCTTTGTGACAACTTTAGTGAAGACGCACAATATGGAGAGCCATCAGGAGACCTGTCAAAATCAACCTACCATGGTGAGATCAGATATAGCCGATTATTCATTCATTTCCATGAGGGATATTCAGGTATGATTCTACTATTCAGAGTTTGCATGCATCCTTTTCTGTTGTATATTGCATAATAACACACTGAGGCAAGTTTTTTTTTCTTTCACCCTAGAGCCTTTTGTAGTCACCTGATCTTGATTATCCCTTGTTCCCCATTTTTGAGCTTATAAAAAAAAAAGATATCTTTTCTTTCTCTCACACCCTGGTTAAATGTCACCTTCCCCTGTTTCAAGTATGTAAGTTACAATTGTTGGTTTATCGGGTTTTGTGTAAGTTTGGGGTTGCTCATGGAATAGCAACGTGTAAGTTTGGGGTAGCTATGCAATGATATTCAAAAGATGAACTCACAATATGAGTACCTTTATAAAAAAAAACAAAAGAAAAAAGAGTTGAAAAAAAAAAGAAAGCTTACAATGAAAAGGTACTCATAAATAAGTGCATGGAACTACCCGAAGACTTTTCCAAGAGACCCAGCAGTAACCGTGTTTAGTAATGAGACGCATAGACACATACTTGAAACTTGTAACCTTCATCCTTTTGTTTTTATTCCACCTTAACCCGAGCCCCATTACATCCTTAAAGACCTCGAAAAAGTGTGTGACTTATGCATGTTAACAAGGATTAGGATTCATTCGAATTATTGAGTGAGTATTACATACCATGAATTTGAGTGTAAACACATGAACCCCTGAGAGAACTGGTGAGAGTGTGAAAGAAGCTGACAGGTCGAATGATGTTTCAAAATGGAAGTGTCTCTAAGCGATGGTGGCATAAAGTTTGAAGAATTAAAGGGTGATCGCGAAATGAGGTGTGAATTATTGTAAGATGTGTACTAATTTTGCAGAAACACTTAATCACATTAATGCAGTTTGCAATCAAGAATTCTGGCATACATGTGTTTTATTAACAAACGCCCTTTATTAGGATCGCAAATTTGGTGAAAGATGACCCCATGAAATTCAATCGGTAGGAGAGTCGTCCTAAACTTCATTCAATTACTACTAATTTTTTTTATAAAGCTAAAAAGAAACATTAAAGTTTCTTTCTGTAACGAAGGTATACGTTTATGTTTGCATCAAAGTTTCTTTGTGTATTTTAACAATTAACTAGTTATATTAATATATATAATTAATACTACACATAAAATGGGGGCATCAACCCACACCATATATAACATGGGTCCATCTCTAGTCGCATGTACTAGAAATGGAGGAAATGTTGAATTTTTAAGAGAAATGAGTCATACTTCTAAAGCTTTAAAGTTTTTGGTGGATAAGAGGTGTCAATGTCTCTTGGATCTTTAACATTTAGTCTATTGACATTTGCGACGCTTCGCTCCCTGAAATCATGGTGACAAATAATAAATTTATTTGAAGATAAATTTAAACATTTATATTCTCTATGATTTGACGGGAAAGAGCACGGCGTAGAGTGGGGTTGGAGGTTATTTATTGTAATGGATGGAAAAAGTAGATAACATAAACACCCAATTACGTGTAATTGGGAATAAGAGGGGTATTTTTTTACAACTTTTTAACATGTCACTCAAAATTGATGGTTTTGTTAGGTAAAATATTCAAAAGATATGTTGTACACTTTCTCCATATTTCAAGAGCATGATGCCAAAAAGATGAGGGCAATGATGTATGAACTATAAATGTTCGAATAATATTATTAATTGAATGTAATTTTCGTTTGGATTTACCGGTTGGAGAAGATGTATGGTTTAATGTAGAATAAAGTTTGACAATTCTACTTTTTTGAGTATTTGAACGTGGCTCTTTATGCATATTTGGGTTCTACTCTCAACTCCTCATAACCATTTTGCACCATTTGAAGCACTTCTTGAGCTGCTAACAATGATTTCTTCACAACCCTCCACCTTTCTCGATTATTTTCATCAAGAGCCAATATGTTCGATGGAAAGCCACCATATGTGTTCATTCTTGCATATAAAAAAATTCTAAAACTCACTTTTCACTTTATGTATCTGTTTACGGGTGTTTTTAGTAAACAAATCACAAATTTTGGTTCACTTGCTGGATTAAACTCGAAAAATTCTAAAGGACATTTTTGTTTGAAAAGCTTAAGAAAGTGTATTAGTGCTTGAAAGTTCAATGTTCGAATTTAGAGCAATATAATAATAATTCAAAGCAGAAAATGCAAGAATACTCAAAAGGGTAAAATACACTTCTCACAAATTATATATATCTTTGTGACTTGGATGTGTGAATTCTAAAAAAAATACAATCAAAATGCAAACCCTTCTCTAGGATTTGTAAATATCCACACTTACGCTCGAGAACCACTAATAAAGAAAGAGAAAACCCTAATTTAGGCTTCCTAGGTACTCATTTATTTATCTATTACAGGTAAGAACCATGCATTTTCGGGTCCAGCTCTTTAACTTCATAGGCATTATTTGAAAACACCTGGCTGATTTGAAATAGGCCTTCCCAATTTGGTGATGATCAGTCACCATTTTTGTTAGTATTTCACCATTTAAAAAGTAAGAATTCAGGTAAACTGTTTGATTTAACACGCGATTTTAAGTTATCTTTGTTCTTTTCAGTAAAAAGTATTTTGCTTAAGGCAATCTCTTTCTGGTTTCTTTTTACGCTCTTTTTGGTATAATTAGTGGTTTCAGGTTTATGAGCATGGATGTCCAAGATTAGGAGCACAAAAGCTGGGACAAGCAAGAAAGGAAGAAAATCCAAGTCAAGGCAGCCCATACGCGTATGGCCCTTCTGATACGCGTATGGCTCAATCAGCCACAAGTCCCATACGCGTTCCTTAAAGTCCAAGGCAAAAAACAAGTCTGATCATACGCGTATGGGAATGTCATACGCGTATGCCCCCTAGCCTATACGCGTCTCATACGCGTTTTGTTGAAATCATGTGCAAAATTGACTCTGCCCATACGCGTATAGGGAGTATCATACGCGTATGAGGCCCAAAATGTTGCCCATCTCAGACCTATATAAACCAGTACTGAGAATTTCACCGGGTTGGACGATTTTTTACTGCAAAGACACGTTCAGAGCACTGAAGAACTCAGAATTTGGCAAGGGTTTCACATCATTCAAGAGTTTACACAATTGAAGATTGATTCCTCGACAGATTTTGTAATGACAACAATTCTTTTCATTGCTTTGTTTTTGATTATGAGTAGCTAAACCCCCTTTTGCTAAGGGGGGTGACCCTGATTCTGAATGTAATGAATTCGTATTTGTCAATGCATTAATTTCTGTTATTCATTGTTAAATTGATTTGTTCTTGTTATCGTTCTTAATGCGTAAACCGTCAGAAAAACGGATTATGAGTTTTTATAAATATTAAGCTGGGCAGCTATTGTTTATCGACCTGAATAAGAACATTTGATAATAAATATTATCTAGGACTAGAAATATTTTATCTTGACCGAAAAATTCTCGATATCTGAATGCTTGATCATTACCGTAATTGACTATGGACATAGAAGTTAGGGTATGTGTTCAAAGATCTTCTGACTAAGGATTTAGGCTTAGATGCTCTAGAGAACCGGTAATCAATTTCTGTGAAGTATATTATTGCACTGATAAGTCGAAATTATTGCAGGCAGAATCATTCACCTACCCCTAGCATATTACTCATATTTGTTATTCGTTTAACTGATTTATTCGCTCTTTCTGAGTTGCATATTTTAATCATTTTCTTATAAACCAAACCATTTACCAGTGATCTTTTGTTTAATTGAAATCATATTCCAACTCTATATCCTCAAGCAGTCCTTGAGATCGACATTCGGAGAAAACTCCTTTTATCACTACAATAGGCAAAAATAGTACACTTGCTATTTTCCTATCAGGTGACCATTTACCTGAAGCTTTATCTTTTTGATCCATAGACAAAATAACTTTCCAAACATAATCACCAATTGTAAAGGCTTTCGTTTTAACCTTCTAGTCATAAGCATTAACTATTCGTTCTTTTTTCTTATGAGAACATTCAAGGCAACTAACATTTCTTCATCTAATTCAACTAATTCATATAACATCATGCTCCAATAATGGTCAGAAGGAATTTCAACTTTCCTTTGAATTCTAGTTGATTGTAAATATATTTCGACAGGAAAGAGTGCATCATGACCAAATGCTAGTCAAAATGGAGTAGAATCTTTGTGGAAATTGCGACAAGCCCGTAATATTTGGTCTAAAGTCTTATGCCAATTCCTTGGCTTTTGACCCATATGTTTTTTAATCAAGCCAATTATAATTTTAATAGTTGCTTTAACTTGGCCATTTAATTGAGCATAATAAGGGGTAGAAGTTAAAACTTTAACTCCCAAGTTTGAAGCAGACTCAACCATCTTTTGACTAGTAAAAATTGTGCCTTGATCAGTGGTTAATGTTTTCGGAATTCCAAACCTATAGATAATGTGATTTTGAATAAAGTTGATTATTGCTTCTTGATCAACATTGATCAAAGGAACAACCTCTACCCACTTGGTAGAATAATTAATACCAACTAAAATCTATCTATGATCTTTGGATGATATAGGTCGAATTTCACCAATTAAATCCAAAGCTCAACCTCTAAATGGTCAAAGCTTAATAATATAGTGTAACTCACTTGCAGGAACATATTGAATACTTGCATGCTTCTGACACTCTTGACAACCCTTTGCAAATTTGATACCGTCTTTCAACATAATTGGCCATTACAAACCTTTTCAAAACAACATCCATTTCATCTTGTGGCCTGCTTGATGAGCATCACATGACCCACAATGGATTACAAAAGTTGCCAAATAAGCTTCATTCTCACTAAGGCATTTGAGTAATATTCCATCAGGAGTCTTTTTAAACAATTTGTTCCCAATAATCACATAACTTAATGCCTTATATTTGATTTTTTTTGATATCTCATCCCTATAGATTCTTCAAAAAATCAACAATTGATTTTCTCCAATCATTAGTGAAGAGATTATCAATGGCAAAAATTTCTAGAGTTTTTTAACTCATCCAACCCTTCTATCCCCACCAATTTTGACTTTGACAACTCAAATGGGGAAAGGATTGGTCGAAATGAACTTCTCTTCTACCTTAATCAATTCTTTAAACCTTTTCTTAGAAACTATAAAACTATAAGCAATTTGTGTTATATCATTAGTGAAATTCTGGCACTTAAAATACAAATGTCAAGACTGATGTCCTAACACCACACAATGTCAAGACAGATGTTATGACATCTGGTGACTGATAGCACAAATGTATCAAAACTGAAATAAACTGCATAATGATAAATAACACAAGAAATTGTTAACCCAGTTCAGTGCAACTCGCCTAATCTGGGGGACTACCAAGCCAGGAAGGAAAACCACTATAATATTATTAGTTAAATGCCTAAATAGTCCAAGTTTTAACTCTTTTCCTAATCACTACCCTGTGAAACTTCTACCAAGAAATCACCATCTAGATATGAGAAATCTCATCTCACTTCCAATCACTGTAGTGATAAAAAAAGTCACAAACCTTGTAACCAGAGGAACCAAATAGAAATATTACACTTTCAAATAAACAATACTTGATATTTCTTAAAATCTCTAATCAAGAACAATACTCAACTCTTTTGCTTAAAAGCTTCAAAAGTGAGAACCATTAGTCCATCTCAATGTATCAGAAGATACATGAGTGACACACAAACAAAAACACGAAAACCTTAAAAGACTCCCAAAACACCAAACCTCATTTGCACTCATGGTTTATATTTTTGAATGCTTGCCATACTAGGTTTAGCAGGTCCTTATTTATATACTCTTGCAGTATAGGCTTAGACTTCTGAAATAAATCCAATCTTCTCCTTTTGCAATCTGCTGTGAGATTTTTATATAAAATAGGAACAAATAAAATCAAATCAAATCTCAGTTTCCTAAAAAAGTCTCAATGACCATTTTTCTGAAACCAAATCAAATATGCATTCAAATATGCATTTGTCCTAAAAACTCCTTGATTTGTTGCTTCTGTATGAGTGCCTGAATCTTCCAAAAACTCATATTTTTCAATCGAATCTTCAAGGATTAAAATCAATATGAACTGTCATTATGTTCTGTATAGCATGTCACAACATCTGGAAAAACATCTGTAAAAACTCACGACAGTAAAACCTGTCATGAAAGTTGGTCAAGATGTTACAACATCTTTCTCAACATCAGTTAAGAACCATGTTTTAGAAAAATTATGCCAATGACAAAACCATGGAACAAACAATTAGCTTCTTGGTTATCTATTCAAGGCACATGTTTAATGTCCACTTCATCAAATAGTCTTAATAACAAATTGTCCTTGACAAAGTAAATCATTAAATTTTCTTGATACACTTATATTCTTTGGTCAATTGTTTCACAACCAAGTATGAGTCACTTTTAATTTTGACTCCTTTTGCTTCAAAGTCTAAAATAATCTCAAGGCCTGTTATCAAAGCTTCATATTCAGCCTCTTTATTGGAGCAAAAACCTTTAATTTTAAATTTGAACTTCGTTGGAATTTCTTAAGGGGAGATGATCAAAATTCCAATACCAGTTCCATGTTTATATCTGGAATCATCGAAGTAAAATTTCCAAGGTTTTAGGCTGATATAACCTTGTGCCGCTTCAACTATTGTGTGGTCAACAATAAAATCAACAACAACTTGAAATTTCACAACCCTTAAAGGCACATATGTTAAAGAGTATTCAGGCAATGCTAAAGCCGATTTCCCAATTCGACTATGTAAAATAGGTTTTGACAACATATGATTAATAACATGAAAATGAGAATAGACAAAAGAATTTGTAGGCTTTATATGACATTTCAATTTGCTACATGATAAATATAAACAAAGGCACAACTTTTCTATATTGGGTTATACCTAGTTTATGTATCATTCAAAACTCGACTAAGGTAATAAATGGCTCTTTCGACACCATTATCACCCTCTTGAGTTAACATACTTCCTATTATCAATCCATATGCAGGAATATACAATTTCATATGCTTATTTCTCATAGGAGGTAACAAGATAGGAGCATTCGTCAAATAACTTTTAATTTTATGTCATAAATATAAATCTGCATAAAGGTTTCAATGAAAACATGAAACATAATGTTCATTACCCTTTGGTATTATGCACCAACATTCTTTAGGCCAAAAGGATTACCACCCATAGGTTCCCAAAGCTCTAGGACATCGACATTCCATTTTTTGCACATCTTCTTCTACAATGAAGATCTCGTTATATCTAGAGTAACCATCTAAAAGACTTAAATACTCAAACCCTACCGCTAAATCGACCAGCATTTCTACAACAGACATTGGATATTCATATTTTGGAGTAACAAAATACTTTTTCCTCCATTGCCATAAGTAGTTAAACTCAAGGGGAAGGACGCCATGCAAAATGACGATGAGAACGTGTTAACTGTTAATTTTGATTCTGGGTCAGAAGGTGAACTTGACATAATATGCAATATGGTCTCTATTTTACCTATAGCATTTGACCAGGTTACTGAGGCGATTGAAGGAGAAGATGTTTGTTTTGTTGAAGAAATGGCAAATCATAAGCCTCTATGTTATTATGTAATCAATAATGGTTATGTAGCAGAAGAAAAAGGCCGTATTTGATAAGCCTGCAGGAATAAAATAACACCTTAAGCCCCTCTTTATATAGGCTAAGGTTGATAATGTAGGTGTAACGAAGTCCTGGTGGATGGAGGAGAATAAAATAATTTGATGCTATATTCTTTATTGAAGAAAAGTGGCAAGTATGATACTTATTTAAGGCCTCATAATATGGTTTTATCTAACTAAGAAGACAAAACGAGTAAGGCTTCTGGAGTTATTCAAGTCGATATTATTATAAGTACAATTATAAGACCAACATTGTTTATGGCCATTTCAACCAAAGAAAACTATAATTTATGTCTTGGTCGAGAATGGATCAATGGTGTATGGGAAGTCCCTTTAACTTTACACCAGAGGATTTCGATCTGGAGATCAGATGGAATTGTAGAAAATGTCAAAGTGGATCAAAGTTATTCTCTGTATGAAGTTAATCATATAGATAAGAATTTTTTTTACAAATAATTTCACCCTATTTGCATGCTGGAATATGATTCTCTTTACAATAAGATGTGTTTTAATCAATGAAGTTACATACAACTCATGGTTTCATGTGGGAACTTGAGGTCATGGGATATGGACTTGGCGAAGGGGCCATTGCAGCTACTGGGTGGTTGACAGACAACATTGATGACTGAGTCTGGCACATTAGCTCGAGTTGCGGCCTATATGGCCGAAAATAGAATAAAGACAGTCTTAGAAGCCAACTTCCAACAAAAAATGGTTGTCAAAGCTTGTAGTTGAAACTAATAAAACAAAAAGAGACTGGTGAAAATTCTGTTTTGAGTTAATAGACAAAGTACATCCAACATTGGCTGAGAATTATAAAGACAAATTAGAAGGTCAAAGGCTCGACTTCATTTATGATAATGAGTCTTTGGGATTTATGCTTAAGAAAATAGAACTTAAATTCTAGTTCTTGACTTGTATATGGCTCCACGCCAAACTCATTTGCACAATCTTTACTCGATCGACGCTTCACGAATCTTCCAATATTACCGATTCTACTCCAAGGCTTTGTTGTAGCAATTAACCCTTTGATTTTACCGATTCCTTAAGCGGCAAAGTGTCTGAATATTTGAGAAGAACTTCGCCTTATATTTATCCTTCCACATAGTCCCTTCTAAGGAAATCTAGAGAGAAGAACCTCCTTATTTTCATCGGAATTTGTGAGCACTAGTGAAAACTTCTCAATCTTGCAACAACCTAAACAATCTTTACACAGTCTCCAAGAACAGATTAGTTTCAAGATATCGTCTCCCCTAATCAACCATAGATCTCTCCTGAACAAGATCTGAAACACAAACTGAGGTTTAAGAAAGAAAAGACTCAAGTGCAAGAACTTTGAACTTTTCAAAGTGAGAGAGTTGATTTCACAAAAAATCATAAATGAATATGAAACTCCCCATATGAAAAGTGTTGACAAAAGGTTTTATATGTGCTTGAGTTTAAGAGCAAAAATGAGTGGTAAAATTTGGTTAGATTATAATTTAGAGCAATGCATGCAATGAGTTAAGTGAGCAAGTGAATGGAATAAAAACAATTCTGATTGTAGACCCATTTTTCGATTGATTCGAATTAGGTACAATGTCTGATTCGAATTAGAGACCCCGTGATTTGAATCATGTACAAACTATGATTCGAATCAAATGCTCTAGGCCCTTGGAAAAATGCTAAAAAAACCAAGTGATTCGAATCATCTACAAATTGTGATTCTGATCAAATTAGGCAAAGGTGAGAGAAATTTGCAAGATTCAAATCATCTGCAAAATTTGATTCAAATCAAGTGATATTGAAAACTTTTGTTCACCTCTATTGGATTTGATTCGAACCAAATTGAGTGTGTATTTGATTGATTTGACTCAAACACTTGAAAATCTAATTTTTCATGTTTTTAAAGGTATTTTGAGATTATTCTTTGCACGTAACTTGAATCAAACACATATAGTTTTTATTCCATAAGCTCATGCAATTGACTAAATACATCTTGATCAAATTCAAACGTAACCATTGATTTATGCAAGCTAAAATGATAACGAATTGATTTCAAACTTGATTCAAAAGATGTGAAATCATGAGGGAGACTTAATAAAAGATAATAAACGAAAGCGTTAAGACAAGCAACACATTAACCATATCGGGGATGCTCCCCTCATATATGATAAGGACATGCAACCAACTCCCCTTAGGGATGTGTGTAATACGGTGGGAGAACTGACTTTAATATTTATTTCACAAGCAAATGTTGTGGTGAGCAAGAGTCGCCACCGACTTTTATTTTATCCAATTAGGAAAGGTATAAAAGAACAGGAAAGACCTTCTTTGAAAGAGATTGATTTCGGGGGGTAGGTTATATAAAGGGAAGGTGTAAGCACCCTTTAATCCATGGTTATCCATGGGCTCTTAATTGCTTAGCTCACTTTGATTTGTTTGAAATGTTTGAAAGGTGTCGTGTGTGTTTAGAAAAACAAGTTGATTTTGAGAATGTCTAAAAAGACAACGTTAGAAAATGGGGTGTGAAAAGCATTTGATTTGAATTGTTGTGAGCAAGCACTTAAGAGCTACCTACCCTAAGTTTGAAAGGTCTTTCCCATACTTTAAAGTTTTCCTTGGGCGATAGTACTATCCATACCATTTGTGGGTAGGTAGTCCTATACATTGGATGTGCAGGTCACTGAAGGGTCATCGAATCGTCATAGGGGCTATCCATACCATAAAGAGGGTAGGAAGTCCTATGAGATGTGAATAGTCATAAAGGCAACCAGTAAGGATACCTTAGCCATCGAAGGGACGATCACCATTTAATCGAGGGACAAGATCATTTATACCGAAGGCGACATCGAAGGGACTATGATCTTTAAATCGGAGGGACATGGTGATTTTTGAATCGAATGCAGCATAGGCTAAGGTACCCCTACGCTTCGAGGGACTTGACTATTATTCGAAGGCAACAGAAGAGGGGGGACCCTAGAGGTGAGTGTGTGCAGCAATCACGTGTGTTGATTCATTTATTTTTTTATCTTGAGTTAGTTGTTAGCTAGAGTTTGATTTTAGTCTTGCCACTCCCTAAATTACTAACCACGCAGTTAATATCATAGAAAAATAAAATGCGGAAACGTAAATGTCCTACGCTATTACAAGGTTTCGGGATGGGGGATTACAATAAAAACCTGTCGGGGGATGTGCGGAAAGTAAAGACGGAAATTAAAAAGTCCTAAGTTATTACAACACAAAATTGGCGACCTAAATACCTTCTAGAATTTAAAAGTAAACGAATAATTAAATAAAAAACAAAAATTAAACAATCATGCGTCAATCACTGGAGTTGGAGGTGAGAAGAAGAATTGGGAGAAATTGCGAGAAATTAAGTTTCCATGAAAAATTTTTAGTAAAACATGATTAAACGTAATTCTAAAATTAAATCTAATTAACCCTAATTATTAAATTAATTATGTTAAAAATGATAAAAACTATATCTACTTATCTTAAACCTAAGTGTCAATTTTAAACCCTAATTACTAAGCTAATTAACCGATTAAAGTTAAATTAAAACTAAACCTAAATTACTAAATTAATTAATTAATTAAATTAATAAGATAAAAATTAAGCTAATTAAATAATTAATCCTAATTTCTAAGGTGATTAATCTAATTAATTGCACTAATTAATCTAAACTATGTAATTAACCTAAAAATGATTCAACTATTAAAAGAAAAATAAAAGAAACCAGAGCTGGGATTCTGTGTGGAAGATCATTGAAGGAGCACCATGGAGCGTCCTGTTTGGGCCTTCAGATATAAATTAGCGCTGATCTGACGGCAGTGCTGTGAGGATGCATCGTAGGTGTGCGTTGGCCACATGTATTGGATCTGTAAACAAATAAATGGTAAAAATCCATTGAAAGGATCGAACCCAGGTCATGGTAGACACGCCTTTTGTTACCCTGCCAATTATACCATATTGTCTCTTTGATATTAATACACACAACATAAAATAAATATTTAAATCAATGCTATAATGGAAATTCAAATGAACCAGTCAACTCTAGAGCCCAGCCGTTGCGCGTATCCAATGAGAATGGAGAGAGGAACTTTGACCAACCAATCGGATTGGAGAGAGAGTGCAAAATTTTGACCAGTAAATTAAAACAAGCCACGCGTATTCCCTCGCCCCCAGTCCACTATTCATCATCATCTTCATTGTTTCCTGCAAATTTTTCCATAGTCTTAGCTGCGGATTTTGATGCATTTTTTACACGAATTATTGACGAATCTCCACCTGCAAAAATCAAAGCCAAACAACACAATAAAGAACCCAGATCCACTATTTAGGATGTCATGAACGTGATGGTGTCGTCGTTTTGAATGGGTAGGGCCTTGAACATGAAAAACGAAAGTTCATATCTTTGAAGCCCTAACCATGGCAAGTTTGAATTTAGGGCTCAAAGCTCTCACGCTATGCGTCAAACCTACTCTAATTAACCTCAATAACATATTAGCACAGTTAGTTCTCCTTAAAACAAAGCAAATATAACAAAACGAAAGCCATACATTTAGGAACATGAAGAACATGAGGCATGCGATTTAGATTGTTTTGCTCGTATCTTATGACCAGTACTTACTCTCTGATACCTTAGGAGTAGATTGGAGGGATTTGTTTGGATTGATCTGAGCTGCACAGAAGAAGATAAAATTCTCACTATTCTTGCAAATTTTGGAAGTTAGAAACCCTAGCCTTCTCTCTCTTTTTGTGTCCCTTCCATGCGGAATATGTTTGCCTATTTATATGGGAGAGATTAGGTCAGAAAGAATGAAAAGATATCATGCCATGAGAAAGATTGAGATTTGATTTGCAATTTGGATAAAATCTTCGTATTTTTGCTTAATTCTTTCTCCAATAATGCTCCACGAATTTTCTTTGAATTGATCCCAATATATTTCTCCATATTTGATAGAAATATAATCCCATTCAAATCTTTGATTATTTTCATTATTTTATTTAATTTAAATTGAATTTAAGTGATTAAATTCAACAATAAAAATAAATAAGAATAATAAAAATAAATCTAAGGGCATATGGGTCGTGGATGGTCTATGGATCAAGTTTGGGATCAAAGATTTAGGCCCATTTAGTCAAAAACTTAAAATTCACCACTTTTACTTTCATGCATTTTCACAAAATTTCCCAACTTCAACAATGCATAACTCTCTCATTTTTTATTGTATGGAGGTGTTCTTTGACTTTTTGGAAAGCTCAAGATATCCTTTATAATCCACTTTGGAACGTTTTTCGCATTTCGAGATTTTATCTTGATGATATGGCCTCTGACAAAAAACAGCTTTTTGCGAGCTTCTAGAATGACCTATAATGTTTTGGTTCATATATCTCAAATGGTGCATTTTTGGCCTTGGCTTTAGAGAGACAAAGTTGTAGAGAATTCAATTTCCTTCAAAATAGGCTTTGGTTGGGAAATTTCTGATGTTCCATGTGATAGTTATGGATGGTCAAAGTTCAGTTGACTTTTAGGTCAAAAACCCTAATTTAGAAACTTTGAGTTTTGTTGATTTCTGAACTTTCCTTGATGAATAATGATCAACTCTTGATCAAATGATGAATATAACTTAAAAGTATTGAATTTGACCAAAAATCAGGAATTTTAAGTGTGGTTTGACCATAACTGACTTTTAGGTCAAACTAGTCGACTGTGGACCATTTGAGCAGTTGATTGGACAATCTTTTGAATCAGGGCTCGAAACTTAGCATGAGGATCCTTTGAAGCATATGAGAGACCATGGGATCCATTTGAGGTCTTAGAACTTGATTTCACCTTTAGAGAATCAATACCCTAGTTGTAGGTTAATTGTTTAGGAGATAGGTAAGCGTGCCCAATTTTTGCATAGCCTGGAGTATCTGAAGATCTTAGATGTCTGAGGGAACTTCTTGGGCCAAGAAACCTTTAAAAATGGTGGGCAAGTTTTGGGGTATGACAATGTGCAACTACATTTTTCCCCCCAAAATTGTTTTGTTTGACTCTTCTAACTATATTTTATGTATCTTCCTTTCTGTTTACCAATACTACATCTTCGATTACCGTAAGACTAGGTTGTTCGACTAGTTGGGGCCCAAATTGCTATTACACTTGCTTATTAGGGGTTGGCTGAATAGGTTCTTGAGGCGCACCAAAGAAGTAAACAATTAGACTCATTTGATGTGCCAACTATTGGTAACTATGATTAGTATTTTGGATCAAAGGATTGCGCACTGTACCAGTTTGTTGGGTAAACATGTTAACCATGTCATGGTTACAATCATCCATCTATTGTCTTACATCCAAAAGGGAATTTTTATTCAAAGGTGGTATAACTTGAGGGACGTATTCTTATCCTCCATGAGATTGACCCATTTGACCATTTATAGTATACCATGTTGCCATGTATGGATGGAAAGGGGATGCAACAGCCATTGCATTATGTGCGTACATAGACACGTTAGTTGGTGGGCCTTCCATCATTGTAGTTAACATGCCATATGGATACTCCCTATCACTAAGAGGAAGTGTAAAACTAGAAAGAAATGGAGGCCTAGAACCTCCTACAGTGGTTTGTGCAACCACTAGATTAACGGGAAAACTAGTTGGTGGTGGTATAATCATTTATAGTGTTGCAGTCAAACCTGTTGTCAGACTCACAATAGGACCAGTTACTCCAATGGTTGTTGAAGTACATATACCACCAATCTTCATTATGATTGGTTGTTCTATTGTGTTTGAAGCATTGTTCTAGGGAGGAGGAACTCCTTGAGGGGGTGAATTTTCTGATGGTCTGGACATACTAACAAATTTTCCACTCCTCAGGCGCATAAACACTTAACAATTGACAACACTTAGATGCGAAGAGCGAAAAAAAATTAAAAAGCACAAATAATTTTTGCAAAAAAGTTGGCGTGCCAATTTGTTTACAAGTGTTAGTAAACAAATCATGAGTATTGGTTCATTTGCAAGATTAAACTCAAAAAATCCTAAAGGAAATTTTGGCGTGAAAAGCTTGAGAAAGTGTATTAGTGCTTGCAAGTTTAATGTTTCAACTTAGAGCAATTTGATAATGATTCAAAGCAGTAAATGTAAGAATACTCAAAAGGGTAAAGTAAATGAAGAAAAAATGGTAAAGAAATTGGATGAAATGCTTGAATTAACACTGGAGCACAAGTTCATACATTTCTCACAAATTTTATATATCTCTATGACTTTGATTTGTGTGAATTCTAAAGAGAACATAAAGCAAATGTGAAGCCTTGTCCTAGTGAGCGAATCTAATTATATTCTATGTTCATCAATAACTGTCGAAAATGTTTACTTGTCCAAGATTCGACACGTATCTTGTTATGTGGGCTTCTATCATCTGATGTATTTCCATGTGTCTTTGGTTCTTGAACTATTTCAAACTTCTATCACAATCAAAAATGTCTTCAAGTTCTCTAACTGCCTCAATTGAAAAGTTCTCCTATAGAATCTTGTGGTTTGGTGTCGAAAGACATAACTTAGCTACTTGCGTTTAACACTTATATCTATCTCATATCCATATTACTTATCGAATAACCCGAGTCGAAAATCATATACTAACAGTATCCCAATGGTATGGCCCCTCACAATTCTCTCGTGTTTCCTTAAGATCAAACCAAACTTTCGATGTTAATTGTTAGCACAACTCTTTTGAGTCTCTTAGGATGTAAGAGAAAGAATACATATGCAATGGATATAATGACGGTGCACTGAATGCGAATGGATTATTGATTGATCAAAGTTGAATTGCACAACAATTTTATATAGCTTGTTGGTTAAATAACCAACCCAACTAACTAACTTAAAATATTAGTTGTTAAGTTTGTAATCACTAACAACCTAGGACCAAGGAGGGTACACATATTAAAGGATTGGGCACTTTTTCTTACAAGAATTTTGTTGAATGAACTAAGTTTTATATATGTTTAATATTTTAACTATTTGATCCCATTTTAAAATAAAGGTTATAATTATGACTCATAATAATATTATATCCATGAATAATTTTGGGGTGGGTCGAGTAGTTTAATTAGTAGGTATTCGATGAATTAAATTTTCGTAAACAGTTAGTTTAGAATTTAATCAATATCGGTAGTATTTTTTTATTTTAATATATTAATATAAATTATTGAGAGATAGGACATATCAAATGGGAATGACTATTTTATATGAGAATGATTATGAAGACAAGTCAAATTTTGTTTTTTTTCTTCAATTATTTAAATATTGTACTACTATAAAATGAAAAAAAGAATTTCTTTGTTCCATCTATCAATACCTCTTCAAACTATAAAGTCTTCACTAAACTGTGATTATAATTATAGTTTTTTTCAATCAGTATTACAAACAATTAAATTCGAGTTTTTTTTTTTAATAAGCAATTGATTGAAAGCTCGCACTAGGGGTGCAACCCTTACAAACACACAAGACACTAGATGTTACAAGTAACGGATAAGGGAAGTTTAAACCATTCGTAGTAAATTGGTCTAAACTTAGGATATCCACTACATAACCACCTCGAAGAAAGAAATACAATGTTAGAACAAATAACATCAAAATAAAACACCTCCCCCTTAAAGATAATGGCATTCCTCATAAGCCAAATACTCCAAATAGTTGCAAACCAAACGAAATTGATCAAGGTTCTACGTTTACTACATTTCACCTTGTCTTGAATGACTTCAAAACAAAGAATCTCCTCTTCATTAAAAACCTTCGGTATACCGAGCCAAAGAAAAACGTGTTTCCAAATAACTTTCACCTCTTGACAATTGAAAAAAAGATGGGAAGATGATTCAAGAAAAGAACCACACATCACACAATTCGGGCAAGAAACGTTAGCAACACCTCTTTTCAACAATTGATCTCTAGTTGGAAGCCGATCTATGAAGAATATCCAAGCAAAGACCTTAATCTTTGGCGGTAGTTTGAGGTCCCACACCACTTTCAAGGAATTAATCACAATAGAATCCCAAGCTAAAGATTTGGCATTATCGACCGCATGAGAGATGCTCGCAACGGTGAAGTCCTTATCTCTGTTAAAAGACCAAAGGAAAGAATCGCGGCTTGTCTCGCAAGGGAGGAAACCACGGAAGCTGTCACGAAACCGAGGCCAGCTAGGGCTGGTTGCTGCCACGGCTGAGATGCCAGTTTCGAGGGTGGAACCGGCAGCGAACAAAGCGTCCATCAGCCACCTATGCGACCCATCCGTCCACTCCAAAACATCTGCCACCGTGCAATGTTTCATATTTGATAAATCATATAATTCCGGAAAAATCGAGCAAAGAGGTTCTTCACCCAACCACCTATTATGCCAAAAAAAAACATCCTTGCCATTCTTGCAACAACATTTAAAACACCCGGAAAAACCGTTGACAATCAATTCATCCAACAAATTATTCTTACACAAATCTCTCCACCAAATGGATTCACCCTTTCTTTGCCACACTCCCCCATTATCTTGGATTCTAATTTTAGGACGAAAGTACCTTGCTTTAATAAAACTATTCCAAATAGCTTCATCGTCATGCATGATTCTCCACTTCCATTTCAAGAGAAGAGCATTATTCATTTCTCTAACATCCCTAATACCCAAACCACCCTTCGCCTTGGGCCTACACACCACATCCCACTTAACCCAATGGATACACCTTTTATCGAGCTTACCGCTCCATAAAAACTCACTTTGAATTTTCCTAATTGCTTTGACAATTTTACCGGGGACTTTAAAGAAGGAAAGAGTGAAAATAGGGATAGAATTCAAAACCGAATTAATAAGCGTAACTCTACCGCCCATAGAAATGTTCCTTCCTTTCCACGATGAAAGGCGCCTCTTTAATTTGTTGACCACTTCCATCCACACTTTCTTCCGTCTAGGATTATCCCCCACCATTATGCCAAGAAACTTGAAAGGTGTAGCACCTTTCTTGCAAGAAAGAAAATTCGTTACGGCATTCATATACCACTCGCTTACATTCACTCCTATAATATTGCTTTTGGCAAAATTAATCCTCAAACCGGAAACCAATTCAAACCCTCTTAAAATCACCTTCAAATGCCACAAATTATCATAAGATGCCTCACCTAAAAGAATAGTGTCGTCCGCAAATTGAAGAATGTCCACACTATCACTCTCCCCAAACATAAACGGCTTGAAATTTCCCAACTCCACCGATTTCTTCACAATGGCGGTCAAACCTTCCATAGCAATAACAAAGAGAAAGGGAGATAACGGATCTCCTTGTCTTAAACCTTTTTGCACCTTGAACTCTTTAGTTGCACTTCCATTAACCAAAACAGACATGTGGTTGTTTAAAATGCAAGCATCCATCCACCGCATCCACCAAAGCACCAAACCCCATTCTCAACATAGTTTCTCTAAGATAATTCCAAGAAACGGAATCATACGCCTTTTCAAAGTCCACCTTGAGCAAGAGGCAACTTATTTTCTTCCTTCTTGTCCAATCGATAATTTCATTGACCAAAAGAACACCATCCATTATATTTCTACCCGGGACGAAAGCGGTTTGATTGTTAGAAACTAGTTTACCGATGACCTCCTTCAATCTAGCCGCTAACAATTTCGCAAGGATTTTGTAGATACTACCCACCAAGCAAATTGGTCTAAACTCTCCTAGAGATTGCGGATTGTTTGATTTAGGAATCAAAGCAAGAAAAGAAAATGTGATGGATTTCACGAGAGAACCTTTAGAATAGAAATCGTTGCACATCTTCAAAACGTCTTCCCGAATCACTAACCAAAACCTCTTGAAGAATTCTAAGGAGAACCCATCCGGCCCCGCACTTTTATTACCATCACACGACCAAATAGCCTCCTTTATTTCCAATTCCGAGAACGGGCGCTCAATACACAAACTCTCCGAGACTTCAAGCTTCTTCAAATTCAATTCATTAACCGTCGGCCTCCCCTCCTCCAACTCCTCGAAGAATAACTTGAAGTGGTTGAAAGTGAAATCTTTTACCTCATTAGCATCCTCAAGCACTCCACTACTAGATAAAAGAGAACACAAAGAGTTCCGCCTTCTTCTATCTTTAAGAGAATTATGGAAAAACCTCGTGTTGCAATCACCTTCGACTAACCACAATTGTCTAGACTTTAAACGAAGAAAACCTTCTTTTGTGTAAAGGTTATCCCAAAAGTCGATAGCCGCCTTAGATCTTTTTGTCACAACCTCCTCCGGAACATTACCTGCAAAATGAGCAAACTTGTTATCTAAAATGGCATGTTTAAGAGTTCAAGTTATCGAGAGGTTTTGGTTAGTGATTTGGGAAGACGTTTTGAAGATGTGCAACAATTTCTATTATAAAGGTTCTCTCGTGAAATCCATCACATCTTCTTTTCTTGCTTTGATTCCTAAATCAAACAATCCGCAATCTCTAGGAGAGTTTAGACCAATTTGCTTGGTGGGTAGTATCTACAAAATCCTTGCGGACGATAAGATGAAATTTTAGATAAAACACAAAGTAGTGCAATGATAAGATGACTTGAGATAAGATGACTTGAGAAACATTACATAAAACACAAAGTAGTTAGGTCAGTTGACTTACCTCAAATGGCATGTTTAAGAGTTCAAGTTATCGACATAGGAAAGGAAGAGTAAAAAGGCACATTGTTCATTGAAATTATATTTTAATCTCATCAACTTATTTTGATCTAACATTTAATTTTCATTATCATTATTCTCAAATAAAATATGTTAGAAAAATCAATTTAAGTCAAATAGATCGAGGCTAGAATCGTGAACAACATCACTTTTCTTATAAGTATTTCAAGCACTCTCGTATATGTCTTAGAGTTGGAACGCAAAAATATCCAGGATAATCCATCCTTTCAATCGAGTATGCACAAGACTGGTGAAGAACTCGAATGTAGGGAAGTGTATCTGGAATTTGTTCTAGAGAATTTACGATTTTGTGTTATGAAATTCTGAATTCAGAATGAAGTTTTTATAGGCCACTTTAGTATCGTTTCATAAGTTAGCGACCCTTGGTGAAATAATTCCTTTATTCAAAAGTTACAATGTTTGGCCTACTACAACTTTTACCAAGAGTTGCATGTTTTTATTCTGCAACATTCATGAAGTGTTGTCAACTTTAGAATTCAAAAATCAAATTAACTAGCATATTTTCATTGTCATTTTGGAACAACACCCATGACAATTATTGTTCATAATTTCCAACAATCCCCCACTTGTTCTAATAATGACAAAACTAATTCCAGAAAATGAGATATAAAGAGTGTTAATAAAGTTAGGTATCTTTCAATTTTAAACTTAACCTTAGTGAGGATAATGCAAATTTTAATCAGAATATTAGGTAGCAATGCTTTTAAACCATTAATCCATATGATTAGACCGGCGTTACCTGACACACACTCTTTAAAGGTTCTTTCCCTACATATCTTGCTTAGCACTTATTTATGGCCATACGCTATCCTATTTCATGAATTTTTCTTGAGAGAAACTCCAACTCTCACTTTGAGATGGCACCATCTCGAAATTCACATAAGTGAAGTTCATATTGTGTCTTTTTCCATGAGACACGTACCCTCAGTATTGAACTTCATTAAGAGTTTAAAAGAAAACTTAACCCTCATTTTTTATGTCAACATTATCACGAAATGTTTGACAATTATCCAAATCAACAACTTGTTGTTATCCATTGAATCTTGAGGTTAATATTTTGTTAACGTAAGATTGAGTTTTCGCCGCTATCGGAAGTCTTGCTCAAGGAGTTTCAACCCCATACCTCTCGAGGTTGTTTTTACCAAGTCCCTGGCCAGTAACTTAGTAAAAGGATCAGTCAAATTATAGATTGATCATATATATGCGAGTGCAATGATTACATCTTTAATCAATTTTCTCACGAAAGCCTAAGGCCTCAGTGCCCAGACTTTCCATTTTACACTTATCTAAATTCTGTTGCTAAATTGCCTTGACTAACACTTTGTGTTAACACCTTTGAAACAGTGTATTTAGCTAATGGAACTTCCGACAGAGGGTCCCTCAACTATTTAACTTCTTTGACTAGTGGAAGTGAGATCCACACATTACGGCTCCATGGTCAAGAGAGTGATGCATGTTTGTTTCTTGCTCTTCCAAGAAATCTCACCTACAACTAGTGTAAATATCCACTCAGTTGCAAATTTATGATCTCCAACACTCGATATCCAACTCATATTGGTATATCCTTATAATATGGTAGGAAACCTACCATGATGGAGGTCAAGATTTGGTTTTTTGAAATATTATCGTAAAATCCTTGTGATGGCCTTCCAATGCTCACCACTTGCATTTCTAGTAAATCTACTCATTTACTAAGTGCAAATGCTACATTACATTAGAAAACTAATTGCACTTGTGTATTCTAATATCGCCACAACTCTTCCATCATCATTTTGACACTAAGATCAAATTGAATATTCACTTTTTTAAAACGTGAGAGTTTGAACTTATCAAGAACTTTCTCAACAAAGTGTATTTGACTAAGTTCATAACCCCCACTATTTTCGCATTACTTTGATCCCCAAAAGTGTCAACTAGTCCAAGATCTTTCATCTTGAATGTGAAAATTTTCTCAATGTAGTGTGTTTGACTATGTTCTTAACCCTCACTCTTTCGCTTTACTTAGATTGAAAAGAGTGTCCACTATTTCAAGTTTTTTCATCTTGAATGTGGAAGCTAGAAACATCTTTGTTTCTAAGATTCAATTCACCTCGTTGCTAATGATCAATATGTAATCAACATAGAGACACAGGAATATCACATTATTCTCACACAACTTTGTGTAAAAATGCTTGTCACAAGAATTAGATGAAGACGATTTTTAGATAAATGCATGATGATGCAAGAAGGTTTTTAGATGAAGCGAGAGATAAAACTATGAGCAATTTTAAAGTGGTATAGTATAAATTGCAATGAGTACCTTATTTAAGTTCTCTTGTCTCAAATATTCACTTGAATTTCTATGTTCAACCTTCTTGATCAACTTTATCATTGATGTGCATGACACTTTTGATTCTTTTCTTCTTTGATTGTATTTGTCTTCATCAAAATTAGATATAATATATATTCTTCAAAATCTCCCCCTTTTTGCTGATGACAAACTCTTTGAATTTGTTTTTTGATAAGATTTAAAAGCCTCCCTTAAGTTGTGTGTCTCCGCTTTTATTTTTGAATCTTGCAATGACAAAGTTAAAAAATTTTGAAGTCATCATTTCAATGCTTGTTTTAATCCATGCAAGGATTTGACAAGCTTTCAAACCTTTTGTTCATTACCAGGAAGCATATAACTAGGGGTGGCAAAACGGGCCCGGCCCGCGGGGAAAGCCTGTTTTACCCGCACTTTTTTGCAGGGCGGGGCAAGGTTTTAGGCCCGCTCTATTTAATGTGTCTGCCCCGCCCCGCCCCGTTTTTTTGTGGGCTTTTGCGGGCATTTGTTTTTTCATAGAATTTTACTATTTTTAGGCCTAAAAAGCCGAATGCCCACGGGCTTCCCCGCCCCGCCCTCACTTTTTTGCGGGGCGGGGCAAGGTTTTAAACCCGCACTCTTAAAAAAGCCCACCACGCCCGCCCCGTTTTTTCGCGTGCTTTTGCGGGGCGGGCCTAAACGGGGCGGGCATGCCCGTTTGCCACCCCTACATATAACCTTCTGGTTTCTCCATGTAAATCTCCTCATCAATATTTCTATTTAGGGATTTCATTTTTTACCACCTTTCGTTTTGACCACCTTTTTGAAGCTAATGCAAACGAAACATTAACTTTTATTATGCTTGATTCTAGTGCATATGTGTTGAAATAATCAACATCTACTAATTTATCCTTGTTGGTGTTTCGTGTACCATCACTATGATACTTCCTTCTAAACGTCCACTTGCAGCCAATTAAGTATGGTTTGACATTGTTGAATCCATCTCGTCTTGGATATCATCCTTCCAAAAAAATGATTCCATTGAAGTTACTGCTTCATTATAAATCTTAGGATCATCTTCCACTTGAAGAATAAGGACATTATGAACAAAATTCTCACTATTTTCTTCTACACAAGAGAAATAAGTCGAAAAGCGATTTTGTCCGGTCCTAGATCCTTAGCATTGCAGACTATCTAGCTTATCCTTAGTTCCTGATATTTCAATAATCAGTGAAGAACTTTTGGTTTGTATTTCAATAATCCGTGGAGAACCGTCCTCACGAAGTTATTTATTTGTGTGACTCTTGAATTCTATATCCTTCGCGATGAGGTTCTCAAAATTCCACATCTTAGGATTCATTGTTACATTAGACTCAAAAGTCGTGATCCATTTTTGGATGATCTTTATATGTCTTATAATAATAAATTTTATCGAACACAAAAAATTCATATAATATATAAATCATAATTCAATTGTATGATTTGAAATTATAAACTATAATTAATTTAATCATTTTGATAATCAACAAAATCATAAAAAAAACAAATTACCAATTTCAATTTATCCTTTATCATAAATATGCCCGAGTTCATGATACTGATTCTTCTTGTATTCTTGATTTTATTAATTCTCTCCTTTCTTTGATGCTTGAAATTGAAACCTCAATAGCCATTATATAAAAAATACTTATAATATTGTTAGAAAAATCAATTTAAGTCAAATGGATCGAGGCTAGAATCGTGAGCGAAATCACTTTCCTTATAAGTATTTCAAGCACTCTCGTATATGTTTTAGAGTTGGAACGCAGGAACACTCAGGATAATACAGCCTTTCAATCGAGTCTGCACAAGACTGGTGAAGAACTCGAATGTAGGGAAGTGTATCTGGAATTTGTTCTAGAGAATTTACGATTTTGTGTTATGAAATTCTGAATCCAGAATGAGGTTTTAATAAGCCACTAGTATCGTTTCATAAGGTAGAAAGCCTAGGTGAAACAATTCCTTTTTCCAAAAGTTACAATACTTGGCCTACTACAACTTTTACCATGAGTTGCATGTTTTTATTCTGCAACACTTCATGATGTGTTGTCAAATTTAGAATTCAAAATTCAAATTCACTAGCATATTTTTCTTGTCATTTTGGAACAACACCCATGACAATTATTGTTCATAATTTCCAACAAAATAAACATTCTCATTGGTATTTTTTATATATTATGAGAATAATATTTTTATATGAGAATATTAAAATGAATCTGAACCATTAATTTAAAATGAATGAGTGAAATTAAAACATCAATCAAAATGAATCTTGTGTCATTTTTATTCTCATTAAATTTTGTCTCTCCTCCATTGTCAAATTTATTATAGATACTAATTATTATTGTAATTCAATTTTCTCTCTCTCTTCCATTATCAAATTTAATTAATAGTTCAGATTCATTTTCTTATAACAATATAATTCTTATAGGATATATATATATATATATATATATATATATGACATATCACATGAGAATAAGGGTGTTCAAAACCGAACCGGCCCAATACAAATACGCAAAATGAACCAAACTAAATTGAAACCGCAAAAAATTGCATTTGGTTCGGATGTGTTTGAGTCATTTTTACCAAAATTGCGCGATTCAGTTCGGTTTGCGATTTGTATTTTACAAATCGAACGAAACTGCATTATGTTACAACCCAAACTTCACTTAACTCACATATATACAACACAAACTCAAACCTATTTTGCCTTAGCCTTACGATTATGAATGATTTCTCTTCTTCACAGTTAAGGTTTTAGTTTGAGTCTTCTTAAATTTCTACTAGCAGTATGATACATTCTTCTCATCTTCTTTTTTAAGTACATCTCGCATCTTCTTCTCTAATATCTCATTTCTTATGTTCTTTCTTTTCCATCTTATTATTATTTTTCTATAGTTCTCTATTCCACTTATGTTTTTAATGCACCTCTTTTTCTGCAATCTCTCTTTTGCATCTTCTCTAATCTTTCATCACCTCTGTTTTTTATATTTCATTATAATGTTTTTTATATTTCTTTATGCTATAATTTTTTGTTTTTTATTCTACTTGTTCCCTAATCTTATTTTTGTATATTTAATGAAAAGTTATTGTCAAAATATAATGAATTTTATTGTTATTTGATAGCTCATAAATGACTAAACACAAAGCTATGTTGTCATCTATAAGTATATGTATGGTTCAATAATTTTTTATAAAAATCAAATCAACCGAACCAATCCAAACTGCATTAGACTTATTTTTATGTTATAATATTTTAAACTACCTCTTTTAAATTAGAATCATTCAATTTTAATCGGACGGCTACCAACGCTTGAATGCTTTAATGCATGGGCTATGACTGTAGTGAATCTCAATCCAACCCCCTCAATTTTCAAAAACTTCAGTACTTTTTTAACTTTGCATCCCCTCAAAACTTGGCTTTGCACCACACACGTTTCTAACTTCACTTTGTATCGTACACACACCTTTCTTCTTAAAACAATTTTACAAAATGGAACCTTGCTCTATATTTAAAGCTGTGGACTTTGACCATTTAACTATTAAAGCATTCTTATCACACTTTAATTTTTCAGAAGTATTTAAAATACAAGTTTTAACGGTTATATATATATATATATATATATATATATATATATATAGAGAGAGAGGGGGATGAGAGATCAAATTACACCAACAAGTTACACTCTTTTATAATCACTAATTGTACTTTAATTTAACGATTATTAAATGACTTCTTTTGAACTCAACATTCACTACTAGAAATACTCGTATTACCTGCGGAATTTCCTGCGAAAAATATTCCGCAGGTATACCTGCGGAATTTCCTGGGATTTTATTAAATAAAATAAATTTCCTGCGGATTCAGCGTTGGCAGCAAATTTCGCAGGAATACCTGCGGATTTTACTGCGGAAAATGTATTTTAAACCAAATATCTAACAAGAATATAAAATCCGCAGGTAATTTCGCAGGAAACTTTCCTGCAATTATCAACTTTTATTAACACAAAGCTGTAATACAAAATTCGCAGGTAATTCCGCAGGAACATTTCCTGCGAAATTACCTGCGGATTGACATTTCATTATTTAAATTTATAAAAATATTTAATTATATTTTCTATTTCATTAATTATATTTATGGTGTTTTATATTTAGTTTATATTTAATTTTTAATACTAATTTTTTCAATGTTATTAATTATTTTTATAATGTATTTTAATTAATTTTTATTAAATAAATAAATGGTATGCAAATTTTAAATTATAATGTATTTTAGTTAATTATATTTATGGTGTTTTTATATTTAGTTTAATTTTAATTTTTAGTCTTAATTTTTTCAATGTTATTAATTATTTTTATAATGCATTTTAGTTAATTTTTAATAAAATCAATGTTGTTTTTATATTTTATTTTAGTTAAGTTTTTAAAAAATAAAATTAAAAAACTATTAATACCTAGATGAGAATCGAACCTGGAATTGTAAACTTGATTGCATTAAGTATCTACCAATAAGAAACTACACTACATTGCTATTCATTTGAAACAAAAGTTATCTATAATTTTGTATAATTTTGTTGTTATTGTAATTCTTCAAATTAAACAAAATTGTTCCTACAACAACGTTACTTTGCTCAACACAATTCAAAAACCTAAAAATTCATATGATTCTTTTTAAAGATAGTTTTTTCTTTTTTTGATGATAAATAAAAACATAATTTTTTAAATATTTAATAAATCAAAAAATATGAATTCTTAAATACTTCTGAAAAATTATTTATTCTTAGTAAAAAATAATTTCTTCTATATTTAAAGTAATCTCACTTTTTGTATTTTTGTTATATTAATTTTTATTATATTCAACTAAAACAAATAATGAATTATGAATCTAAATATTTTTTAAAATATCATAATTCTTAATAAAAGATAGCATTATTTTAACTTGAAATGAATTTATTTAATATTTCTAATACGATTTTGTAATCTATTTAAAAAATTATATATTTCATAGTTTTAATTGAATAAAATTCTGTTTTACTTAGAAAATATTACTAAATATTAAAATTTACATTTTCTTTTAATTTATCCATTTAAAAAATATTATTTAATTTATTTTAAAGAAAATAATATTTATCCACTTAAAATACACAATAAAACTTATAATTTTTAAATAAAATTTAAAAATTGTATTAAAAAACATAAAATGAAAAAATAAAATAGTGAGTAATGTGTATATATTATGTTGCAAATCGTAAAAAAGTTTAAGTGAACATTTCATTTAAATTAATTTATATCATTTTTTATTTATTTTATTCAAAACTAAAAAATCATATACTCTTTACTCATTGTTTAGTTTTATTTTCTTCATACATGTTTTGAATATTATTGCATACTATTGTTTAAAAAGTATCAGTTGAATTTATATATAATATAACTTGATTTAAAGAAAAACGTGGATGAAATTTTGTTTGGTTTAGAAAATATTATTAAATATTAAAGTTCACATTTTTTAATTTCTTATCCATTTAAAACAATATTTTTTTTAATTTTTATTATATAAAACAATATTTACCCACTTAAAATACACAATGAAATTTATAAGTTTTAAAATAAATTTTAAAATTGTATTAAAGAATTGTTAAAGAAAAAAATAAAATAGTGAATAAAATGTACATAATAATTATGTTGTAATCGAAAAAATTATCACTTACTATAGAAAATGTACATATTAAAATGTACAAAAACGTATTAAAAATATTAAAGAAATTCAATAAAAGAGAAATTAAATAAAAGAGAAATTAGTTTAAAATTAAAAATAATATTTTTTATTAAAAATTATGATTTTTTAAGAAATATTTAAAATCATAATTCATTATTTACTTTAGTTGAAAATATAAAAGTTAATATAAAGAAAATATAAAAATTAAGATTATTTTAAAAATAAGAAGAAAATATTTTTTATTAATAATCAATAATTTTTTTAGAGGTGTTTAAGAATTCTAAATTTTTAATTTATTAAATATTTTTAAAAATTTGTTTTTATTTATTACTAAAGAAATTATCTTTAGAAAGAATCATGTAAATCATGAGTTTAAAAGAGGTAATTTAATTTGATTCCTTTTATATATATATATATATATATATATAAGAGATTAAAAAATAAACTCTTTTTAAAAAAAAAAACATGTGTATTCAATAGATTGAAAACATAAACAAAATTAAATTTTTTAAAAAATAGTGTGTGTATTCAATACATTTAACATACAATATAGATGTGTATGTGTGTAGGAGAAAAATAGACACATCTATATCTATGCTTATAATAATGTACTATCAACATTGCAACACATATTTTATAATACATTACAAATTCTTAAATGTGGATAACTACATTGGTAAGCTACTTATTGTGGACAATAATTGCCATTTCACTTTATCTTAGAAACTAGTTATAGTTTTAATTGTATTTCGGTGCAATTATGAACAAAATTGTTCAACTTGTTAAAGTAATCAAATCATTTAGAAAAGTAAATCGACTAAGATAAAAGGTAAAGTAAATTCCTACAACATATAGTACTAGTAAACCAAGGTAACTAGGATAGTGAAACACAAATAAGAGAGTTAAACAATTGAAGATCTTGTTTATAAGAGAGTTAAACAATTGAAGATCTTGTTTATAAGAGTTACATATGATTTCTTCCTTATTTATTCTCATATTAAAAGATAAGAACCAAACTTTTCCATAAGTGATTCCAGCCTCCTCCCGAAGATAGTTGCGGGGGATCGAACTGTGGTTCCCCCTACTAAGTTCAGGGTCAATCATCACTGAACCAACTAACAATTGGTGACTTAAGAGTAAATATTAGCAATCATAAGAACACGTATAAATGTATCAATAATAAATTTTCATATAAATGTATTAATTGTAAAATAATTTCTTCCAATTTGTTCATTTAATTTTTAAAAGTTTTAAATATGGTTTTTTAGAACACATGTTCCACTTTTAAAAGTGTTTAGCATATATCTTTCTTTCTTTGGTTTCTAAGAATTTGTTTTACTTGTTAAAATGTTTTTGAAAATGTTCTTCTGAAAGCTTTCTTTTTTTGTTGGTCTTTCTGAAACTCTGGACAATCAGCAATGAAGTGACAAGGTTTTTTGTAGTTGAAGCATTCTTTCTGGTCATCTTTGTTGAGTCTGGAGCTTGTCCCTTTGAAACCATTGTCTCTTCTTGAGAATTTATTGTTCTTCTTATTGGCCAGATATTAAAATATCTTGATTATGAATTACATTTCTTTATCTTCCAAATTTTCTTTAGAATCTCCTTCATGAGAAGGTTCTTCAAATTTCCAGACTTAAGAAGATTTTGCAGAATGATCAACAAACTTCAAAGAAAGAGATTTTGACTTCTTAACAGGCTCATCTCTAATCGATTCCATCTCATGGCTCTGGAGATTGCTAATCAGACTCTCCAAACTTATCTTGTTTAAGTCTCTAGCTTCTTATATAGCAGTCACCTTATGTTTGTACGTGGTGGGACGTCTCCTAATAATCTTCTTGACATGATCATAAGTTGTATAGCTTTTTTTACACTTGAAGTCCAAATACAAGAAATTGAAACCTTGAGAACATGGTTTCTGTTCTGGACTGGGCCAAGATTAGGCCCAACATAGTTTCGGCCCAGTAAACCTCAGAGGCCCAGGTTCCCCCGTGGCCCACCTCTGTGTCTAGGATGCCCACCGTAAACATGCTCGGCAAGGACCACATGGTGCCCGGCAGCACTGCTCCCCCGCGAGCCAGTCAACGCCCGACACGAGTGCTCCCTGTAACGCCCCAGACTGCTTTTGGAATGATTGACTAACCCCACAAACCAACACGGGTCTTTTCAGCATGTTTTGACCTCACTCGCACGCTTTCCGGGAAACTTCCCAGAAGGTCACCCATCCCAATACTACTCCAAGTCAAGCACGCTTAACTGTGGAGTTCTTATTGAACGGGCTCCCGAAAAGAAGATGCATCTTGTTGGTATAGGTTGTACCTATCAATCCTTATAAGCTTTCCTTCAACCATGCAGTCTCATACCTACACGGCCTCAGGATTCCTCTCATTCCGATGTGGCGACCACCCTAGCCCTCTTCGGCCTCAGGTGTTACATGCGGTGCAACCACCCCTCGCCTTTCTTCGGCCTCGGGTGTTACATGCCCACCAGCTTCCGTGTGGTTCGTCCTCGAACCACATCGTACTGGGAGAGGTCTGGCTCTGATACCATTTGTAACGCCCCAGACTGCTTTTGGAATGATTGACTAACCCCACAAACCAACACGGGTCTTTTCAGCATGCTTTGACCTCACTCGCACGCTTTCCGGGAAACTTCCCAGAACGTCACCCATCCCAATACTACTCCAAGTCAAGCACGCTTAACTGTGGAGTTCTTATTGAACGGGCTCCCGAAAAGAAGATGCATCTTGTTGGTATAGGTTGTACCTATCAATCCTTATAAGCTTTCCTTCAACCATGCAGTCTCATACCTACACGGCCTCAGGATTCCTCTCATTCCGATGTGGCGAACACCCTAGCCCTCTTCGGCCTCAGGTGTTACATGCGGTGCAACCACCCCTCGCCTTTCTTCGGCTTCGGGTGTTACACTCCCCGCGAGCACCCTCGTTGCCGAGGACCCTGCTCCTCGCAGGGCTCCTTCATATCCGACCCTCCGAATAATACGGAACCAACGTGGCCCCTAATAGACCGCGTCTCCCTTAAACTTCGGAGCGGTTAACCAGGACAGAGGGCATTCACGCACCTCCGATATTTCCGCTCAGGAAACATGGCAGTCTCCTAGTTGGGCTTGGAAATCCAACCCAATAGCGAGATCATGGCCCAGCGCTGGGGGCTATAAATACCCTCTTTCACTAGAGGGTCAGGTATTCACTTCTTTCTAACCTTTAGCTCGTACTTGCACTCCTTTGCTCGTCTACTCACTTTGGCATCGGAGTACCTTGCAGGTACACCCCCCCTCCTCCTTCCTAGAAGATCCAGTCCGAGCAGCCAACGACGATTCTTCTGATCAGGTACGATTAGTGGCGCCGTCTGTGGGAAACTTGCTTCCCCATCTTTAACAAACAAAGATCAAAGCTAATCCTTTCACGATCGTCATGGCTGACAACAACAACATCCCAAGCGCTGATCCCTTCCTCCTGCAACAGCTAATCGAGGAGTCCACCCGCGAGGGGGAGAATCATCGTAGGCAGGAAGGAAGTCGGCATACCCCCGCCGGGCAGAGAAGGCCAGGGCTTGAGACCTCACAACCTAGGAGGAAGCAGATCCAGAGCATCCAACAGCTGCAGGGCCTCCAACAGGTTCAGAATGTCGAACAAGTCCCTCCCGAGGGACACCTTCAGAACGGAGAAGACGAGCAGGCCTGAACCCACAATGGACCAGAACATCCCCAAAATAAGAATGAGACTGACGCCAGGGACGGGCATGCTGCCTCCTCATTCACCCACACCTCTGACAGGCGAAGAATCCGTCACGAAGAAGAGGAAGAGCAAATCAACATCCCCGAGGATGCCGACCCCACCACTGTCCTCCTGCTCAAAGAACTGCAGAAGACAAACAACCTCCTCAGAATCCCAGACGACCGTATCCACGAGCTGGAAAGGAAGCGACGACACCGCTCCCCTCCGCGGAGGCGCTATCGGTCGCGTTCCTATTCCTCCTCACGCTCACCACCGAGGAGACACCGCCGGCGTTCCCCATCTTCTTCACGCTCTCCACCTAGGAGATACCATCGCCGGAGATCATATTCCCGCTCTCCACCTCGGAAGAGCAGGAGAAATCAGAGACCGGAAGCCACTGGAGAAAGGAGCCTCTCCCCTGAACGGGATCACCGAGGCCCTTCCAAAGCTGTGCTGAAACCCGGCGAACGTCCCCCTTCTCGGGACAACCGCGTTAGCCCAGACAATGTCCAGAGAAAGCCCCGGCGAGGCAGACACTCAACCTCCCCGGGACCAAGTGACGAAGAGGACTTCCGCAGCCCTCTGTCCGAAAATATCCGGAGGGTCCGCCTCCCTCGGGGGATGGAGAAACCACCAGTGTTGGACCAATACGACGGAACCACTGACCCCGACGACCATATTCGGAGCATCGAAGCTGTCATGGACTATCACATCGTCAAGGGCTCTATCAAATGCCGCATCTTCCCGACCACCCTCAGGAAAGGAGCAATGACTTGGTACAGAAACCTCTGTCCCAACTCCATCCACTCCTGGACCGAGCTCAAGGAACTCTTCTTGAGCCACTTCACAGCCTCCCGTCGGCAACCAAAATCGGAAGCCAATCTCGAGGCCGTGATACAAGGACCCAACGAACCCCTTCGGGATTACCTCGACAGGGTCAACAAGGAAGCCGTCCAAGTACAGACGGCCGACTACATGAAGAGATACCTCTTAGAACGAGGACTTCTCCCCGGCAGTGACTTCAAGAAGGCCATAAAAATTGAGAAGGTGCACACTATGAATGTCCTCCTCCGCAAAGCAAAAGCATTCATCGATTTCGAGGAAGGCGAGGCAGCCGCGATCAAAGCTTCGAGGGGCAATGATGCTGCTCGCAGATCGAACCTTGACGACTCAAGTTCGCGTCGAGGACATGATAAGAGGAGAGACGATAGGTCCCGTGACGCCAAAGAGCGCCGAGGACCGGCAGGTCGGTTCAACGAATACACTCCCTTGAACGTCTCGCACGAAAAAATCCTGGCCGACTGCCAAAACACCGAGTTCAAGAACTCCAGCATCAGGCCCCCGAAGCCGAACCCCACCAGACCGGGGACTGACAAATCCAAGTACTGCAAGTACCACAAGAGTCACGGGCATCTGACCGACGAATGCATACATCTCAAAGATGCCATCGAGACCCTGATTAAGGAGGGCCGCCTGTCGAAGTACACTAAGAAGGGAGAACCTCCCCGAAGAGAAGCCCCTCAGAACTCTGACGAGGGCAATTCACCAGACAGCCGACCGTTTCAAGTCGCGCTGTCCATAACTCGACCGGAAGACTTCATCCCTTCGATCGGCGTGACGACTGCTTACAGCACCTGGGAACACTTCCCGACCGCAATGGTCATCTCCAACGGCTGTGACCCAGCCCTCTCACCATCAGCTTAGTAAAAAGAAAATTCGATGAGCTGATCAGCGCCAATTCAGATCTCGCCCCTACTCTGCGGAAGTTCAAAGGAAAATCAGATCCGATCACATTCTACTTGGAAGAGCTGCCCGGCGGAGCTCCGAACGCCACGATCCCCCTGCTCGTCCGAGCCAGAATGGCTAACTTCGACGTCCGTCGAGTCCTGGTCGACGAAGGAAGCTCGATCAACATCATGTATTCTCACCTCTTCCGGACACTCCAGCTAGACGACTCACACCTCACTCCTTACGTGGGTTCTGATCTCCAAGGCTTCAACGGGGCTACCACCAAACCATGGGGTTACGTCGTACTGATCGTCACCTTCAGGGAAGGGGAAGCATCCAGGCAGGTCAAGACGAGATTCTTAGTTATCGACTGCAAGACTCTCTACAACTGCATCATAAAACGCCCTACTCTGGCCGAGCTCACTGTCGTCCCTTCGACCGTGCACCTGAAGATGAAATTCTACACAAAGCGGGGACGAGTGGCCACTATCAATGCAGACATCGAAGCCGCTAGAAGGATCTTCGATGCCTCCGTGAAGGGGTTGCAACTGATCGCCCCTCCATCAGACTCCAACAAGAAGCCGAGGGCCGAAGACAAACATCATCCGGAAGATCAACACCCGCCAACAGACGTCAGCTCAATCGACCTGGATGCTCGATTCACAGATGAAGAGCTGAAGAATGGCGAAGAGACAAGCCCAAAGGTGACTCACCCCGTCTGGCCCGTCCCAGACGGGGACTTCGACCTCATCCCGCTGGGCGACAACCCCGACAAAGCGGTAAAAATCGGCAAGGACATCCCAGATCTACCGAGGAAGCAACTCGTAGCATGTCTCCAAGCCAACACCGACTTGTTTGCTTGGAGCGCAGCGGAAATGCCCGGACTCGACCCTGAGGTCGCCTGTCACCACCTCTCCATTGATCCAGCCGTGAAGGCAGTAGTTCAACATAGGCGCCGGCAGTCCCCCGAGAAAGCGGAGGCTGCCGAGAAAGCTGTAAAAGACCTCTTAGAGGAAAATTTTATTTCCGAGGCCAAGTATTCAACTTGGCTCTCAAACGTTGTACTTGTCAAAAAATCTAATGGAAAATGGAGAATGTGTGTTGATTATACCGATGTTAACCGGGCATGTCCCAAAGATGCTTATCCATTGCCTAATATTGATAGGCTGGTCGACAACTCGGCCGACTATAAACTGTTGTCATTTATGGATGCTTATTCAGGTTATAATCAAATCCCCGTTGCGAGGTGCGACAAGCAGTGCACGACATTCATGACCGAGTCGGGTAACTATTACTACAACGTAATGCCCTTCAGACTCAAGAACGCCGGAGCCACATACCAGCGAATGATGAACAAGGTTTTCCGAGGAGAAATCGGAGACACCCTCGAGGTATATATGGACGACATGATCGTCAAATCTCGAGAAGACTCCGATCACACAGCACATCTTGAACGGGTGTTCGAGCAGGCCAGATCCTACAAGATGCGTTTCAACCCAGAGAAGTGCACCTTCGGAGTACGAGCGGGCAAGTTCCTCGGTTTCTATCTTACCGAGCGAGGAATAGAAGCCAACCCCGATAAATGCCGAGCATTCTCTGAACTTCCTACCCCTAACAATAAAAAATCTATCCAAGTATTAAACGGAATGCTCACGGCACTATCCCGCTTCGTCGCAAAATCCGCCCAGCATGCCCTCCCATTTTTAAAGTTTCTCCGGAAAGAAGCGACCTTTGAATGGTCCGAGGAGTGCGAGCAAGCACTATCCCATCTCAAACAAGTGCTCTCCAAACCGCCCGTCCTCTCCCGACCAGATAGCAACGAGATTCTATATCTCTACCTGGCCGTCTCAAACGAGGCGGCCAGCGCGGCCTTAATCCGAGAAGCGGAAGACGGACAGAAGCCAGTGTACTTCACAAGCAAAGCCCTACAAGGGCCCGAGGTGCGATATCAACAGATAGAGAAAGTCGCGCTGGCCCTAATAACAACTTCCAGGAGGCTGAGGTACTACTTCCTCGCCCACACCATTGTCGTCTGGACAGACCAACCCATCAAACAACTTCTCAGCCGACCAGACATGGCCGGGAGAATGCTAAGATGGTCTCTCGAGCTATCCGAGTTCGACGTACAGTACGAGGGTAGGAAGGCACTGAAAGCTCAGGCACTTGCCGATTTCGTGGCCGAGATGACCTCAATTTCCAACTGCCCGACTCCCACCGAAAATAAATGGACCATCTATGTAGATGGCGCATCGAGCAACTCGGGAAGCGGAGCCGACATTATCCTAGAAAACGACGAGGGGCTCATCATCGAAGTATCCTTGGTCTTGTCTTTCACCACGTCGAACAACCAAGCCGAATACGAGGCTCTCCTAGCAGGCCTGCATCTCGCCGAAGACATAGGTGCTCGGGAGGTCATGATTTACACCGACTCCCAGCTCGTCGCATCCCAAGTCAGCGGCGATTACCAAGCCAAAAACGACACACTAGCCGAGTATCTCACGCTCGTCAAAGAAAAAATGAAAAGATTCTCAAAGGCAAACGTCGCGCATATTCCCCGGGAGCATAACTCACGAGCCGACATATTGTCCAAACTTGCGAGCACAAGAAAGAAAGGAGGAAACAAGTCGGTAATCCAGGAAATCCTGCCCAGGCCGAGCATAAGCAATAACGCGCAAGCTCTACAAGTATACGCTATCGGGGACGACCATTGCTGGATGACCCCGGTATATAACTTCCTCACGAAAGACGAGCTTCCCGCTGACGCGAAGGAAGCCTCAGCTATTAAGAGGCGAGCCTGCTCGTACACTATCATCGAAAACAAACTATACCGATGAGGCTTCTCCATTCCTCTACTTAAATGCGTCGACGCCTCGCAAGCACTTGAGATACTCCAAGAGCTTCACGAAGGGATCAACGGCCAACACCTCGACGGCAGATCACTAGCGAGAAAAACTCTCAGAGCCGGCTACTATTGGCCGACCATGCAGCAGGACGCCAAAGAACATGTCCGGAAATGCGACAAATGTCAGCGTCACGCCGACATGCATCTAGCTCCCCCGAGCGAGCTTAAATCTCTCTCCTCGCCTTGGCCCTTCTCCACCTGGGGAATGGACCTCCTCGGACCTTTCCCGGTCGGGTCGTACCAGAATAAATACCTTGTGGTCGCTGTGGATTACTTCACGAAGTGGATAGAAGCCGAAGCGCTCGCCAAGATCACGTCCCAAAACGTGCTCCGTTTCTACAAACGAAACATACTCGCTCGGTTCGGGGTACCACAAGCCATAATCACCGACAATGGCACCCAGTTCACTGACAGAAAGTTCCAAGAGTTTGTGGCCAAGCTCGGCACGAAACAACATTTCACCTCAGTCGAGCATCCTCAGACGAACGGGCAAGCCGAGGCAGCCAATCGAGTCATCCTCCGGGGACTGAAGAGGAGACTCGGCGAAGCTAAAAAGGCTTGGGTTGAAGAACTACATAGTGTACTTTGGGCTTATAGGACAACCCCCCATTCGAGCACAGGCGAGACTCCATTCAGACTAACCTACGGCACCGAAGCCGTGATCCCCGTGGAAATCCGAGAACCTTCTCGGCGCACCGAATCACCCCTCGAAGAAGAGCTCAATGATGAGGCTATGCGGGAAGAGCTCGATATGGTTGAGGAGATCCGAACAGGATCCTCCCTCCGAGAAGCAAAATTAAAACAACAGATAGCCCTCCGCCACAACGCCAAAGTTATCAAGCGCGAATTCGAAGTCGGCGCCCTAGTACTCCGCCGAAACATGAAAGACTCGCGCGAGGGCAAACTAGCCCCGAATTGGGAAGGCCCATACCGAGTTTACGATAAAACCGAGAATGACGCCTATTACCTCGAGAATCTCCTCGGAGAAAAACTTGCTCGACCTTGGAACGCTGAAAAACTCAGACGTTATTATAGTTAGACACAACCTAACGCCCCCGGACACCTCTATCGAACACAGGTGGTAACCGGGCATGGACCCGCGTCATCGGTACGAACGCGAGTGCTCCACGACAGCAACGGTCGGACCCCCCCACAGAATGGAAGTACACAACACGCCCGGGCAATCAACCTAGGCCGAGCATAACCAATAATTATCAATAATATTCTAAGTGTTGGGATCACTCACCGGAATATACGAGCATGCAACGATAAAATTTCGAACACACAAGGCTAAATGAGCATGAGTAAACGAAATTATAAAACATTAACTGCCGACCAAATTGACCGGCGATATCCAGATATTACAAAAAATGCCGGGCACGCAAGCCCAAAAATAATCCGGGCATAGCCCAACAAACATAAACTGGCACGCAGGCCGAAGAAGACAGGCACGCAGGCCCAAGACAAAACTACCTATTCTTCGCCGTCGGGAGATTCGGGCACCAGAACCCCATCCACAATCTTCGAAGAAAGCCCAATGTTATCCTCCTTCAAGCCAGGGTTCAGAAGCTTCAGCTGACGAACCGCACGGTCAAACCCAGCTTCAGCCATGTCGGCGAGGCCCATTTTCAGGCTGGCTATCTTCTCCACGAGCTCGGCCCTGGACTTTAGAGCAGCCACGTCCGGTAACTCGTCGGCCGAGGGAGCCCACTCAAGCTGAAGATCGGCGAGCTTCTTCTTCTCTGCTGCAATCTCCCCGTCCTTCTGCTTCAGAGCCGCATCAATTTTCTTCTTCAGCTTCTCACGATCGGCCTCCATGATCTTCACCTTGTCCTCGGCAGTCTTCCTAGCCGCCTCCGCCTTCCTCAGAGCCTGAGCCGAACGCGAGCCACCATTGGCCAACACTTGTGCCATCCCCAAAACTCTCATCACGGCGGCACTATCGCTCGCCAGCTGTTTCTGGAGGGCCGGGGGGTCCATCTCGCTGATTCGGCGGGCTTCATCTGGAGAGGTGACCAGGGGAAACTTTTCAAGATAACCCCCATCTTTGTAGCAAGGAGGCAGTACGAAGCCACACTCGGAGCCCAGATTCGACGGCTCATGACATCCCCCCTCGGTATGACGAGGCTTCTTGGGGGACCTCTCATCCAAGTTCACTCGAGGAGAGCCAGCCGAGGCCGAGTTCTCTCCAGCATCAGCTCCCCGAGCCTTCTTCTGACGAATCTTCTTCACATCCTGAGTCATCTTCAGGAGCTTGTCCTCCTTCTCCGGCATGGCATCTGAAAAAAGGGAAACAAACAGGTTAGCAAGAACACCAAACAGAAAGGACAAAACAAGGTAAATGGACACGACCTAACAACGCCCGAGTCTCCTCGGGGGTCCGACAAGACAACAAGGCCTTAGTGTTAACAGCCCGCGGCTCCACAATCGGCACACCATTCTCATCCAAAACAGGATCCCCATTCTTCGTCACCCACTGAGACAAGGTGAAACTATCCACGTATTTACAGAGGGCCGAGTACGACTCTGTATCCTGCTCGTCCAGATCTCCGTCTTCCCAAGCATAGTTTTTTGGGGGTGACGAGAAGTGGCCCTTCCACCAAAAGAACGGGAACGCCGTGCAGAATTTCCTTACTACCTGCCCGTCCTCGTCCCTCTCTAACTCCCCGGCCTCGTTCCGCACGACTACCATATCAGACACCGCAGAATAAGCCGCCTGGCTGCGCGGACGGACGAGGAAGTACCGGTCCTTGAAACCTTTCACCGAGTCGGTGTACATCCCGAAAAGATTTTTGTCGGCATTTCTGAATGAGACCCAACTATACCGCCCGTCCGCCGTCTACCTTTGGACACGAAAACACCTGCCGAACAGAGCGGTCGTAGCGCCGATACCTAGATAATCACAGATAATCATAGACAATCTCGAATGCTCGCATAAAAGCAAAAGCATTCGGATGCAACTGGGACGGCGCCAGAGCAAGAAACACCATCATCGAAGTCTGAAAACCGGAGAAGGGAAACCGGAAACCGAGCTCTTTGAATACGTATTTATACATCGCAAAGCTGTCCCCGTTGAACCGAGAACATATACGTTCGTCTGGGGACGGGCAACCTATTTGGTAATTCGGCGCTTCGCCCTCTCCCAAAACCTCAACTTCTTTGAAAGCTCCATCTAAAGACTCGGTATATCGAGAAACGACCGTCAAAGGTTCATCGGCTATCCAGTCGAGCGCGACCGTGCAGTCATAACTGAACAAAGGCATTGGGGAAACCCCTCCCTCGACCTCCGAACCAGGGGAATCAGCATGGTCGTCTTCGGCCGGGGAGGGCGTATTTTGAATCTCGACGATTTCAACGTCGGAGCTACTCGCCGTCGTATCTTCCGACCCGCTAGCCCACGAGTCAGATTCTGAACTGGACCCCGAACTGGCACTCGAATCAGATTCACCTGCACGCAGAAGGGAGAAGTGAATTCGACAGTTCACCAAATCCACCCTTCCACCGCTATGCAAGCGAAAGGGTAGAGCAGGAGCAGTAGAGCCCCCGGCTAAACCCCCATCGAGGACAGACGCCCGTCAGCCGAGGACTCACAAAAAATAACAAGGGACATCACAGCGGAAGTCGGATCTGAACAGGCGCGACGACCTAACCGCGAACATCATCCATCCCGCAAACTAACACTAACCCCCGGGCATCGCCTGGATAACCCGAGGAGGAAGTAATGACTGGGCGTAAGACTCAGCCGACATAGATGGCGAGGACCGCGAAAGTAAGAAATCGCAGGATCCCTAAACCCTACGGAAAAAGCATAAAACGACGAAGAGGTTCGCGAACTTACTTGCAAACATAATGACGATGGCTAGGAGAAACCTTTCGGCGAACGGCGGTTAACACAACGAACAATAGGACGAACAACTGCTTTCGGGGAACGTCTGCCTGGAGCCGAGCGAGTGAGCAGAGAGAGAAAAGCGCCTAAATGAGGGGACTCACCCCTTTTTATAGGAAAGAGGCTCGGAAGGTGAAACGTCGCGCCCCCTGACAAGCGCCGCCTCCTAGACCCTAGGCCATCATTACCTATGCCACGTCAGCGCGTGTCGCACACACGCGACTTTTAGCACATCTGGTAGATGAGGATCCATACCGCCGGGCATCACCAAGGTCATGGGGTCCGAGCATCATCAAAGTCATAGCTTCTTGACCAATAAGCTCCGACTTGGGGGGCTCCTGTTCTGGACTGGGCCAAGATTAGGCCCAACATAGTTTCAGCCAGTAAACCTCAGAGGCCCAGGTTCCCCCGTGGCCCACCTCTGTGTCTAGGATGCCCACCGTAAACATGCTCGGCAAGGACCACATGGTGCCCGGCAAGACTGCTCCCCCGCGAGCCAGTCAACGCCCGGCACGAGTGCTCCCCGCGAGCACCCTCGTTGCCGAGGACCCTGCTCCTCGCAGGGCTCCTTCATATCCGACCCTCCGAATAATACGGAACCAACGTGGCCCCTAATAGACCGCGTCTCCCTTAAACTTCGGAGCGGTTAACCAGGACAGAGGGCATTCACGCACCTCCGATATTTCCGCTCAGGAAACCTGGCAGTCTCCTAGTTGGGCTTGGAAATCCAACCCAGTAGCGAGATCATGGCCCAGCGCTGGGGGCTATAAATACCCTCTTTCACTAGAGGGTCAGGTATTCACTTCTTTCTAACCTTTAGCTCGTACTTGCACTCCTTTGCTCGTCTACTCACTTTGGCATCGGAGTACCTTGCAGGTACACCCCCCCTCCTCCTTCCTAGAAGATCCAGTCCGAGCAGCCAACGAAGATTCTTCTGATTAGGTACGATCAGTTTCAATGTCTTCGTCTTGAACAATTTATATTGTTGAACCAAAAGGTTTGCCTTTGCCTCTTCAACTTTTTTGTTTCCTTCATAAGTGGCACAAAGAGACTAAAAAATGGTTTAGCAATACATTTATTGAGAATCTTGAGATACTCAAAATGAGGTAGAGCATCTACTAGGATTCCTCTTACTTTATGATGTTTTCTATATATCTTTTTTCTAAGCAAGTGTGAGACTCTTACTATCAGCCATCATACATACTCCATCTACTTCAATGTCAATACCATCTTCAATAATATACCATAACTCATCATCAAGACCTATGATGTGAGTGTACATTTTAATTTTCCTCCATTAAAACTCACTGGAATTACTGAAGGTTGGAGGTTTATAAGTATAATTGTTCCTCCCAGAAGCACTATAATCAAATGGCACAACAAGGTTTGTATGAGTAGGAGTGTGACCACTAGTTTCAGTTCCTTCAAGCATGTTTTTCTCTCAATATCTTTTTGTGTACCACTTTTGAGTGTTGATGCACACACCATGCTCTGATGCCAACTAAAGGTGAGAAAAACTTAAGAAGGGGGGTTGAATTGTGTTAATATTTTATTTTTTTGATCTTCAAAATCTCTTATCTGATTCTAAACACGAGATCAAAATATGAGTAAGAATTTGAAGTATGCAGCGAAATAAAGGTTCAGAGGTAAAGAAGAGAGAACAAAAGACACAAGCAATTATCTTGATTCCTCCTACAAAATAGGAGTAGTCCAGTCCCCTTGTACTACAATTTTTTTTCACTATAATCACAACTGATTACACATTGCTCAAGCACACAAGCAATATATTTCCTTTTCTCAAACACACAAGTAAGAGACTTTCAATGCTCAAGCACATAAGCAAAAGACTTCAGATGTACAAGCACACAAGAAAGAGACTTCAAATGCTCAAGCACACAAGTCAGAGACTTCTACAATCTAACTTAGAAAGAAAGACAGTGTGAGTATTACACTTGATGTAAAATCAGAGGTGTTAACAGAATACATCATGTAAAGACTCTAATACTTAGGAATTTCTAGAATATACAAGAGCTATGAATTCCTAATTTAAGCTTGTGCTTTGTTTTTGACAGAGTAGCAGCTCTTTGTTTGTCAGGGCACAATGTTGTAGTTTTCTTCAAACTTCCAGCTCTTTAAATAGAGGAACATAAAAGAGTCATTGAAGAAGACTTCATGCACAAGTGATTATTTGAGAGAAGCATCATCGGAGATGTTGGAAAGCTTCCTGATATGGTTAATGTTTTTTGAGAGGCCATTTGAAACTCCCTTTCTACAAGAGGAATTACCAATTGTATTCCTTCGGTCTTTTGCATATTTTCGCTAAGTCTTCACGTGAACAGAAGAGGATAATCAGAAGAAGACAAAATGTATTAAGAGTTTGATAATGACTTGTCAGAAACTCCCTTGGCCCTTGAGCTTTGAGTAGCTTCAAAATTTAAGTCTTTAGAGTCCGTGTCTCAGTTTTTGATCCTTCAGACTCTAAGTCTTCAGATGCTGACTTAATCTTCAGAACTATACTTCACTACAACGAATAACACTTTTTTTGATGAAACTTTCATCTCCAACATGCTAAAAAATGAGAGGATATATCCTGGGAGCGCAATGTTTATTTTTTTTTAATAAGATAAACAACATGTTAAGTCGGTGTTATACAAAACCGAGGTAACACATCTATAAGTTAGCGCCTTTATTTATCCATTAAAAAATTAGTAAACCTGTTATCTCGGTTTTCTTGAGAACCGAGGTAATATAGCTATAAGAACCTCGCTTCAAAGCCCCGTTTCCACATTTAAAACTTTGTTATCAATAATAGACAATAATAGAAAAAATAAATATTTCATTGATAATAATAAAAAAACAACACAACAAAGAAAACTACTCAACAAATTCAAACTTCTTAGTCCACTCAACTTCAACATTACCCTAACTATCCCTAACTTATGGAAAAGTTCAGAAAGAACTCTTCCATAAGGTATTAGGAAAATCGTTTTCTCCCGAGAAGTATTTATCATTTCCTTCAAGAAGTTGAAAATGGTAAGAGGAAGATTAACTCTCATGTTGTAGGTGAGGAATAACAAGAGATGTTTGTCATAACAAGTAAGCGTTTCTAGGTCTTTCTCTCTTGGACGGAGATTTGCCACTAAAAGTTGAAACCAATTGCAATAGGGAGTAGAGAAGCTAGAATGGAGAGGTTATTTTGTTTGGCATAAATTCAGTGAAGTTGGGTTGAGTAAACATTATTATTTTCATAGTGCTCAACACAACTACCTATCTCTTGACAGTTGATTGTCATAGCAATCAGTGATGGAGTAATGAAGAAATGAGAGCTATTGATATAGGGCTGAATGACTTCATCATGACTAGTTGGCACAACGGAGGCATTCATCCAGAACTCTTTAACGAGATTAGTGTATATGGGGCCATGGAGAATTTGAAAGTAACCATTCAACCTCTGTTTGATAACAGCTTTTCTTAGTTCAAAACGATCGAAATCATTGAAATCTACATACTTCTTATTGATAACAAACAACAAATTTGCATACATTTTTTAAACAATAGCACTTTGAAAATAGGAAAAGATTTTGACATAATGTTTGAAGATCGCAACCAGACGTTTAGATAGCTCAAAAGCCTCCTTGATAATCCAAAAGTGACGTTACGACTAGAATATAACTGATCATTGTTATTTTAGTGATATGATTCCAATCCATGCGCGTCATGTCGGTGTTCTAACCTCTCTTTTAATTGTATTTTTTATTTGTAAATAAATGTTCAAACGCGTCGGTTTTACAAAAAAATAGAGGGAACATTGGAACCACTTTTTTAATTGTATTATTTATTTATAAATAAATGTTCTAACTCGTCGGTTTTCCAAAAATTCGAGGGAACATTGGAACCTCTATTTTAATTGTATTTTTATTTGTAAATAAATGTTCTAATCTGTCCGTAATCAAATCATTGTCTTCCATTTCATGACTATCAATGCTCAATACATTACCATTAGTGATCCGTGTGAAATAAAAATAACTTCCATTATAAAAGCATTGTGAAACATCATAAAGCCCTTGAAACTATCCTCCACTTTAAGACTTGCAACATCATTTTATTTATTTATCTCACCCTTTTTTTGTTCCCCAGAATATTATGCACCCATCATTTTATACTCCCTTGAATATCAAGGATTTAAAAATCCAACATCATGAAGAGTTTAAGGTTTTCAAGGGTGTTTGCCATGGATAGTTCTTTACAATGGATTGCTAGAGCAGAAGATTATTTGAGTATAAGGTTTGTGTTTTAAAGTATTTATTTGAGCAGAAAATTATTTATTTGTCTAACCCTTTTTTTGTTCATATCAGAAACAAATGCAAGCAAAAGCCATAGAGAATATCCTTTTTTTGGTTTGGAGAATATCAAAGGATTGAAGATCCAACATATGATCTTCATGGACAATTAAATTTTTTTTGTGTGTAAAAAATGTAATAATTTGGATAAACAAAGTAGTTTGTAAAAAAATTATTTTATTAATATTCCGTGTAAACACTATAACGAGATTTATTAAAAAAAAAGCTAATGACCCCTCATTTTTATAATAGTGCATAAGATGGGTTCGAACCCATGCCATAATGAACCCTTTACCTCGGTGTTTTAAAAATCAATGTGTTAAATCAATACTTTTCATGATAACCTTCGTTACTTCGATTCTTTTGTCGAGGTAAGATGCATTTCACGTTCGACATTAGAATCACTTTTTGTAGTAGTGCTTCTTCAGAGTCTAGATCTTCAGAGGTTGAATTTCCTCGGACTATGGTCTTTAGAAGTTGTCTTTTTCAAAATTTGTACCTTCATATGTTAGTTCTTTCAACTTATCTTTAATGTTCAATTTTCAGTGCTGGAACTTAGTTTCTATCATAGATTTTAATCTACAATCCTGCTCACTTGAATAAACATTAGTATACCAAGTTCTCTTTAAATACTTTGTTATCATTAAATCCTAAAGGATATGGTACACACAAATTTTGTTCTAACACCAATTCCTCTGACTATTTAAAAAAAATACGAGGCCTCTAGTATTTTTTAGGCAAATCATATATTCTCACCCAAGCTTGCACATGTGTTTGTCGTTGAGTGTGCGTAGTAAAATCTGGTCCCCACTTTGAAATTCTAAGTAATCTCGATTTAAGGTTACAAGATCCCAGAGCCTATACCTTTCTCTTATCTTCTGCATTGTTGAATCAAAATTCAAATAAATATTTTCCTATCAGTACAATCTTCTTCTCCGCCATGCCCAACCATACGTCATTTAACTTCTTCTCCAATTCTATGGTTGTCAAAGGCTTTCTCTCCCTTACCCATGATTAATCAACCATGTAAGTTATTATTGCATTCCTTAAAAACTTTCTTATATTTAGGGGTGTACATGGGTTGGGTTGGACCGGGTTTGGCCTAACCTGTTACCTAACCCATTCAAACTTTAATGGGTTGGGTTCGCCATCCAATCCGAAATTTCATTATCAAAACCAACCCGAACCGACCCGTTCATTTATGGATTAGATTGGGTTGGGTTTGTGGGTTGTGTTTCAAATTAAAAAATAATATATTTTTTTAATTTATAAATATTGTAACACAATTCAATACATTTATACTCGTTTCTAACATACAAAATGGATGAAGCATATCATATAATATCTAATAATATTCATCAACATGACATAACATTAGATAATAGTATAAAATTTCACAAGACACATTATTTTAATAAAATACGTTAGTTAGAAATGATATAAGAGAAAATAAGAAACAACATTTTGTCTTAGAATTACGTAAACTCATTGATTTAGTAGAATTATTGGTGGAGAATAAAGCTTTTTTGGAAAAATTATGGTTAGCACTAAGATAATAATTTTATATTTCTATTTAAAATAATAATAAAAAATAAGAAATTACTAATGTAACATCAATGGGTTGGGTCAACGGATCTGCGGGTTGCAAAACTCAAACCCGATACCCGAACCAAAATTATATGGGTTGTTGTGGGTTGGATATACTTATAAATGAACGGGTTCGAGTAATTTATGGATTGGTTCGGTTTGGGTTAGCGGGTTCGTGGGTCAACCCGTATCCATGAACACCCTTACTATATATTCCTCCTGTGAAATTTTGATGCAGACAAAATCTCCATTTATCGTATGTTTTGGAAGTTTATTCATTTCGGCCTCTTCCTCCACATGTTGAAACGCATGTATGAAAGAGTTATACACACATTTTTCTCCATTGGAATATAAATTGATGGATTCAGAAAAGACACACACTTCCATGTACATTGAAACTGTTGGTGATGGTGAACGACAAAACCCTAACTAAACTCTGACAGAACTTTCAATATTCAACTCGAGCCCCCAACTTTTTAGATTACGACAAAACCTTTAACTTGTTTGAGTATTCTTAAAAATAATTAATTCAGTTAATTTTAATGATATAAAAAATTTAATTTAGTAGAATACTTTTTTATTAATAAGATATTTTATTGGATAATAATTAATAGTATTTTATTTGAAAAACTAAATAAGTTGTCTTAGTATTTTAAAAGAGCAAATAATCTAAAACAAAAAATATTACAAAAATGATACTTATAATAAGTTGGAGGAAGTACCATTCTTTATGAACTTTGATGTTATAATACTTGTTTAACATACATAGATAAAATTGTTTAAATAGACAGGTTTTTACTAAAAAATTAATATGCCTCATCCCCCAATTTTTTTCTGGCAATTTCGTACAAAAAAGTATACTTAATTTATATGGAGAAAATTATAAGATATTTTACAAAAATATTATTTATTATTAGAATGAAAAATAAATTAAAAATAATAAATGGTAAAACAAGAAAGAAAATAGCAATGTTTTATTGATATTATAAAAGACATATAATTTTGGACAAACATATTTTAGTAGAATAGCATATAGTTTCAAATGCCCTTGCTAGGTTAGGGATTAATTCGGGAAATTTCTTTATAAACCTCCTATCCTTTTTGTCACCCGCGGTGAAATATCCACAATGCCCTTTTATTTCGGAAATGCATCTCCGATGTTAAAAAAAAGAGTGATTTCAGAGATATATCTTCGAAATCACTTTTTTTTAAGTTAAAAAAACTTTTTCAGAAATGCATTTCCGAAAACAACATTTCGGAGATGCATTTCCGAAAAATACGCGTTTTGCTGTTTATACAAAACAACCTCCCCCCATTTCCATTTTACCCTAAAACTCAAAAACTTTCAAAAATCTTTCCATTTCTGGTTCCTACTACACGAACTTCACTCTCCAAAGTTGTTCTACAACCTTCAAAGACCACTCAAAGGCTAACTCTCAAAGCTTCCAATTTGTAAGTTTTACATCCTTCAACTATAGGATTGAAATGCATAGTAGGGTTGTTAGAAATTATTGAAATGTTATAGGGTTTAGTTATTATATGTCACTGAGGTTGTTTAGGTAGTAAAAATTTGTTTTTGAAGCACTTTCGGCAAGGATTGGAAGTTCTGCAAAAAAGGTGTTCGCAGGGGGTTTCGGAAGTGCATTTCCGAAAACACCTCTTTGACCAGTTTCGGAAATGTACTTCTGAAATTAACCCAGAAAGTTTTTTTTTATTTTCTTTATTGTTTCGCATTCTTATGGATTTCAATTTTGTTCAGGAATACGGCAGGAAACCCCGCACGACTCAAACAGGGCAGAGAGACCCATGCAGCGTTAGCTAGACGCGAGCGGGCGTCATAGTTGGCAGCGACACAGGGACGGGGCCGAGTACGAGTATTCGTCCAGATGGATGAGCCTGGTTCCTCATGGGTGAAACCTATGTTGACATGACATATCACCGCTACTTTATCGACCTGAGTACCATTAACCAGTGGAACTAGGGGTCGGCTATTTTGGTATACCTATACCAGAAGCTGAATGAAGCCTCCAACTAGAGGACCAGGAAGTTGATTGGATCTTGCTCACTCCTGACGGTACGTTTCTTTGTTAATTATTTCACATTTATTTATGCTTCGTATTTATTTTTAATACATTATCGTATTTGTGTTTTAGGGCTGCATCATCTCTTACTTCCCCCACATCCACGACTTCGCCATTGATCCTGCGTACGATGACGCTTTTCTCAGGTCCGCCCGATACGTTCTCCAAAGGGGAACAACGCAGTGGGACCATATCGCGGGTACCTCAATTGCACAACTCACGATGACATTCATTGGACGCCATTCAGTGACTACACTGTTGTTGTCCCATTTAATCGCATCGCATTATACTCTGGCTGGTTGGCATGCGGGGCCTACACCATGGTGAGGTATCTTCCGAAGCAGTGCATGAGGCAGTTTGGACATGTGCAGATGATACCAAGGTCACCGTTTGAGGCTGCTCCCAACACAGTTACCCGAGTGGAGCTCACTGCTATATTTGAGGATTGGGCGCATTATTTGGTCCCGGAGGAGTATCGGCGTATGCAGGCCACCCAGGAGTGGCATTGTGTAGAGGGGTACGTGACATGGTTCTATCGGGTGTCACATCCTCTAATAACACCCGAAGCTCCCGGACTTCCTAGGCCAGCATATGAGGAGATCTTGGAGAACCAGTAGGCTGAGGATGACCATGCCACTGATCTCCTACCGATATGCCAGAGGATAGAGATGCTTGGGCGGGAAGCAATGGACCGAGGTATCATCACGTAGGGCGGTCCAGAGGCGATTGTAGTTGTGGAGAGGATGGTCGGTGACGCGAGCGGTGCGACGGCATATACCAGGCAGAGGAGGTCCCAGGGCATTAGGGTTAGGCATACCCACTAGCTGTTGCCTATGTATTTTCTAGTCTTGACTTTTTCGTATTCGGGTTGTATTATTTTGACATCTCCGTACACTATTTATATATATATATATATATATATATATATATATATATATATATATATATATATATATATATATTATTAGTATTTTATTCCAACTTGCGTGTTATATTTAGTTTATATCAAGCACTATTTACATTAAGCATTGCTTTTTGCATTGTCGTTTAAAATAGAATACGGGACTAAATATTGTAAATCTTAAACAAAAAACAAATAGGTTTCTGCATATTTCGGAGATACATTTCCGAAACATAAAAAAATGTGAAATTGGTGTTTTCGGATATGCATCTCCGAAAACACCCCCCAATTGATGTTTTCGGAGATACATCTCCGAATTCTGAGAAAATTTGAAAGAAAGAAAAAACTTCGGAGATGCATCTCCGAAGCAGAGGTATTATGGGGTTTTCACTGGACGTTCTCCCCATAGGGGGATCTACCAAGAAATTTCCTTAATTCGGGCATTAGGGTTTGAGTTTTATCCAATCCTAATTGTACTTGCTTGTGTTTTAATATAAGCATGTTTGTTTGAAAAAAAATATGCTGAAAATTAATGGTACATAAAAGACAAACACACATAAAAAATATTCTCAGATCCATCAAACCGAATTTTTTAAAATGAGATCTATTAAAAAATTTTATATTCTTTCAGTCTTTTCAATTGATTAAACAACTCATCTACATCTTATAAATATTTATAAAACTCTTCAAATATTTTAAAATGAGTCGCATTATACTCCACAATACTCATCTACCGAATTTTTATATATATATTTTTTCACTTATAATTGCACTTTTTTTTTTAATTCTCCTCATCTAATTATTTTAATTCCAAAGCTTTCCATAGTAAGCAAACCCAAAATTTATATAATCTAATACTTCTTAAATATTTTAATATGGTGTGCATGTCACAATCTTTTTTTTATAATATATATATATATATATATATATATATATATATATATATATATATATATATATATATATATATATATATATATATATATATATATATATATATATATATATATATATATATATATATATATATATATATATATACATACACACACACACATAAGGGATACTCAACCCAAATACAACATCAACCAAGAACTAACACACATACAAGTCTACTAAAGGAAATTCAATAGACATTTACACCATTCATAAAAAGAACACACCTTATAATTCTTACTATCTATTGCCAACCATAGCCACGAAACCAGTTTAATATTAAACACAATTTCTCAAACATCCCCTTCATCTACATTGAATAACCAATCATTTCTCATTTTCCAAATGTTTCATGTGGTAGCCATCCAAATTATGCTTTCCTTATTTTTCCCATAACTACTGTTAGAACAAGATTTGTTCTGATCAATATTCTGTGTTTTGATGATAACATTATATATGAATTTTGTATAAGATAATGTGGTACTCTAATCCTTTGCATTTCCATTTCAGGAAATACATAAAGAGTATGCACAAATCAGCGCTCAGAAGCACTGACTCAGAAGGTTCTGGATGACTACATCAGAACATGCTCTGGCAAGACATCAGAAGATGGTCAAGCAGAATCAGAACATGAACTGAATGCATCAGAAGAACGAAGTCAGAAGCAGAAGCACCGAAGTTCTGATTGGTATCACGCTCAAGCTCTTCAAAGTCAGAAGACAAGAAGATGCTCTGCACCAAGTTGTTGACTCTGATATTCAAACATTGTTATACACAAAATCTGAGTCCAAAAGAAAGTACCAGATGAAAGGCTGAAACGTCTAATCTCTGACTGACAAAAGGAACGTTAGAAGCTACAGAAGACAAAGTCAGTAAAAGCAGGAAAATCAAGGCTCGAGGTAGTTGACAAAAGTGTGAAACATTAAATGCAGAGCTGTACTATTCACACAAAGCATTAAATGCTCCCAACGATCATTTCCTCTCAACGCCTATAAATAGAAGTTCTGATCATAAGCAAAGTAGAACATTTGTGCATAATACTGAAACGCTGTCAAAATCAAATCTTACGAAATTCATCTTCAACCTCACAAACTCTTGTAATATTTAGTGAGCGTTAAGCTTAGAACTTAAGAGAAATATCACTGTTGTGATTACAGCTTTATTAGAAGCAATCTTACTCTTGTAAACATTAGTTTTACATTGTTTGTAAAAGGTTCCTAGAGTGATCAAGTTGTGATCTGTAGACTCTAGAAGACTTAGAAGGTCTCTAAGTGGATAACCATTGTAATCAGTTGGATTAGTGGATTAAATCCTCAGTTGAGGTAAATCACTCTAAGGGGGTGGACTGGAGTAGTTTCGTTAACAACGAACTAGGATCAAAATAATTGTGTTAATTGTTTTTATCTTACAAGTTTTTGAAGTCACACTTATTCAAACCCCCCTTTCTAAGTGTTTTTCTATCCTTCAACTACCACTAAGAGCCTTATTAAATAGCAAAAAATGCTCAGTGGTATCGTTCAACCTCGAATTCTCTTTATCCAGCCAAAGCAACACATGATCCCAAACTGAAACAATAGTGTGACTGTTAAAAAACAAGTGAAACACATTCTCTTCACTAACCGTGGAGAAAGGGCAATGATTCTCCATTGAATTCGGTATGATATTTCTTCGAATGAGTTGATGCCTAGTGAACAGCTTGTCAAACAACAGTCTCCAAATAAAAATTTTGACTTTCGATGGAACTTTTACTTCCCACAGTAATGCAATTACTTCCTTGATTGATTCGTTAATCTGATCCAAAGGCTCCACCTGCATTATTAGTTTGTAGAATGACAGAACATAATATTGTTTATTGGCATTTGGCAGCCCAACTTTATCCTGCATACCCCGAACCGAATGCAGATCACACAAAATGCTCAACAAAACCGCTTCCTCCTCTGCTCCTGCATCTACAATAGACAACGACTTTAACATAGGGACATCCCATCTTCAAAAGTTATCCTCCCAAAAACCAAATCCGATATCATCCCATCCTTACTGCAACTGCTAATTGTCTTTAATGCATTGTCTTAGGACATTTCTCACAATCCTTTGTAATTTTATTTTTGGGCTAAAGAAAAGTTATTACTTTTGAAAAATTATTTTGTTGGGCAAACAATGAATTAGAAAATGGATTTGCAAAACTTTCCTTAAGCTTTGTTTGAAATGATTTTCTATTCTGAAATTTCCAAAAATTGAAACAAATGTTTAAATTTTCAAAAATTGAAACAAATATTTAAATTTTCAAAAATTGAAACAAATATTTAAATTTTCAAAAATTGAAACAAATATTTATTGAGTTTTAAGATTTTCAAAATACGAAAATCAGTTTTAGTTTTGAATTATTAAATTAAAAAAAAAATCAATTTTTAATATTAACATAAAAATAAATATTCATGATAAATATATCTTGAACAAGCTTTTCATATTATTAGGTTTACAAATGTATAATATATTTAATTAATAATAATTTTATAACAGTGCTTAAAAGTGATAGTTGTCGACAAATGTGTGTCAAAGTGGTGATGGTGGTGGTTAGAGTGGTGCTAATAGGTGGAAGTTAGAGTAGTGGTAGTTGGTGGTGATGACCAATAATAGTTTACGATGATCGAAGTGGTGGTTATAGTGGTAGTCGCTGGTGATGATTGATGATCGGCGATGATCAAAGTGGTGTTGGACAATGATTAAAATGGTGGTTGGTGGTGACGTTTAAAGTGGTGGTTGACGATGATCAAAGTGGTGGCTAGTAGTGATCAGAGTTGTAGTCATAAAGGTAGTTATTGTTTGTTAGAAAAATGATAGGTGGACATGATGGTGATTAAAAGTGGTGAAAGTGATGGTATATGATTTTGGACCAGTGGTCGCATTCGTTAAAGTGGTGATCAAAAGTGATTAGAATGGTTGTCATAATGATAGTTATATGGAGATTTTAATGGACATGGTGGTTATCATAGGTGACCAGGGGCAGACTCACCTTGAGGCAGGGTGTGACTTTAGCCACCCCAGATTTTTTAAATTTTTTATATTATATATAATCACTACGCCAAATTTAAGCTGTAGCAGCGCAGCTACTAAAGCGCTTTTAGCAAAAGCGCTCTCGTAGGGCTCGCTAAAAACAAAATTAATAAACAAGGAAAAATGATGCAAAAAAAGCGCTCTGGTAGGGGGAGTTATGAGAGCGCTTTTAAAAAGCGCTCTGGTAGGGGGGTATGAGAGCGCTTTTAAAAAGCGCTCTCGTAGGGGGGTTATGAAAGCGCTTTTAAAAGCGCTCTTATAGGGTGGGTGCTACGAAAGCGCTTTTGGGATAAAAGCGCTCTGGTAGGGGGTGTTATTAAAGCGCTTTTGAAAAGCGCTCTGGTAGCCCATTTAAAAAATTATATATTTTACAAACACACGCGTTTTGTTTCAGATCTTTCTTCTTCCTTCGTTGCCCCGCCGTCCTCTCTCCGAAACCCTAGCATCCTCCGCCGTTCTTCTTCCTTTCAGATCCAAAACACACGAGTTTATGGTGAGTTGAGGTTCGTGTTGTTGCTGAGTTCGGTTTCGATTCTGAATCTACAAACCAAAACCGGGTGAGACCTTTCTGAGTTTATTTCTTATTCTCTCTTCCTCTCTCAAATTTCTGAAGGGTTTGTTTGATTAGGAAAGTGATGAACAAATGTTTGGGTTTGATGAATGTTTGTCTGGTTATGTTTGATGATGATTTGTGAATGGTTTTGTTTCTGATGAATGGTTTGCGTGTATGAGAAAGATGAACAATTAGGGTTTTGGTTAGTGTTTGCGGCTGTGTATTGTGATTGTTGTTGGATGAATATGAACAATGTATTTACAGTTTCTGGAGAGGTTTTTCGAAGATGATGAACAGAATTTTTTTTAGGGTTTTTGGTTGTTGGCTCTACGGCTCTACGGCTGATTTTTTTTAGGGTTTTTGGTTGTTGGCTCAATTGACTTGTTCTTTTATCAAAAACTATTTTTATGTGCATGTGGTTGTTAATTGATTTCTTATAAATTGGTTTCTGTTCTGGTATAGCACTATTTTTATTAACTATTTTGTCTTTTGTTCGGAGATGAGGAAATTTTTGGTTGATAGAGAAAATATTGAGAATGTGAATGTTGTGTAAATAATCACGTTTTTCTATTGTAGGTTGAGCTTCAAACAGTGGATGGACTGGTAAAGGATAGAACACAATGTGCCCCTGCCGATTATGTTCCACAGAATATGAATCAAGTAATGTACCCCGAAGTCTTCTGTGGCAGGATCGTTCGGGGTACAGTTATTTGATTCATATTCTGTGACACAATACAACATAGCTCAGGTGACTACTGGTTCTCCACTAAAGCATCAATACAACATAGCTCCAAATAATACAGGAAGCGCACATTGGTTGCATAAGAACTCGGAAGTTGTTTCCCATTTAGTTGTTTTGGTTTAGAAATATGTGAATTGGTTTAGTTGTTTTGGTTTAGAAATATGTATATATGTATTTTGATTTACATTAATGGTATATAATATAATACTTTTTTTGTATATAATCGATATCGATTATAATGGTATATATCGATTTGAAATGATAAATTATAGGTTCATGAAAAAATACTGCCAAAAAATAGTAAATTACAGGTTCTAAAATATTGCTACCAAAAGTGCAGGTTTAGAAATAATAAAAAGCATAAAAAAAAAAACGCAACATACGAAAGCGCTTTTGAAAAAAACGCTCTTATAGGGGTGCCTACCACAGCGCTTTTTCCTGAAAAGCGCTCTTAAAGGGGGGCCTACAAGAGCGCTTTTTCCAGAAAAGCGCTCTTATAGGGGGGGCCTACCAGAGCGCTTTTAAAAGCGCTTTCGTAGCCTATGCCAGCGCTGGCTTTGGCAGCGCTTTAAAGCGCTGTTAAAGGCCAAAAAAAGCGCTTTTAAAAGCCTTGCGCGTTGTAGTGAATATTTAGTTGTATTAAAATTAAGTTAATTTATAAATTAGGACACTTTTTAAGAATACTAAATAAAAAAATTATTTATAAAAGTCAATATTTCAATTTTCAATGCATTGAATAAACACATTTTTAAAAAAATTTATTATTTTAATCACTTAAAGAGTGTCCCAAGAGCATTGGTTAACATTTTCCATAAATTAGAAAAAAAATACTACGAACACACCAACTCACTTTTTTCTCTCTTTTAATATTTCTTCTCATTTTTCTTTCTCTCTCTCACGCAATAACTTCTTTTTCTCTTCTTCTCAAACCCCGCCATCTCTCATATTTGTCTCTTGTTCTCATATTTACTAATCCAAAAACCTCTTATTTTTTCTCCAAAATTTACAAAGATATAAGGACTTTCAGATCTTTGTGTAAAACTTGTGGAAAATAAGTGCAACACATTTGGTATGGTTTATAAGCTTTTGAAATTGACTTTAGTCTTTCGGTAGCAACTGCAAGTGTGAAATGTGTTTTTTCAGCTATGAAGTTTGTGAAGAGTCAGTTATGTAACAAAATGACTGACCATTGATTAAATGACCGTCTTGTAACTTTTATAGAAAGAGATGTTCTTGGAACAAGTAACAATGATGTCATTTTAGCTCATTTTCAAGAAATGATGATAGACGATTTTCATTGTAATGTATTGCATTAAATAATATTATTATTCATTTTTAATATGATTTAGTTCGTATTTTCTTTTATGTTTAGTCACACTAATATATGTTGTCTGGCTCTGTCCATGTAGGTTAGAAGTGATTGGTGATGGTCGAAGATAATCTCAACGATGGTCTATGGTAGTCACACTAGTTGTTAGAGCAGGGGTCGGCAACAATTGATGATGGTGTCTTAGTTTTAAAAAAAAAAAATCAAAACCTATTTTTTGGTTAAGTTATAGTGACATTTTATTTTGAAATAAAATTAGAAATCAACTCAACTTCATTTTACACGCTTATGAGACACTTACGTACAAGACCAACTAGTTAGTTACAATACTAGTACGTGTATGATTGTTTGGCCTATTACGGGTTGACACCTTAGTCTCTCATAAAGGGGTTTGTTCGGTTGATTTTAGTTTCATTTCTTTCTCTCATGTTTAAGCTAAATTTGTAAAACTAAATTTGTACTTGTATTATATTGTGTTTGCCTAAAAGTTACTCATGAATCATATTGTAAAACATATTGATAAATAGTCACGAGTCATTTTTCTTTTCTTTTCTTTTAGCACACATCTTTGACATTTAGGAATTAACACTTTGAATTTGAGTTTGACCATGTCGATATGATAAATTATGATATAATGCATTTTATTTGACATAAAATTTATTTTAAATATTTTATGTAATGTGAAATTTTTAGTCACATCTCTCACGTTTAGGACATAACTTGTGGCATAATAAATCTTACATAAATTATTTTGTGAAATATAAAATTTAGAGTTGAGTCTGAAAACTCATATGTATTGTGTTACAGAAAATTTTGAATATTAAAGAATATTTGTGTATAAACTTACGTATTACTATCAATTTTTCACATTTTGGTAGCGGGATTCAAACTCAGGTCATAAATTTAAGCTGAAACCTTAATATCAATACCAATTTGTTAAGCAATCTTAAATAGATTTTAATACAATTTAAGCCAAGTCTAATTCAGTTATTACAAAATCAACTTGTTGAATGAACTAGGGACAGATCTTCCACTTATAAACTTGGATATATCACCCATAAAGACGACCCATGTTGCTTCTTGAAACTAAAAAACCTTCTTGAAACTAAAAGCTACATGCTATCTTGCTCTCATGAATAAAATGGTGACATGTTACCTATGCACATTTGACCATGCTACCATAAATGAATACTCACATTATACCTATGCACATTCCACAACCTCTAATTTCAATTTTGTCTTTTATAAAAACAAATAACAATTTTTTTTCCAACTGGCCATACACACACACACACTCTTAACTGGATCTTGGAAAGTAGTTGCAATGGTTAGAGAGTCGTTGAAAGTGCAAAAGCTTCTTATATCCATATCCAACAACTTTGCATTGAGAAGAAGCTACTACATAGGTTCAAGGTACATGACACACCAAAGATTTTAACAAAACATAAAAATAAAGTTTGTTGGGGGTTGAGATATTGACATGTTGTTAAGTCTAATGAACACATTCACATGCTCCAAAAAAACTATACCACCATGACACACTCAACTCAACTCAACAAAACTCTCTCCTTATAAACACTACTCTCCCTTGAACTTTCCATCTCCAAATTAAATCTCTCTCCACAAAAAACTCTCTAACCCTTTTTCTTCTCTCTCTCAAATGGAGTCTCTCTCTTTAATTTTTCTTGTCCCAGCATTGTACTTGTGTTTCCTATTATGGAAACTATTCGATCAAAAGAGGGACCAAGAGTGTTACCTATTAGATTACCAATGTCACAAACCAACACAAGATAGAATGCTAGGGACAGAATTTTGTGGCAAAATAATCAGAAGAACCGAGAATTTGGGTCTAGATGAGTACAAATTTCTTCTCAAAGCCATAGTAAGTTCCGGCATCGGCGAGCAAACTTACGCGCCAAGAAACGTCTTCGAGGGCCGCGAAGCATCGCCAACCATCCACGACGGGATCTCGGAGATGGAAGAATTTTTCGACGACAGCATTGTGAAACTCCTAGCCCGGTCGAAAATTCCCCCCTCCGAAATCGACGTCCTCGTCGTCAACATCTCCATGCTCTCCACTCTCCCGTCTCTATCCGCGCGGATCATCAACCGATACAAACTACGCCACGACGTCAAAGTCTACAACCTCACCGGAATGGGCTGCAGTGCTAGTCTTATCTCCCTAGACATTGTTCAAAATATTTTCAAATCACAAAAAAACAAGCTAGCACTTTTGGTCACATCAGAGTCTCTTAGTCCAAATTGGTACCCGGGAAACAACAAATCAATGATCCTTGCCAACTGTCTCTTCCGCTCGGGCGGATGCGCGGTTCTTCTAACAAACAAAAGATCCTTAAAGCACAAAGCTATACTGAAACTAAACTGCTTAGTAAGAACTCACCACGGCGCGAGAGACGAGTCGTTCGGATGTTGCCTTCAAAAGGAAGATGAACAAGGCAAGAGTGGTATTTTCTTAGGAAAAAATCTCCCAAAAGCCGCAACAAGAGCATTTGTTGACAACCTAAGAGTAATATCACCCAAAATTTTACCAACAAGGGAACTCTTAAGGTTTCTCTTAGTCTCACTTTTGGAGAAACTTAAAATAATGTGTACTTATTCTTCTAAGTCCTCTAGTGGTGTAGCAACAATAGTAACAAAAAAATCACCATTGAATTTCAAAACCGGCATTGATCATTTTTGCCTCCACACAGGAGGAAAAGCAGTGATAGATGGAGTTGGAATGAGCTTGGATCTAAGTGAGCATGATCTTGAGCCAGCAAGGATGACACTTCATAGATTTGGCAACACTTCTGCTAGTAGTTTGTGGTATGTGTTAGGTTACATGGAAGCAAAAAAGAGGTTAAGAAAAGGTGATAGGGTTTTTATGATAAGTTTTGGAGCTGGATTTAAGTGCAATAGTTGTTTGTGGGAAGTGATGAAGGATCTTGGAAATGGATATGGGAATGTTTGGGATGATTGTGTTGAGGATTATCCACCAGAGACTTTGGTTAGTCCTTTCATGGAGAAGTATGGTTGGGTTAATCAAGTTGAGGATGTAAACAATGTTGAACTTCCTGATTTTCTTAAGTGATTAATTAAGGTAATTAATTGAAAAATTTAAGAAAAAAGAGGATTGAAGGAGTGTAATTTTTTTTATGTATACTAGATTTCTTGATGTGGATCAAGGTTATTTACTATTGTGCATTAATTTCATTGTTATGTATTAATAATATATACACTTGTTATTATTTTTATATAATGAGTTTGTCTACTTTTTGTTCATCTATGATTTGTTTCTATATTTTGTAAAAAATATTGTTTCTCTTTATATATATTCTAGAACATGAATCATATTTTGGATTAAAACAATTTGTAATTAGGATTTTGACAAAATATTTTTTTCTCGTACATTAATTTTAAAGTTCATTTTGATCTCTTAATTTAAAAAAGATTTATATTGGTCTTTTAACTTTCAAAATGTTTCATTTTAGTATTTTTTATCTAATTAGCGATGAATTTTAGTGACCGATTTTTAAATTTTTTTGTCGTTAATTAAACAAAAATGACTAAAATAAAATATTTTTAAAATTAAAAAACTAATATAAAATTGTTTAAATTAAAGTACCAAAATGAATCTTGAGATTAATACAGAATAAAAAAATATTTTGTCTAGAATTTTCGTATCTGTAAGACAAACTCTAGATTAGAATAACTCCATTGATCTCTTGAAAATTTCTTGAAAAACAAGAAAATTAAGACAAAGGATAGCTTTTTTGAATTTTTTGGTATAAAAATTATTTTAAGTCAAAACGAATTCATCAGAATCTCTTCTAAAATTAGAAGAGATCTTTATAATTTCATCCAAATATTTTTTTAGTATAGTTTTTATGTGTTACCATACCTTTGATTTGAATTATTTGTTTCAATTTGTTGAAATAATTAATTTGTAAAAAAAAATATGAAAAATAAATCTTATAATATAGTTATCATTAATTCCTAGCAAATTTTACTTGTGCAAGGTATTATCTCTTCTAAAGACTAGTTTGGAGTTTTGTTGGATACATATTCATCACATTAGAAAGAACTATTTATGTTAAAAATTATATTCTATAAGTACCTTTAATTTTATTAGGTATCAATATTCATAGACAAAATTAATTTATTTAAAAAAATAAATTAATATAAAAAATGACATAATAATAATAATAATAATAATAATAATAAAATAATAATAAAATAATAATAATAATAATAAATTGTTTGGTAATATCCTTGAATTCCTAAACACTAAACTGGTAAGAGTTTTACTATGATGTGTCTGAAAATAATTGAATAACAATGATAGTTTATAGAAATATTGGAAATATATAATGACCAATGACATATTTATTGCACTCTGTCATACCTTTAAAATCACTATACCCATTCTTTTTCTTCATCATTATTACTGTTAGGTTTACAAAAACTCCCAGAAAGTAAATGCACCATCCACCATGTAATTTTTATTTTGAGCCCTCTATGTTCAACTCCACATTTTCTTTTCCATTTTCTCTCTTTTTTTCAGTGACATTTATTTTGTTGGAGAGAGATGCACCTAGGAGAACATTGAAACCTTCCAAATTGCCTGTCAATATACTCCAGTTAGGGACCCATGCATTACCTGTAAGGGTAGGGCTAGCTGCAAAACTGGCTTTAGAGCTGTTGCATTCAATTTTTAACTGCATTCCATATTTTAACTTTATGGATCATAAATATGTACACGTCACTAATAATTAGTTGGTTCAGTAATGATTGACGATAGATCTGATAGAGAAAAATACAGTTTAATTTTCACAACTACGATTAGGAGGGGACTGAAACCACTTTGATGCGCCGATTCGGATTAGTTAAATAGTATTAGTTTCGATTTGAAATAGTAACAATAATGAAATTTTCGGCTGAGTGACATAATTTAATTTAGCATAAAAAGAGGTTAGAAAGAGACAAAGTTACTTACTACAACTATGAAATAATTAAAGTGAGCAGCAACAACAAATGTGGTGAGTTGTGATTAATCAATTCAGCACTTGTAGAAGCTACCCAACACAATAAATGCAAACAAAAAGGGAACCATGGATTGTGCAAAGAACAAATATGTGATACTAGTTAAGGCCCCATCGAATAGGGTCATGACTTGACTTATGAAAATTTATATTAAATCAAATCAAAGGTAGAGTGCCCCTCTTAACTAGTTTCATTATCATTTTGCATTATTAGCCGAATGTTTAGCTGTGATTGAATTATGTTGCCAAAAATTATACAATTTGGATGGATGCAATAAAAGTTATGTGCATCAACTAACTAGATTAGAAGTAGAGGAAGGAGTTAGACTTTTATTATGTGGTGAATAAAATTTTTTATTGTGACTAGAATTGTAATGAGTTAGACTTTTATTATGTGGTGAATACATTTTTTGATTGTGACTAGAATTTTAATTCTTTTATATAATTTTTCTAAGTCTTTCTATATTTTTAATTGTTTGACGATATTAGAACATAAACCGGAATATAAATTAGAATAGAGAGAAACACATAAAAGTTTTGTTCACGCAGTTCGATCAAATTATCTATGTTTGCGACTATAGAATATTTATAGTTCTCTTTATTTATACATTGCACACTTGACTTTGCTTTGCTCATGTTAAATCTGCGCAAAACACCTTCAACATAGCTTTTGAGACAACCATAATTTATTAGCTCCTTGTCTCTGTGAATTTTCATCCCAAGAATATTCTTTGCAGCGCCCAGATCCTTCATATCAAACTCCTTAACCAACTTGATCTTCAACTCATTTACATCATGCAAATGGTTGGAAACAATCAACATATCATTAACATAAAGTAAACAAGAAAATAAAACAACCATCAACAAGGCTCCTCACATAAACACAATAATCATAATCACAACTTCTATAGCCAATCTGGAGCATGTATGAATCAAAGTACTTGTACCACTGCCTTGGAGACAGCTTCAAGCCATACAAAGACCTCTTCAATTTGCAAACAAGTCTGTCGTGTTCAGTATCACTAAATCCCTCTGGCTGCTCCATGTAGATTTTCTAATCTAGATGACCATGGAGGAAAGCTTTTTCACATCCATCTACTCTAAATGCATATCCATGTTGGCTACCAGGGCCAATACTACTCTAATAGAAGTGTGTCTAACAACTGGACTGAAAATATCATCATAATCAATCCCCTTCTCCTATGAATACCCCTTTACAACTAGGCGAGCCTTGCACTTTTCCCCTTCTTTTTCTGTTACTGTTGGCTATTTCTTGTACATCCACTTGCAACCAATAGCTCTTTTTCCTTGTGGCAGCTGAACAAGATCTCATGTCTCGTTATTTTTAAAGGACTTCATCTCCTCCACCATAGGACCCATCTACTTATCTTTCTCCTAGCTAGCCATAGCCTATCGAAAAGTAGAAGGGTCTCATGAAATGGTAAGAAGAGCATATGATGCTAAGTCTTCAAATCCATATCTCATTAGAGGTGTAATATGATGAGAATCCTTATCACGCACAAGTGTATAGTCTTATAATCCAGTTGAATCTAGGCCTGGTTCATCTTGTTGTTGGGCTACAATCTACCTTGGAGTCAGTGATGGCGCCTCAATGTCCACCTGAATCTTATCCTGAATGGAATATTTTATCAAAGTATTTGGCATAATTGTCACATCTGATTGTTTCAATATTGATTACTCATCAAATATAACATCTCATAACTTGGATCCCATAACTTGTACCCCGTCACACCTTTATTGTAGCCCATAAAGATGTGTTTTTTTGACTTGGGGTAAAGTTTAGATCGATCCTCGCTAGAAATATGCACATATGCTGGACACTAAAAAATCCTCAAATTACTCAGCTAAATGGGGATACCCATCCATACCTCCTCTACAACTTTTTCATCCAATGAAGGCTATGGTGATTTGTTGACTAGATAACATACCATATTGAGTGCTTCTGCCCATAAACCTTTTGAAATAACAACATTCAACCGAGGGCACCTTTCTTTCTCTGTTTGAGTCATGTTCATCCTCTCTACAACACCATTTTTATGTGGTGTGTCTTCCTCATAGAAAAGTGCCTCTGGATTCTATTCTCCTTACAAATGCTCGAACATTTTGTCAGTATATTTAGTTCTATTATCATATAATAAATACTTTATTTTTCTCCATGCGTGGTTCTCAACCTTTTCCTTCCACAATTTAAACTTGGCAAAGACCTCAGATTTATATTTTATAAAATAAACCCAGATCTTACAAGAAAAAACATCATTGAATGTCACAAATTACCTGGAATCTCCAACGGAGGGCTCTTTTGTAGGTCCCCCCAGACAATTAATGGAAATAGTGTAAGATTCCCTTGGTCTTGTGTTGCCTTGTCTTGAAACAAACTCTACACTATTTCCCCAAGAACACAATACTTGCATAATCCAAGTGTGCAACTGCGAACACCCTTAAAAAATTCCTCTTATCTAAATCCATCATCCCATGTTCACTGAGATGACCTAAACGCATGTCCCAAAGTTTGGTTGCATCACTATCAGTTTCAACAGATGCCACATCACTCAACGGTTCCCCCTAACAACTTATTAATGTTTCCTGCAGTCCTCCTTGCCATCATCATTGTCATTCTACTCTTGATAACCCTCATGATGTCTCTATCTCCATATGAATGGAACAAATGACCATTATCTTAAAGAGTACCCGGAGAAATCAAATTCTTCCTCAATTCTGGAACAAAACGCACCTCATTCAACGTGTGCACGTCACCATCATCCAAAGCAATTTTAATTTCCCCTTTTCAGTGATGGTATAAGTTTTATCATCACCTAAATAGACAAAACCAAAATCACCTAATTTAAAAGAGTTAAACCCTTCCTGGTGCGGCGTCATATGGTAGGAGCACCCATAATCAAGGATCCATGCATCTGTGTACTTTATAGATGAAACACAAAGAAAATCCTCTTCAATGCATGAACCATCAAAATGAACTACATTTGTTGAACAATTGTTTCCTGACTTGTTTGGACGGTCCCTATTCCAATGGCCAATTTGCTTGCAACCATAGCATTTTGTTGTCTTTCTCTCCTAGGACTTGGACCTCTTTTTCTTTCTAGAACTCAATGTCATACCTGAAATTCTGGTATAACAGATCCAGATGTCTTGAGAGATGTCGAGACATGTGATCTGTCAAGAAACATTAGCAAGGTGTATACACATATTTATGCCAAACTGAAAGATAAATGACACTAGTAATTGTTGACCCAGTTCGGTGACAAACACACCAAGCCAAGAATGAAGTCCACTATCAGCAGTATTAATTTGAAGCTAAACAGTCCCAATTTACAACTTCTCACTTAATCCCTACCCAATGACCCTTCTACCTAAATCCTCTCTAGATATGGAATATCCCTATCCCACTTCCTAACACCACATGGATGTTGTACAGTTCTCTAGTCCCAAGAGATGTAGCAACGACCTAATACCCAACATTCTGATTACACGGACAAACAGTTTGGAAGACACACTTCCATGACAATACCTAGCCAAGACTCTTGACTATGAACACTAACTTGGGGTTACTTCAAAGCTTCCTCCAAGAACAATACACCTCTTACCTACAGGCTTTGAGGTGAACAATATGTCTCTTGCTTCACAGCTTCGAGACAGACACAGTAACATTCCCAAAATCCGGGAGGTTTACCTTGACCAACCCTAATGATTACATCTTTTCTATTCTTGGTTGTCTCTTTTTCTAGGCTACAATACTTCTATTTATAACCTATTCCCAACTGGATTTGGGCTTCTAATCGCAGCATATTTGCTGTTACAAATCAGTAAAATCTTCTGCTAAATATTAGGTCTTCAATCAAATCTTTCTAAATTGTCTCCAATTATAGAAAGTCTTTATTCTTCAATATTGTGATTTGATTCTTCTGATTGATTCTCCAAATATTCTTTTTGATTCTTCAGACCTGTTAAATCATGCCTTGTATGATTTGCACAATATTCATAAATATTCCGCACTCTTTTGTTGCAGTTAAATCATAAGTTATTTAACTAAAACTCTTCACTTCCGCTCAGGCATGATGTCTTGACATCCCATGTGACATGTTATTCCAGATGTTGAATTACTTCAACATAACATTTTCTATCATTTTAGCGGGACTTCTTTGGTTGTAACTGTTCTTCTTATTTGCAAGTTTTACATCGTATGATACATATTGTTTCTATTTATAGTTTATCCAAACATAATTGCCAATTACATAATTCAGAGAATTAACAATCTCCCCCTTTGGCTTATTTTGGCTAAAACTATATATAAAAATAGTTAATTTACATCTTCATCTTCGACAAAGATCTTCATCTTCGACAGAGTCTTCAAAGAAATAACCTTCGCTGTCTCTGATCTTCTTTAATCTTCACTAATCCTCATTGTCTTCATACAAACTCTCTCCCCCTTTTTAGCCATAATACACAAAGCCAAGAATTGTCAGATATGATTTATATGTCGTGACATCTTGTTTGACAATACCAAGTAGCCATATCAGACTTAGTTACCACAGAACCCTAACTTCAGGATAAGGAAGAAACCTGAAGACATAGTAGTGTATACTTCTTTGAGTAGTATCCTCATGAGGGTAACATTTGGAGTACATGAAAATAAGGCTGGCAGATACTCCCCCTCAACTCAATACTCTCAAATGACTGCTAAGATAAAAGTTTGATTCTCAGAAAACCACGAGAAGCCTTTAGAAGTGGGTATTACTCAACCTAAGCTATCATTCCTTAGGCATATAGGAATAACCTGCAACTCCAGGTAACTCAGAACACAAGTCACAACTGTGTTTATAAATCAAATTACAAGTCAAAATAAAGACATCATTTGAACATGATATCTTATTCAAATACCTTGTAATCCTGATACCATTACTAACATAAGACTCTAGTGCTAATAGAAGAAATTCTCACTTCCAAATTTATCACAGACAGATACTGGAGGAATTTTCAAAATTGTACCTATGAGGTTCTTTACTCGTGCCCTACTAAACGACTTATTGGTTGGAAGGTACTCAACAATTTTAATTCGCAGAGGAAGATGAAATTTCATATATATATATATATATATATATATATATATATATATATATATATATATATATATATATATATATATATATATATATCCGCAAGCATAGGAGATGACGATGGTCTTGGTCTTGATCTCATTCAAGACAGATCAGTATTCTAGGAAAATACCCGAATTCAAACATTCCTTTCCAAGCCTACCGTTTAATGCCATCTCTTGTTGAGGACTAATTCTTCAGAAAAAACACAATTAAGAATAATAGCTCATTGCACTGTCACTTACACATCCTTCTGACTGTGCATTATCTTATCCTTCAGAACTTAACCTTGTTGGTCCTACGGGGAAAATGTCTTTAACATGTCAAGACATTGTCTTCTTATTGCCATATGAGACCAACACATCTTCTTCTATCAGTCTGTGAAGCTTAGCCAGATGGCACACGAGTCCATACTGGACCCTGAGTGTTCTTCTTTCACTTAGGCTCATCTATTTAACTTCCACAAGATATGTGAACTTTTTATTTTCTCCCCAAATCTCCCATGACGTTACAAAATTGAACAGAACTATGGCTTGACACTATTTGTACCATTGCAACACCAACTTACAGATATCCCCGCAGCTTCTTTTGCATGTGTACCTAATGCTCCAGTTGAAGATGAAATCTTGAGAACAAGAGGAAGGCATATGAAAGTCTCCCTGCTTTCATTATATCTGCACATACCTAAGTATTGACTCACCCTGTCACAAACAAGCAAGGCTCTGGAAGCCCATAAGCACTTGAGCACTTAAACCTTCATTTTAGAGAGCAATCATATCTACTACTAGCTTTGAGGTGTCATACCCCAAATTTGTCCTACCCTTTATTTCTAATTGGCCTAGGCTTCTCATTTCATATGAATAATCTTTTCACTAGGACATTAACATAACATACATCATTAATCAATAAGCTTTGCAAAGGGATCGAGGTTGTAAATAGAGTTGAGGTTTCATACGGCTTAAAGTCCATACTTCGTGCAGGGTGTCATCTGGTTTATCCTCCGATTCCAAGTTTGGTTCATTTGATTACTGGGAATACAAGCTATTCGTTCGAAGCTTCGCCAAAAGGGTGTGAATTCATTCCGTTGAAGGCTGTATTGGGCTACTTTCATTTTTAAGACATTTGATGAAATTTTGACTTTCGGTCAAAGTCAACCATGGAAGGTTGACTCTATGACTAAAGTCCATAACGAATTCTCTTGGGTCTTTGTCTTATGAGGTTTGTTCAAGCTGCAAGTTGAGAGAAATATTTGAAAATTCATTGGAATATTTGAAAAGAAAAGAATTCAAGCTTTATTTCTTTTGGAAAGAAGAGATGCCACGTCCCACTTTTCATTCAATACATGATTCAACATTTTTTATCAAGAGTCACGTACACAATAGTTACAAAAAAAACTACAAAGAAAAAACTTAAGCTTATGCTACAAAGACCAACTTGCTCCAAGTTTCTTCAGGTTTCCACCATCCATCATCATCATTATTTCTTCATAAACCTGTTCCATACACACAATTCCACATCAATTCACAAAGAGAACAAAAACATGCTAACATTTCTAAGACATGTCAACCATAACCTACACCACATACATACATACATAAACCAAACTCATACATACCGAAGCTTGCAAACCTGCATCAAACTAAAGAGCAGAGTTCAGAAATCCAGAATAGTATTAGATTAGTTCACATAAACCAGTTCAAAAATTCAGAAACAGATTCCATCTTCCTCTCTTCATCAATCAATAATTGCATCTTCGTCATCTTTCTCTCAATTCCTCGCATTCTCCTTCAATCCGATCCCCTCCATCTCTTCCATTCTTCAACCTGCATAAACAAGAAAAACAGCAGCTCATTCCATAGCCATTAACCTTTCTCTAAATCCCTAACAGTTCTATACAATTGTAACCAACCGTTTCCAGCTCGCATGAACCAAATCTTTCACTCACTCAAGTTATTGCAGCACATCCAAGATCGAGAATCCGCAATCATTAATGCCATCAAAGCAAACCTGCACATATCAGTCAAAACCACAATTCAGCATCAGCTCATTTAATGAATCCTACACAAAGAAAGACCAGTCCATACAGTCCCCATTCAAAACCATACATTCATCAAAATCTATAATAAAAATAGTTCACAACCAGCACCTTCGCATCACCCTCAAGCAGCTCCGCATCGGCATCGTTCCTCACCACCAAGAAACCTGCAGAGCCAAAAACATGTTAGTCCCACATTCAAAGAATCAAAAATGTGCTACAAACAGAGTCCCACATTCAAGAAACTGAAAAAATACCTTGCAAGCTATAATTCTGAGTCCCACATCTAAGAACTCATGTTGATTGCCCAATCATTGCCCTATAAAACCAACTTCACCCACCTAGAAATGGACACCTAAGCACTATCACCATCATTGTCTCGCTTGCAGACTTTGAAGGAAAGATCGTGAAACCACAGTTCAAACATTCTCACTCCCACACCTCTCACGTACACGCACAGTGAGGAAGCCATTGAAGCTCACTATCAGAGCTTCAAGAGGCTTGTGCTTGGCCCCTTCTCTCATCACTCAGCAGTTTCACTCGCTCTCGGCAATCTCTCAGAATCTCTCTCCGCAACACGCAATCAACAACACTCACACAAAATTCAAAGTAAAAAGATTAGAAGAAGAAGAAGCTAGAAGAATCAGAAGCAAGAGCGAGGCAAGAGCGTGCATACCTGAGCATTCAACTATCATTCTCCGGATCATACCTCTTCGCATCCGCAATCGAAGAAGCGTCGGACCTGTCTCCGATAGGTACACCGTTAAACTTGTTTATTCTTCATCTTCTATCTCTTTTTCACCTTCGTGCGGCATCGTTGTGCATATTCGAACTCATAACCCTTGGCGCTGAGTCGTTCTTACGATTCAAATCTATGATGACTGGTTATAGTAGGTTTGGAGAGGATTTGAGAAATTGATACGAGGTTCGAGTAATAGAACGAACGGAATGAAGGATAGGGGTTGCGCGGTGGGGGAATCCTCGCCGGAGTGGTTGAAAAGCCGCCGCCACGAGTTTTCGGGAGAGGGGAAGAGCGTTACGCGAGGAACCCTAAATCCTCTTTTAGTTTCACCCGATTTCACCCTTTCTTTATGTTCATTAATCCTTTCTTTTTAATTTCAATTAACTTGCTTCATTAGCATCTGAAAATAATAATGTTTGGATCAAACAATTTAGCCTTGGGCCAGAATTACTCATGCACCCCCTATGGCCCATTGATCACTTTTTTTGCTGAAAGAAACATAACAAAAACAACTTTGGGCCAGGCCTGGCCTTGCGCCCCAATTCCTTTTCAGGCCTTATATTTCAATTTCTCACCCCCAGTTTCTTTAATAAAAAAAAGGACAAATAAATAAAATTGTTTTTCCAATTATCTCTTTTTTGCAAATTAATTTTTCTTTAATAAAAACAACAAACATCTTCCTATCAATTAGAAACTTAGAACTTTATTTTCTTTTAATTGTTTTAATTGTTTGATTCACTTGCATTTTGATAGTTCTTTCATAAAAACCATATAAAAAAAATAGTAGTATTTTTAATTCACCTTTGTGCTATATTTTTGACTTGTTCTTTTTCATGCCTTTATGCTATTTTCAATATTCTACTTAGTGCTTTAATTTCATGTTTCTTTTAATCCTAACCTTAGGTAGAAACCATGATAACATTAGGTAGAAATTCCCTTCATACTTAGGCTAGTTTCTTTTTCTTTTATAACCATAAAACACTTAATAAATACTTGAAATAAAATTCCCCATAAAAAATACCAAGAAAACTCATAAAAAATGACTAATAAATACTTTGACTAATAAAAAGGGAATGGAAGCTTGTAACTTCCCTTGCTTAAGGGATGTTCGAGTGCTTGGAGCTCCCTTGCTTAAGGGTTCCATTCAGGCGTAAGTTCCCAACCTTTAAAAAACACAAACCAAAGAGCAACTCGAGTTTCCCTTGCTTAAGGGATTTCCTCGAAACGCTCAAACTCTCTCTCTTCTCTCGCTTTCTTAAGGGCACCGTTATTTCCGCTCCATTGCATCCTAGGCTGTCCCCTTATGCAAGAGCGCGAACGTTAACGCCGCCCAACTAAAAAACACAAAAACAAACAAAACTATGGAGCCGAACTACGGCGCTCTGATTCCTGAAAAGGATACGTAGGCATCAAGTCGCGGGGCTTGAACGAGCACACTTGTAAATAATCCTTCTTTTCCCCGTATTTCTTTTGCATTCATTCGCATGTAGACATAGACATAGTACACACCCTTTAAATAGAAACAAACATAGGTGGATACCATCGAGTACGATGGGCGTGAGGGGTGCTAATACCTTCCCCTTGCGTAACCGACTCCCGTACCTAGATTCTCTGGTCGCAAGACCCTGTTCTTACCCTTTGTTAGGTTTTCTGATATTCCTTTCCCTTATGGGATAAATATATTGGTGGCGACTCTGTTCATTTTTCGCGAGCGTGCGACAGCTGGCGACTCTGCTGGGGATACCTAAGCAAGTCGATCCTAGCCTTTGTTTGTTTTATTTTATTGGGTGTTTATTTGTTTTATGTCTATACCTTGTATATATGTTTGCATGTTTATTTTATGCTTGCATATCATGTTTATTTCTGCTTGCACATCATGCATATGGATTATATTCTGTGTTCCTTGGGGTCTTCTGTTCTGTTTTGCAGGTGGGGGGTTTGTGTGAGGTAAAAGGCCCACTACCCAGGCCAAGTTACACATAGGATTAGCGTGGATGCTCATGTTGACTACCGTAGCGCTTGCTATGGATGAGTTCAATATGGGGTACCACAACTGGGCGAGGTTCTTTCATGGAACACTGTGTCTGGCACGCTTGTTGCCTCAAACACTTTGTACCCCATGGGAACTGTAGACCCTAGTGACCATTAGGGACCACTTGTCCGTGTCTAGACTTCATACCCGTGAGTTTGGGGAGGGACAGGATACTAGCCTTCATCATACCCGGATTTTCACATTGCAATCTGAAGCCGAAACTTTGAACTCGTCATACCCAGTGTTACTCAGATATTCAGAATTGCGAGAGGCACTCAGTCTCTCACCACATTGCACCATGACACATCATGTTACTGCATCCACCTCACTTCATTTGGGGAGAATTCTAAAGTCCACTTCAAAATAAGAAGAAAAGAAAAAGGAAATGAAAAGAAAAAGAGAATATTTTACTTCACAAAAAAGAAAAGAAAAGAAAATATGCAATTACGAATGGACTTTAGGATTCTCCTGATGAAATGCATTCCACCATATCATTTAACATGCATGTTTATTTATTTTCAGGAACATTTGGCTTTGTCTCCGACCAACTCATGGCTCCTGCATTGAAGACTGGTAGTCGCAACATCTCTTACACATTTCTAAATCCGAATCTGGATTCTCTCGAGTGTTTGGTTAAGAAGATCACGCCGGATGAAACAACCAGGTTCCGTGAAAAGTATGGGTATATTCTGAGTCTCCTCAAGATGCCGTTCACCAAATACGAGCAAGAAGGAGTTCATACCTTGCTTCAGTTCTACAACCCTTCTCTCCGTTGCTTCACGTTCCCTGACTACCTTTTGATTCCCACATTGGAAGAATATTCTCTTTTCCTTGGTGTTCCGATCAAGAAGGGGGAAGTTCCGTACTATAGCACCATGGAGGCTCCCACTTCTATTGAAATCTCCAAGGCTCTTTATTTGAGCAAGTCAGTTGTTGATGCAAATCTTTCCGAGAGAGGAAGATGTCAGGGTTTTCATATGGAGTTCCTGGTCAAAAGAGGGTGTGATGCTGCTGAAGCGAAAGAATGGGACACTTTTAGGGCTATCCTGGCTCTAAGTATCTATGGTATCCTAATGTTTCCGAACGTGCCTGATTTTGTTGACATGAGCGCAATCCATTTGTTCATTCTACAGAATCCTGTTCCTACACTCTTGGGGGATGTTTATCATTCAGTTCATCAAAAGAACCGTCAAAAGAAGGGATTGGTCAGATGTTTTGCTCCTTTGCTATACCGTTGGTTCAGATCACATTTGCCTGAACGTGGAGCTTTCGTCGATAGTAGGCACACCTCTAAATGGGCTGAAAGGATTATGGGACTTAGAGCCAAAGACATTGTATGGTATAACAGATCTTTGGAAGACAAGGAGGTTATCATGAGTTGTGGAAAGTTCAATAATGTGCCCCTCATGGGTATTAGAGGTGGGATCAATTATAATCCCGTCTTGGCTAGGAGAACTTATGGATATGCTTTCGTCAATCCTCCTGAGCAATCTGAGATAGCTGAGAACATTTTCTATCATGTGGTCACCGACAATGGGCAGATGACAGAAGCTGTACAAGCCTGGAAGAACATTTGTTGGAGAGACAAGAAGCATTTTGGTCAAAGGGACTGTGCGACTTATGAAGACTATACTAAGTGGGTCGAAACTGTGGCTAATACCCAAGGGATGCCTTTCCCTATTAAGGATCCTTTGTACCCTCCTGTTGGCGCACAACCCAACATTGTCTCCATGCCTCGTTATAATCAGACTGTTGAGCAGAATCGGAAATTGACTGAACAAATGGAGACGATGCAAGTTAAGATGAATACCGATAGGCAAGAGAAGCTTTCTGCCCTTCATAAATTGAAAATGAGAGAAATAGAGCTTGAAGAGTTGTACGCCAAGGGAAGCACTTCTCAGAAGAGGCCGAGAGTGGTTGCCGATCCCAAGTCCACTAAGATTCAAGAGAGGAAGATCAAAGAGCATTATGAGGATCAGTTGGCGGAATTGACAAAGAGGCTCCAAATCCAGACTGATATAGCCAAATCAGAGAAAGCCCGTCGAAAGAGAGCAGACAAGCTCCTTCTGGAACGTCAGGCAAAGATTGAGGGGTGTTACGAAGAGATTCGCAAGTTGAAGGGTCGAATGGAGGAAAAGGGCCAAAGTGATACTCAAGCTCAAGAGGAAGCCAGAGGTTGGGAATTGAGAATCCGTTACTTGGAGACCATGCATTTCAGAAAGGACCTATTAATTCAAGAAGTTGTTAAAAGACCAACCCATGCTAAGACCAAAAAGCTGTTTGAAGAAATGAAGGCTTGGAGCTATAAGAACATTGGAGATAGCCCACTTCGTCATTTGGACATGGGAGATCCTGCTTAGTATTGGTTTTTGTTATAGAATCACAACCAGTCTTGTTGGATGGGGTTCTTATTTCCATTTTCTGTATTGTTGGCTCATGAGCGCAGAATATTTTGTACTTCAAACATGGTTGTGGAATTAATGGATTATGGTTGTTTATCTTGGTTGCGCTTCGTTATTTCTCATTATCTTGTAGTGTTGGTTCGAGACAAAGCCGAAAATTCTTGAAAATAATATAACATGCACACATGCACCCATGCACTCATATCATACTGCATTTTCAGGTTTTTATCAGATTCTAATTGGGGTCCCTTCCAACAACAGATTTCTTTTCCGACGACGAAGCTGACTTTCTTACATCCTTACCGCACCAGGAGCAACGAGAGAATCATGGATCAATTTGAACAGAGTCAAGCTGCCCTCCGTAGGGATATGGATGTTATGGGGGAAAGAATGACTCAACTTATGGAGACTCTGCATGTCGTTGTCCAAGGACAAGAGGAGCTCCGAGAGAGCGTCGCTGGAATGGTCAAAGATACTCCTACCAACTCTGCTGATGGGGGAGTAAAAACTAAAGAGATTCCTGTTGAGGGAATAGCAAAAGTAGTGGATGACCACCATGAGGTTATTGATCTTGAACATGATCTTACTGCTGAGTTGACCGAGACTGCTAAGATGTACCAAGCTCTTGAAGAACGCCTTAAGGCCGTTGAGGTTGCTAAAACTTCGAGTTTCAACACTGCTGCTCTATGCTTGGTACCTGGGATTGTGATCCCCCAAAGTTCAAGGTGCCAGACTTTGATAAGTATAAAGGAGTCACCTGCCCAGAGACTCACCTTCGTTCCTACTGCCGTAAGATGGCCGCTCATGCTGAGAATGAACCACTACTGATGCATTTCTTTCAGGATAGTCTCACTGGAGCCCCGTTAGAGTGGTACATGAAACTTGAGAGGTCTAATGTCAGTACTTGGGGACAACTTGTCGACGCCTTCTTGAAACAATACCACTACAATACAGCTATGGCTCCTAGCCGTGCCCAGCTACAAAATATGTCAAGGAAGCCTGACGAGTCTTTTAAAGAGTACGCCCAGAGGTGGCGTGAACTTGCTGCTCGAGTTCAACCTCCTCTTCTCGACCGTGAGTTGATTGATCTGTTTATGGGGACTCTGAAGGGGCCGTATCTTCAGCACATGGTTAGTAATACTTCTCCGTCCTTCTCAGATGTGGTCATCATTGGTGAACGGGTTGAAAACTGTGTTAAAGCTGGTACTATTCAAGATGTTGCTACTCCTAGCAGTTCTAATGGTAATGGTAAGAAGCCGTATTCTGGGTTTGTGAAGAAGAGGGAAGGTGAGACTAGCACCGCTTCTGTTGATCAAGGTCGAGCTCCCGCATATTCTGCTGCTCCACCTCCTTATTATCCGATGCCTTATGCTGTTCCTGGTCCATATGTCCCTCAGGCATATGCTGCTGCTCTCCCGCAGCCTTGGATGGCACCTCAACAGCCTTTCGTGCCGCAACAACCAGCTGCTGCTCCTCAGAATCGTCAACAGAATCCTAGGCCTCAAGGTCAGAGAGGTCCACAGAGGCAAAGATACCCTGACAGGCGTATAGATCCGGTTCCCATGCCGTATGCTCAGCTTCTCCCCCAGTTGCTTGCTGGTCAATTAGTACAACTCCGTGAACTTGGACCTCCACCTAGTCCTCTCCCTCCTGGTTATGATGTTAATGCTCGATGTGAATTTCATTCAGGGGCCCCGGGCCACACTATTGAAAAGTGTAGAGCATTAAAGTACAAAGTTCAGGATCTCCTTGATGACAAACTTATCTCGTTCGCCCCTACTGGTCCTAATGTGCAGAATAATCCTATGCCTCCTCACGCTGGTGCGACCAATGCTATTGAGTTATGTGATGATCAGATCCTAGTAAATGATGTTAATGAGGTAAGGATGCCGCTAGCAGTTGTCAGAGAATATCTTATGCAACAAAAGGTTTTGTGTGAGCTACATGACTACTGTCTGCAATGTTCTTCTAACCCTGAGGAATGCACTAGGTTGAAAGAAGAAATCCAGAAGCTAATGGACGAGGGTGTTCTTAGAGTCGAAAGGGTCGTTCCTATCGAAGATGTGGCTACTCTAGAGATACCTTACTATCCTGCTGAGGTGTCAAAGAATCAGAATACTCCTTTGGTCATTCGTGCTCCGAGTACTCCCTTGGTCATTCAGGCTCCGAGGACTCCGTTGGTTATTCAGGTTCCAAATGTTCCTTCGACTCCTTCAACCTCGTCTATTGTTCCCTCTCCTGTGAATGATTCTAAGGCTGTTCCTTGGAGTTATAATGCCGTGTATATTCGAGGGAAGAAGTTTGACTGTCCTCCAGTGGGCACCTCGAGTATCACAAATATTACTGGCACTAGTGGTATCACCCGTAGTGGTCGGATCTTTGCTGCCCCTCCTCCACCTCCTAAAGAGACCATTAAGGATGCTAGTGCACAAGCAAAGGGAAAGCAAGTTGCTGTTGATCCTCCTGTAACACGTAATGCACAAGATGCCGAGCAACTCTTGAAGATCATTAAGAAAAGTGATTACAAAGTGATTGACCAACTTGATCAGACCCAAGCCAAGATCTCCATCTTGTCTCTCTTGGTGCATTCTGAAGCTCATCGTGATGCTCTGATGAAAGTTCTGGCTTCCGCTCACGTAACTCAAGACATTACCGTGCCTCAGTTTGAAGGGGTTGTGACTAACATTGCTGCTGGTAATTGTTTGGGTTTCTCCGATGATGAACTTCCACCTGAGGGTAGGGCACATAACAAAGCGTTGCATATCACAGTCAAGTGTCTGGATGTTGTGTTGTCTCGAGTTCTGATTGATACAGGTTCTTCTCTTAATGTGATGCCCAAGACTACTTTGTTTAAACTGAGTATGGATGGGGTTATGATGAGACCGTGCACTATGAGTGTCAGAGCGTTTGATGGTTCTAGAAGGTCCGTAGAAGGGGAAATTGATTTGCCTGTCTTGATTGGTCCTCACATGTTCTATATTGCCTTCTATGTTATGGATATACGTCCTTCATACACTTGCCTCTTGGGTCGTCCTTGGATCCATGCTGCTGGGGCTGTGACATCTACCCTCCATCAGTGTTTGAAATTTGTTGTGAATGACAAGATTGTTGTGATCACTGGTGAAGAGGATTTGATAGTCAATAATCTGGCGTCATACCGTTATGTTGAAGTGGAGGGAGAGATACAAGAGACGCCTTTTCAGGCCCTAGAGATTGTGTCGGTTGATAAACTCCCCGTGGTTGAGAATAAGAAGGAACTCGGAGCACCCCTCTCGTCTCTGAATGATGCTAAGGCCTTCTTAGAAGGTGGCACTCCCCATAGTGCCTGGGGCAAGCTGATTGATGTTCATGAGAAGCGAGACAAGTATGGCCTTGGGTATCAACCATCTTCTTCCACTCAGCTCAGCATAATTCCTGGAAAGAAGGTGATTCCCCCCATTTCTCAAGTGTTCGTCAGTGCAAGCACCAGTTCTGGAAGTCAGGTTCTCGCCGTGGATGATGATGATGAAGAAGATCTCTCCAGATTCATTTGCCATGCTGCGCCTGGACAGGAGCTCAACAATTGGACTATCTTGGACATCCCCAGAGTCACTTTTATGGAGATGTAATTTTCTTGTTTCGATAAGTCATATGCTTCGCCCTAAGCATTTTGACCGCTTGTATAAAGAAGGGCCCCCATGTTGTTTCAATTTGTTTAATATTGAATGAAAATCATATTTTCGCATGCAATTACTGTTCCATTTCTTTCATTTTTGTTTTTACTTTAAAAACTTTTTCAAAAATGGCAAAGCTTTTTCTTTTTTTCTTTCTTTTTATGTGTTGCATTCTAAGGCATAAATCATCCATCGTGCAGATCCGGCTCGAATTCCACCAAAAATGATAACGTTACAGTTCCACGTCTTAATATCCTTGAGAATCCAATTGACCAAGTTGATGAGGATAATGGGGAAGATTGTGAAGTCCGCGAAGAATTGGCAAGACTTTTGAGACAAGAGGAGAAATCTATTCAGCCACATCAAGAAGCCATAGAAATCATCAACCTCGGTACAGAAGAAGCAAAGAGAGAGGTCAAGATAGGTGCCGCTTTGCAAAGTGGTGTAAAGAGAAGTTTGATTGAGTTGCTTCGAGAGTATGTTGATATCTTCGCCTGGTCATATGAAGACATGCCTGGTTTAGACACGGACATAGTTATGCACAGGTTACCGCTCAAACCAGAATGTCCGCCTGTAAAGCAAAAACCACGAAGAACTCGACCTGATATGGCTTTGAAAATCAAGGAAGAAGTTGAAAAGCAGTTGAAGGCTGGTTTCTTATCTGTGTGTGAGTATCCTCCTTGGATTGCAAACATCGTCCCTGTTCCTAAGAAGGACGGAAAGGTACGCATGTGTGTTGACTACCGAGATTTGAATAGGGCAAGTCCGAAAGATGATTTCCCTCTGCCTCATATTGATGTGCTAGTCGACAACACTGCTCAGTACTCGTTGTTCTCCTTCATGGATGGTTTTTCTGGCTATAATCAAATAAAGATGGCTCCCGAAGATATGACCAAGACTACCTTTACTACTCCGTGGGGTACGTATTGTTATAAGGTGATGCCTTTTGGTCTTAAGAATGCGGGTGCAACATATCAACGAGCGATGGTGACCCTCTTCCATGATATGATCCATAAAGAGATTGAGGTGTACGTCGATGATATGATTGCAAAATCCCAAACTGAGGAGGAACACTTGGTATATCTTGAGAAACTGTTTGCCCGTTTGCGTAAATTCAAGTTGAGGCTTAATCCAAACAAGTGCACTTTTGGAGTACGATCTGGAAAATTACTTGGATTCATTGTGAGCCAACGAGGGATTGAGGTCGACCCTGATAAAGTAAGAGCAATACAGAACATGCCAGCACCGAAGAATGAAAAAGAAGTTCGAGGGTTCCTTGGGAGATTGAATTACATAGCCAGGTTCATTTCTCATCTCACTGACACTTGTGAACCCATATTCAAACTGCTGCGCAAAAATCAAGATATCCGTTGGGATGATCATTGTCAGGAAGCCTTCGAAAAGATCAAGCAGTATCTCCAAGAGCCACCAATTCTCATGCCTCCGGTTCCTGGGAGGCCGCTTCTTATGTACTTAACTGTGCTTGAAGGATCTATGGGGTGTGTGTTGGGCCAACATGACGAGTCTGGTCGAAAAGAGTGCGCCATTTATTACCTGAGCAAAAAGTTTACCGATTGTGAATCCCGCTACTCACTACTCGAGAAAACTTGCTGTGCTTTGGTATGGGCTGCTCGCCGACTGAGGCAGTATATGTTGACTCATACCACTCTATTGATCTCCAAAATGGACCCGATAAAGTACATCTTTGAAAAACCGGCTCTTACAGGAAGACTAGCCCGATGGCAAATGCTTTTATCAGAATACGACATCCAGTATGTCACACAGAAGGCCATCAAAGGAAGTGTCCTTGCAGATCATCTTGCTCATCAACCATTAGAAGAGTATCAGTCAATGAAGTTTGACTTTCCTGATGAAGATATCATGAAACTAGATGATAATGAAGGACCCGAACCAGGAGAGCGATGGACTCTCACGTTCGATGGTGCATCAAATGCTATGGGCCATGGTATTGGGGCAGTTCTGACTTCTCCTCGTCAAACTCACATCCCTTTCACAGCTAGAATATGCTTTGATTGCACAAACAATGTCGCAGAATACGAAGCTTGCATAATGGGCCTCGAAGCAGCCATTGATATGAGGATCAAGATCCTTGAGGTTTACGGGGATTCAGCTTTGGTCATACATCAAGTAAGGGGTGATTGGGAGACAAGACACCCCAATTTAGTTCCTTATAGGGACTATATCTTGGAGTTGTTGCCCGCTTTCGAGGAAATCACTTTCAATCACATCCCCCGAGAGGAAAATCAATTGGCAGATGCTTTGGCTACTTTGGCGGCTATGTTCAGAGTTAGCTCCCCTAAGGAAGTGCCAGACATAACGATCCTCCGTTACAAAGAGCCTGCCCATGCATTCCCTGCTCATTGTCTCACTACTGAAGATGTGTATGATGAAAAGCCATGGTATTACGACATCAAGAGGTATGTTGAGAAGCAAGAGTATCCCGAAGATGCTACGATTGGTGATAAGCGAACGCTTCGAAGGTTAGCATCCAAATTCTTCTTGTCAGGAGACGTCCTGTACAAAAGAAACTATGATTCAGTTTTGCTCAGATGCGTGGATAGACACGAAGCAGAATTGATCATGCGGGAAATTCATGAAGGATCTTTTGGAACTCATTCTAGTGGACATTCTATGGCCAAAAAGATCTTGCGAGCAGGATATTATTGGATGACGATTGAAAGTGATTGTTATGTGTATGTGAAGAAATGTCACAAATGTCAAGTGTATGCTGACAGAATTCATGTCCCTCCGACTCCTCTGAATGTCCTGACATCGCCTTGGCCCTTTGCTATGTGGGGCATAGACATGATTGGGCGGATAGAGCCACAAGCTTCAAATGGGCACAGATTTATTCTTGTTGCCATCGACTACTTCACCAAATGGGTTGAAGCCGCTTCTTACAAGAACGTAACCAAGCAAGTCGTTACTCGCTTCATCAAGAAAGAGATCATATGCCGATATGGGGTTCCAAACAAGATCATCACTGATAATGGGTCTAATCTTAATAACAAAATGATGGCAGAGTTGTGTGAAGAGTTCAAGATTGAACATCATAATTCATCACCCTATCGGCCAAAGATGAATGGCGCAGTCGAAGCTGCTAACAAGAATATAAAGAAGATTGTCCAGAAAATGGTTAGAACGTATAAAGATTGGCATGAGATGTTGCCATTTGCTTTGCATGGCTATAGAACTTTTGTCCGTACTTCAACTGGGGCAACTCCCTTCTCTCTTGTCTACGGCATGGAGGCCGTACTACCTATCGAAGTGGAAATTCCTTCGTTGAGAGTCTTGATGGACGCCAAACTCGATGAAACAGAATGGGTTCAAACGAGGCTTGATCATCTCAATCTAATTGAGGAAAAACGCTTATCCGCTATCTGCCATGGCCAGTTGTATCAGAAGAGAATCAAGAAAGCGTATGACAAGAAGATTCGGCCTCGAGAATTCCACACAGGTGACCTAGTCGTAAGAAAGATCTTGCCAATTCACACCGATCCAAGGGGCAAATGGACTCCCAACTATGAGGGACCATACATCGTGAAGAAAGCATTTTCAAGTGGTGCTTTAATCCTGACAAAGATGGATGGGGAAGACGTTCCGCTTCCAGTCAATTCAGACTCAGTCAAAAAATACTACGCATAAAAGACCCGCTAGGTCGACGTACCTAGGCAAAAATAAGGGCATCCCGGCAAACCAAAAAGGTTTGGGCAAAAATTAGGGATAAAACAAAAAAAAAAGGAGAGAAGAATAACCCGCTAAGTTGAAAACCCGAAAGGGCGACTTAGGCAAAAAGGGGCATCCCGCTGGATTGAAAACCCGAAAGGGCGATCCAGGCAAAAGTTAGGGATCAAAAGCGAGAGGCTGCAGTCTGAATATCCTTCACAAAGACCACTATACGCCCTTGGCAGAACGGACAGATCAATCCAACCACTACCCTTCTGAAGCAAAGCATTGAGAGGATCGAGGATATGGGAACTGTAGCAATATCAGTTTTAGTGGAAATCCGAGCATTTCTCTTTGCCATTTTGCTCTTTGCATTTGTATTTTCTTTTTCGCAACTACCTCATTTAGGAGTTGCTTCCTTGTACAGAAGCCTGTTCACAGGCATTCCATCAATAAAATGACCTTTTGATGCAAAAGCTTTCTTTCTTTTCATTTTTACGCATGCGAGGTGTGATTTAATTCGTTATTAAACATTGCATTGAGAACATGGGGGCAATAATCATAAAATCAAAACGAAACATGATGTTACATAAACATAAAAGTGCTCTAAGGGGCACCAATTGCATCCAAATGTCGTTTTACGTGCAGGTTGCAGGTTCTAGCCGCCATCTTGGCTCATGATGTGTCACCAAGGTCATCATCATCCCACGTGAAAGTTCCAGAGTATAATTCATCAGTACTGGTAGGTATGGGGCACCTAAAAAGGTCCATGTCCCTCTTCCATATGCCAGACGAAGAGCGGTCTCTCAAAACTCGTGATTCCCCAAGCAGCTTAGGATGTAAGGAAAGTCGAGCAAAACCATTTCATCCCCAGCAGGGCTATATTCCAACCCCCAGCGCAGTTACTAATAATCTTTGGTACTGTAGGGTTCCAATATCAATTCACGATGATGGTTCAAGATCACAAGGCAACGGACCCCAATGATCCTACTCTCCGGTTCCACCGAGGGCCTTTATTTGGCACTCTTTGCATATAGAATCCATTGCATATAGCATTTGCATCCTCAAAAGCGTAGCATATCCATCAAAATGGAACATTACGCCATAGAAAAATTCAAACATGCATACAAAGCATAAGCCAGATAATACAAATCAATGCTAAATCAAGCCAATGGCGCTTCTCCACATAAAGTGTTGTCCATACAAACCCCGATTGATATCTGCTACTACATCGCAAATCTCCTTCACCCATGGTGCCGATACTTGGTTTTACCAATCCCCAATCCCCAGTAAATCCGTCTACCGAGCTTCTCAAACACTCGTCTGTGTCATTCTTTCGATACTCGTCTGTATCTCCTCAAACACTCGTCTGTGTCATTCTTTCGATACTCGTCTGTATCTCCTTTTGATGCTCGTCTGTGTCATTCTTTCGATACTCGTCTGTATCTCCTCAAACACTCGTCTGTGTCATTCCTTTGGTACTCGTATGTATCTTCTTTCGATGCTCGTCTGTGTCGTTCCTTTGGTCCTCGTCTGTATCTTCTTTTGATGCTCGTCTGTGTCATTCTTTCGATACTCGTCTGTATCTCCTTTTGATGCTCGTATGTGTCATTCCTTTGATACTCGTCTGTATCATCTTCCGATGCTCGTCTGTGTCATTCTTTCGATACTCGTCTGTATCTCTCCTTTGATGCTCGTATGTCATTCTTTGGATACTCGTCTGTATCTCTCCTTTGATGCTCGTATGTGTCATTCTTTTGATACTCGTCTGTATCTCCTTTTGATGCTCGTATGCGTCATTCTTTCGATGCTCGTCTGTATCTCCTTTTGATGCTCGTATGTGTCATTCTTTCGATACTCGTCTGTATCTCTTTTGATGCTCGTATGTGTCATTCTTTTGATACTCGTCTGTATCTCCTTTAAAACACTTGTCTATCTTACCTTCCCACCAGACATACTTCTGCCCCGACCATTTCCATGTAAATATTAATCCCTTTGAGAACCTTGTATTGGCACCTTGGCTACGTTACAAGTTATCACCATCCAGTTGCTCGCTGTAAATATTTCCATCAGAAAAAAACAAAAATTCTCTTTCCCCAGCAGATATCAAAACAAAAACAAAAAAATAAGGATGACACTCACATTTCCTTTTCAGGACAAATTTCTGGTCTTGATATTTAACCTTCTTTTACTTCGAATGTTCGAAAGGCTAGCGCCAATCTCACCTTCGAGTATAAGACGATTAAATAGGGGCAGCTGTCATACCCCAAATTTGTCCTACCCTTTATTTCTAATTGGCCTAGGCTTCTCATTTCATATGCATCATCTTTTCACTAGGACATTAACATAACATACATCATTAATCAATAAGCTTTGCAAAGGGATCGAGGTTGTAAATAGAGTTGAGGTTTCATACGGCTTAAAGTCCATACTTCGTGTAGGGTGTCATCTGGTTTATCCTCCGATTCCAAGTTTGGTTCATTTGATTACTGGGAATACAAGCTATTCGTTCGAAGCTTCGCCAAAAGGGTGTGAATTCATTCCGTTGAAGGCTGTATTGGGCTACTTTCATTTTTAAGACATTTGATGAAATTTTGACTTTCGGTCAAAGTCAACCATGGAAGGTTGACTCTATGACTAAAGTCCATAACGAATTCTCTTGGGTCTTTGTCTTATGAGGTTTGTTCAAGCTGCAAGTTGAGAGAAATATTTGAAAATTCATTGGAATATTTGAAAAGAAAAGAATTCAAGCTTTATTTCTTTTGGAAAGAAGAGATGCCACGTCCCACTTTTCATTCAATACATGATTCAAAATTTTTTATCAAGAGTCACGTACACAATAGTTACAAAAAAAACTACAAAGAAAAAACTTAAGCTTATGCTACAAAGACCAACTTGCTCCAAGTTTCTTCAGGTTTCCACCATCCATCATCATCATTATTTCTTCATAAACCTGTTCCATACACACAATTCCACATCAATTCACAAAGAGAACAAAAACATGCTAACATTTCTAAGACATGTCAACCATAACCTACACCACATACATACATACATAAACCAAACTCATACATACCGAAGCTTGCAAACCTGCATCAAACTAAAGAGCAGAGTTCAGAAATCCAGAATAGTATTAGATTAGTTCACATAAACCAGTTCAAAAATTCAGAAACAGATTCCATCTTCCTCTCTTCATCAATCAATAACTGCATCTTCGTCATCTTTCTCTCAATTCCTCGCATTCTCCTTCAATCCGATCCCCTCCATCTCTTCCATTCTTCAACCTGCATAAACAAGAAAAACAGCAGCTCATTCCATAGCCATTAACCTTTCTCTAAATCCCTAACAGTTCTATACAATTGTAACCAACCGTTTCCAGCTCGCATGAACCAAATCTTTCACTCACTCAAGTTATTGCAGCACATCCAAGATCGAGAATCCGCAATCATTAATGCCATCAAAGCAAACCTACACATATCAGTCAAAACCACAATTCAGCATCAGCTCATTTAATGAATCCTACACAAAGAAAGACCAGTCCATACAGTCCCCATTCAAAACCATACATTCATCAAAATCTATAATAAAAATAGGTCACAACCAGCACCTTCGCATCACCCTCAAGCAGCTCCGCATCGGCATCGTTCCTCACCACCAAGAAACCTGCAGAGCCAAAAACATGTTAGTCCCACATTCAAAGAATCAAAAATGTGCTACAAACAGAGTCCCACATTCAAGAAACTGAAAAAAATACCTTGCAAGCTATAATTCTGAGTCCCACATCTAAGAACTCATGTTGATTGCCCAATCATTGCCCTATAAAACCAACTTCACCCACCTAGAAATGGACACCTAAGCACTATCACCATCATTGTCTCGCTTGCAGACTTTGAAGGAAAGATCGTGAAACCACAGTTCAAACATTCTCACTCCCACACCTCTCACGTACACGCACAGTGAGGAAGCCATTGAAGCTCACTATCAGAGCTTCAAGAGGCTTGTGCTTGGCCCCTTCTCTCATCACTCAGCAGTTTCACTCGCTCTCGGCAATCTCTCAGAATCTCTCTCCGCAACACGCAATCAACAACACTCACACAAAATTCAAAGTAAAAAGAGTAGAAGAAGAAGAAGCTAGAAGAATCAGAAGCAAGAGCGAGGCAAGAGCGTGCATACCTGAGCATTCAACTATCATTCTCCGGATCATACCTCTTCGCATCCGCAATCGAAGAAGCGTCGGACCTGTCTCCGATAGGTACACCGTTAAACTTGTTTATTCTTCATCTTCTATCTCTTTTTCACCTTCGTGCGGCATCGTTGTGCATATTCGAACTCATAACCCTTGGCGCTGAGTCGTTCTTACGATTCAAATCTATGATGACTGGTTATAGTAGGTTTGGAGAGGATTTGAGAAATTGATACGAGGTTCGAGTAATAGAACGAACGGAATGAAGGATAGGGGTTGCGCGGTGGGGGAATCCTCGCCGGAGTGGTTGAAAAGCCGCCGCCACGAGTTTTCGGGAAAGGGGAAGAGCGTTACGCGAGGAACCCTAAATCCTCTTTTAGTTTCACCCGATTTCACCCTTTCTTTATGTTCATTAATCCTTTCTTTTTAATTTCAATTAACTTGCTTCATTAGCATCTGAAAATAATAATGTTTGGATCAAACAATTTAGCCTTGGGCCAGAATTACTCATGCACCCCCTATGGCCCATTGATCACTTTTTTTGCTGAAAGAAACATAACAAAAACAACTTTGGGCCAGGCCTGGCCTTGCGCCCCAATTCCTTTTCACGCCTTATATTTCAATTTCTCACCCCCAGTTTCTTTAATAAAAAAAAGGACAAATAAATAAAATTGTTTTTCCAATTATCTCTTTTTTGCAAATTAATTTTTCTTTAATAAAAACAACAAACATCTTCCTATCAATTAGAAACTTAGAACTTTATTTTCTTTTAATTGTTTTAATTGTTTGATTCACTTGCATTTTGATAGTTCTTTCATAAAAACCATATAAAAAAAATAGTAGTATTTTTAATTCACCTTTGTGCTATATTTTTGACTTGTTCTTTTTCATGCCTTTATGCTATTTTCAATATTCTACTTAGTGCTTTAATTTCATGTTTCTTTTAATCCTAACCTTAGGTAGAAACCATGATAACATTAGGTAGAAATTCCCTTCATACTTAGGCTAGTTTCTTTTTCTTTTATAACCATAAAACACTTAATAAATACTTGAAATAAAATTCCCCATAAAAAATACCAAGAAAACTCATAAAAAATGACTAATAAATACTTTGACTAATAAAAAGGGAATGGAAGCTTGTAACTTCCCTTGCTTAAGGGATGTTCGAGTGCTTGGAGCTCCCTTGCTTAAGGGTTCCATTCAGGCGTAAGTTCCCAACCTTTAAAAAACACAAACCAAAGAGCAACTCGAGTTTCCCTTGCTTAAGGGATTTCCTCGAAACGCTCAAACTCTCTCTCTTCTCTCGCTTTCTTAAGGGCACCGTTATTTCCGCTCCATTGCATCCTAGGCTGTCCCCTTATGCAAGAGCGCGAACGTTAACGCCGCCCAACTAAAAAACACAAAAACAAACAAAACTATGGAGCCGAACTACGGCGCTCTGATTCCTGAAAAGGATACGTAGGCATCAAGTCGCGGGGCTTGAACGAGCACACTTGTAAATAATCCTTCTTTTCCCCGTATTTCTTTTGCATTCATTCGCATGTAGACATAGACATAGTACACACCCTTTAAATAGAAACAAACATAGGTGGATACCATCGAGTACGATGGGCGTGAGGGTTGCTAATACCTTCCCCTTGCATAACCGACTCCCGTACCTAGATTCTCTGGTTGCAAGACCCTGTTCTTACCCTTTGTTAGGTTTTCTGATATTCCTTTCCCTTATGGGATAAATATATTGGTGGCGACTCTGTTCATTTTTCGCGAGCGTGCGACATGAGGGAATAACTCCAAACACCCCGAGCTATTCATATCACGTAATATGACATTTAGAATAGGCAAGGAGTCATGCATACATAGTCCAAAACCATCTCTTGGTGTGCTTAAAAGCTTTACTAAGATTCAGATTCTCTGATCAAATCATCCTTCTGCTCTTTACAATCACTAGTATTAGTTGATACTAATGACGTCCTTAACCCATCATAGTAGATATTCCTTGCTTGAGCATACTACTAACATAAGAATCTTCTTATTCTAACCCATATATAGAACTTGACACTTTTAAACATGGTGTCTGAATATTACGATTCATGGTCCCAAGTCTCTTCCACAGACTCTTATCAGCAATGATGTTACAACATCATTTGGGACATTGGCTTCAAAAGCCCAACTCTAGGTCTTGAATTTCTATTCCAAGGAACTATTGTGCATTGAAGTCCTTCAGGAAGCCCAACCAGAAATCTCACTACTGCAGTTTACGAGAGAAATCAACTCTCAATCATTTCTTGACAACATTAGGTCAGAAAGCAGACTTGCACACTCTTCAGATTTGTACCCTGATCTTGTCACGATTGTTCATCAGTTACATGCTCATCTTTATACAACCTGTAGATAAGGTGTTTCACGGCAAGCTTCCTTTAGAGGTACAATCAGTTGATAAGATTGCCTCTAATATTAAAAAACAACAAACGTCATTGTTATGCATTCTTCAAAAAAAGACACATAGTCACGTTGGCTGTTTCTGATCTGGTCAGTTACTTGACTCTTAATCCCATCCTGAGTTAAATAAACTTCCTTAGTTAAGGAAGCAGAGAACTAAAGTAATGTTCAATCATCAGTTCTTTCATTAACCTTACTCTTAGAATCTTGCTATGGTTCTGGAGATGACTTCCATAGCAACCTACCATTCTTGTAGGGGATGTAGGAGAATCAACTCTTGGTAGTTGATAAATCCTTCAAAGATCATATCCCATATGCACAAAGTACATACCTCTTGTCTGACTACGAGATGCTTGGATGCCATTTTTCTGCACCTGTAGACGAGATTCTCTCTAGCAGGTATCTGAAGCAGATTTCAACGAACATGGCATTAACTGGTCTTTACTTGTCACGAGTAGACTATTGAGACTAGGCCTACTTCTTCAAAGCACAAGATTCCATGTCATTCCTTGTACTACCACTGATTCATTATGTGAGGACACCATATAAGTGAACCCAAGCAATAAAGAGAAGCTTCACGAAAGAACCAGGAACACTTAATCCTTTGATTCCAAAATCGTACTTCCTTATTGCTTCAGCTGAACTATCCATCCTAGGTGATTTGGATGACACTCCGGAGTTCATACACACTAAACGCATAATGTTGGATAATGTGTCTCCAATGCTTACCATCCTTTAGAAGACTTTACCAGTAGGCCATGAGTTCCATGCTCTCATAGACTTGATTATTGAACCAAGTTTGAGTAAGCGACCTCCATTCTATTCTTGAAACATCTACCAGACACATTGAGAAAAATATTCTCAGTGACCAGATGTTAGGACATTATGTCTGACACTTCCTTCCAGTTCTTCTAGCTCCAGATTGAGAACTCTTCCTTCATAATCACTAAGAAGTACTTGAGAATAGTGATGCGTTCGCAAGTGCACAGATGTATCGAAGTAATATAAAAGATTGTCGAACCACAGAGACCGATGTCAACCTACTGTAATCTATTGTCGCTTTGTAAAGCTAAGGCTAATGAACGATTTGATTAAGTGGAAACTAATAACTAAAACAAAACTAAGATTAAGATAAATATAAGAGAAGAGAGACCGGAATGTGATTGTGCGTACTTCGGGAACTCTGTAATTCGTTGGCTTAAAAATGTTAAAAACATATTTAGTAGAAAATATTAGCTTAAAGACTAAACCTCACACTCTCGTGGTCTTGAATAAAGTCACGCTCTTCAACCGTAGGATATTGCTCTCGCTCGCCCACTTAAATCAAGGAACGCGTTTTGAAAACTAAACAAGTTCTAATTAATCCTAAAGCGCTCTCGCTGTGTTTAGGATTAATGCCTAGTATTTACTATCTGGTTCGACCCCCACGCTCTCGCAGTGCCGGTTCGAACCTTAATAGATCTCTCACTCTCGTGACAAAATCGTGGTAGGTAACCTTTCACTCTCGTGACAAGGTTACCTAAATTAATATTAAAAACATAAACCAAAATATAAATAAATAATAATAATTCAAACCAACAAAATGATTACCGAGTCCCGTCGGAGACGATGGTCCTCACATACCAGACTCAAAATAATTTAGCCGGACATAGAATTAAGCGTAAACAAATTAAACATGCGGATTGAAATTAAGAAGAACATGACAATTAAATTAGAGACGATAAATAAGAAAAAACAATAAAGCATAAAATAAAACATGTAAATGATGAAATAAACGGTACTGGAATTAACTTCTGAAATAAACTTCGCGTAATGAAAGAAAACATAACTAAATTTAATGGTGTGGTAGTTCCTCGATGTGAGAAACTACCACTTTTACATGGTAGAAAATCTGCCTAAAAACTAAACAAAGAAAATTTCTGCCGAAAAGAAGAGATATCTCGCTACTGATGGAATGCTCCATATTTATATTAATGCTTCCGCCTCTGGGTTGAGAAAATATAGGAGGAGATTTAGCTGCTTCTGTCTTAGTAGCAGGATTTTCGGAGGAAAAATAGGTGGAGAGAAACCAGGGCTTGACGAACGTTTCTTTCTGGGCGTGAGTGTGTGACTCACGTCACACACTAAAATATAGGGTGCATGCCGACCGACAGGAGGGGGGAGTTGACGGACAGTGCCTTTTGTGTTGTGACCCTCGTCACAAGTTGTTGTGTGACTAACGTCACTTTAATACAAATGTGACTAATGTCACATTTTGTTTTTATATATATATTTAGTTTTATATATATATATATATATATATATATATATATATATATATATATATATATATATATATATATATATATATAAATGGGGCCCACCTCTTATATATATATATATTATTTTATTTTATTCATTTCTTCATTTCTTCCTTTTTTTTTTGGTTTTAAGCTCGATTCTTCTTCATTTTTGCGACTTATTTCATACATGCCTGGTAAATAGTAAAAACCTGAAAACATAGAAAATACCGGCATAATACGAATAAAGAGTCTCTTAATTAAAATAAAATGAGGACATAATTCATATAAATTGAGTCAAATATACGATACATTTTCGTGTTATCAAATAGTACAACAATCTCTCATCCTGGGCATAAGATAAATCGAATCTGTTCCACGGCCATAACCAAGATTCCATCAATCTGGTTCCTTTGAACAAAAGGATCCTTCAGATATGAGCTTATTCTTCATAAGGGCTCTAATGGTGATGCCTTTATGAGTTCTTCTCAAGAGCTCGACTATTGTACTTCCATATACCTTGGTCAGAAATAAACTAACACAGAGGTAGATAGACTGTTGATCATGTACTGATCGACCTGCATAAATCAGATGCCTCCTCTTCTAGATCAGGAGTAGGTTCCAAGCAAAAAGCTATCCATACTATTTTTTTCAGCACCCGAAACATCTGTTCTTGAACCGGCAACCACATACCATCTGAAGTAATGTCCTAACATCCCATATATAATACGGTGGGAGAACTGACTTTTTTGTTTTGTTTTTCACAAAACGTGTTGTGGTTAGCAAGAGTCGCTACCAACTTTTATTTTATCGGATTTTTTTAGGAAAGGCATAAAAGAACGGGAAAGACCTTTAAAATATTTTGAGTTCGAGGGATAGGTTATACAAAGGGAAGGTATTAGCACCATTTGGATCCATGGTTATCCATGGGCTCTTAATTGCTTAGCTCACTTCGTTTGACTTGTTTGATTTGTTTAAAATGTGGTGTGTGATTAGAAAAATGTTTTGTAAAGAGTTAACTTTGTAATGATTCTCGTATGAATGTATATAAGGCATTTATCTTGAAGATGTTTTGAAAAAATGAGGTATGAAAAGTATTTGTTCATTTTATTTGTTGTGAGCAAGAAATTAGGAGCTACTTACCCTAATTTGTAAGGTCTTTCTTGTATTTAGGGCTTTCTTTGAGAGATAATACTATCCATACCATTAGGGGTAGGTAGTCCTATCTATTGGATGTGAAGGGACAGACGTAGGGTCGTCGTATGGTCATAGAAGGCAACTTGTAAGGATATCTTAGCGTTCGAATGGACTATCATCATTTTTGTAGGTAACTCGAGGGACTATATCATATTTCGTAGGCAACATCAAAGGGTCATCGAGGGACTATGATCTTTATATCGAATGGACTATGACGATTTATTCGTAGGCAACTTTGCTAAGATATCCCTACGCTCGAGGGACATGACCATGTTAATCGAAAGGCAACAAGAGAGGTTAACCTAAAGATGAGTGTGTGAGAAGTGTGTTGATTCAATTATTTAATCTTGAATTAGATTTAGCTATGTTCAGTTATTAGTCTTGCCATACAATCCTATTTACATACACCTAACAATTATAGCAGTTATAATGTGCGTAAAGTAAAATGCGGAAAATAAAGTCCTACGCTATTACAAGGCTTCGGGATGGGGGGATTACAATGATTACAAAAAAAACTTGCAGAAAATAAAGAGCGGAAAATAAAGGTCCTAATTAAGCTATTACATCCCATAGGCAATTACATAAATTGTAAAGATATGCGGGAAAATAAATAGCGGACGAATCGAAAAGTCGAGAAATAGGTGAAAGTTTTAGAAGAGAAGATGAAATTAGGGTTGGAGAAAAAAATTAGGGTTAGAAAGAATTTTGAAGGTTTAATGTTTAAGTGAAAACCTAATTCTAAACTAATCATGAAAATTAATCCTAATTCTAATTAATTAATTATGTATACTAATTAACCTAACTAATTTTAATCAAAACCTAATGTCTAATTAATTTTAACTAATGAACCAAAAAAATTAGTTTTAACCCTAATTACTAAGTTAATTAAAATTATGTCAAAATAAAATCAATTAAACCTAATACTAATTGTTTTTTGTATTTTTTATGATTAAATAATTAAATGACAAAATGAAAATCCTAGTTAATTAAATTAATTGAATATTAGAAAGAAATTATGGTTAGCTAACCCTAATCCTAATTGTTATTGGTTAATTAATAATTAAGGTTAATTAATTAAAATAAATTAAGAGAAGAGAAGATGAGGAAATTGAGTAAAAAAATAAATGAGGACGTCTGGGATCGAGCCAAGGCCCTCTTGGTTGCAGGTCCCTTCTCCTTGCCAATTGTACTACATGCGTTAGTTGTAAATAACACCAAAACAAATCACTAAATAATAAAACGTGAATTAAATGGGAAAATTCAAAATCAGAGTCAAAGTGGTCCCCTGGAATGTTTGACTGGCGAATCAGAAGAAGCCCACGTGCCACGCGTGCGTCATCTTCTTTGCTTTAAAACCTGTATAATTTGCTACGAATTCGCTAGGACTTTAGCTACGATTTTGCTACAAATTCTGCAAATTAGCTACGGTTTTTCTACAAATTCCATATTTGAGTTGTAGCTATGAATTAGCTATGAATTAGCTACGGCTTTGTTCGTAGCCACACCTGCAAAACCCAAAATTCAAAAAAACGATGAATAAATTGAAACTAAAGACATGGTTCGATTGCAAATTACCTGCTGAACATAATGGTGGTGTTTATTTCCATTGAAACAACCGGTATCATAGAACATGAGTCAACATGAACCTTATGCCCTAACCATGGCAAATAACGTTTTACACGTGGAAGCTTTAGTCTAATGGCCCAGATCTCCTCTAAACTGTACCAGGAACTCAAATGTACAATTAATTTGGATTGAAACACAAGTATATGCAAGAAATGAAAAAAATAAAATATGAAAGAATATGATGATCATGATATGCCAATTCTAGGTGTTACGCATCTTGGTTTTTTATTCATCCTTACCCTTTCATACATTAGGAGTGGAATGGAATGATTGGAATGCTTTGAATCTTGCTGGGAGGAGCGACACGAAATTTCTCTATTATTTGATTGTTTGCCACTCTTAGAACCCTAATCTCCTTGTCAATTTTCGTCCCCTTTTAGCAACTTTGATTTTTGATGATCTTTGAGATTTCCTTGATTAATAATGATCAACCCTTGATTAAATGATGAATGTGACCTCAAATCCTTGATGTTTACCAAAAATCTTGAAGTTTGACTGTACATTAACCATAGTTGCCTTTTGACCTAATACAGTCGACTGTTGACTATTTGAGCAATTGACTGAGCAATCTTGCATCGTAAGGCTTGAAACTTGGCATGGAGATACCTTGAGACATATGAGGCATTATGAATTCCACTTGAGTCCTTGGAAGTTCCAGCTTCTTGAGGGAAATCAAAACCCTAGCTGGAGGTCCTTTGATTAGGAGGAGTGTAGCTATGTTCAACCTTTGCATAATCTTGGGCAATTGGAGATCCTATGAGCTTGAAGAGGCTGCTTGAGCCAACTTATCTTGAATATTGTGAGGGTAAATTTAAGGGTGAAACACCATAGAACCTCAATTCCTTCTTCTTGGAATACATAGCAAGACTTGGTTCTAAGGATGTTACTATATCACCAAAATCCCTTGATCAGCTCCAATACAGAAGACCTAGCTCCACCAAGAGTAGTCAGATTCAGAGTTACTTCCTGAAGGAGATTAAGAATTATGAAGACTATTTTTGATACCAATCTAACTTGGTTCAATCTTTCTTCATGCTCTTTGAAGAAGCAACCATCAACCATACTAAAGTGCCTTTATAAGTGGACGTGAGAGCAAGAACTCAAGTATCATTGGCCACCTTAATCAATTGACTAAACCAGCTCTTTTCATACCCTATCATGGGTGTAGTTCCTGAGGAGATCAAACCTTAATACTAAGAGAACCAGGTTTAAAATAGATACCATGCAGCGGAAATATATTAATAGCTCCTCAACGTCTTTTAGGCACAGTGTTTTGTACCCAATCACCACATCCCATAATCAAGCAGCACAAGCTTAGGTTTCAAAAATAAATCAAACCAACAAAAAACCACCACAACCGACGCTCAACATAGTCCATCCTCCACGTCAAGGGACCATGTACACATCAATGTGAACAGACGATGTTCAAACATCTTTTCACTACAAACCTTCCTTGCCAAACCAGAAAGTATCCTCCTAGGATCTCATCCAGAGACAGAACAAGATGCCTGCTCTGATACCAATTGAAGGGTATTTTAGTGTCACATAAAATTCTTGAGGTCTTCCTCCCTTTCAACCACCCAGCTTGAATTCAATAGTTTACATATTCTTCTATTTCTCCATCATTTTTTATTATGGATCCAAAATATATAAGTCGCATAATTTATGGTATATGTCTGCAACTTTCACGTCAAGGTTGGAAACACTTATCCTTTTGTTAAACGTACCTTTCTAATGCATAAGTCTCGAACTTCCCATTTAAGACATCTTTTGATTTTTCAAGTGGGACTATATCATCTGCAAAAAACATGTATGTCGATGCTAGCTCTTGGATAGGCTCTATGAGTACATACAGCATCGAAATTAAAAGGTGAAGGAATCACAGTTTGAAGCTTTAAGCCTTGTAAAATAAGCCAATCATATAAGCACTTGCTTGAATATTCTTGGAGATGATGCTTGAGATAATTTTAAGTTGAATACCATCATCAAAGGATATAAATCATCAAAAAACTCTAGTTCATCTGCTTAGTCCAGAGAAAAAGCTTTGAAACAAAACTATAATGTGCATCTTTAACTGCATGCTTTAAGGTTGCATCAAGTAGTCATACAATTTTTCATCATTGAAGCTAAGTTGCCATCACCAAAATAACATTATCAAAAACAAACCTTAATAGGCGTCTTTAGCTTTGCTTACTTTTTAAAATAACTTGGAAAACTTGGTTCCAAATTGTCATACCCCAAAATTTGCCCACCACATTTTCATACTCAAGCTCATTTGAATATCAAAGGCTCCGGACTTGACTGAATGTACACCCTCCTAAATAACAACCCTCAAACTAGGGTTTTGATCTTCTCAAAGTAAAATCGGTTTCTGATACCTCATGTGGACTCCATGGCCTCTCATATGATTCAAAGGATCCTCACCTCTAGTTTCAAGATCTGATTACTAAAAATGCTCGATTGACCAATAGTCGACTATTTTGATCTAAAAGTCAACTGTGGTCAAATTACAGTCAAAATTCCTGATTTTTTAGTCAACATCAACATTCTAATGTTAGATTCATCATTTGATCAAAGGTTTATCATGATTCATCAAGAAAAGATCAAAAACCCACAAAAGGACAAGTTGCTAAATTAGGGTTTCTGGGTAAAAGTCAACCCAACTTTGACCGATCATATCTCTCTCATAGTTTCTCATAAATTCCCAAACCCAAGCTCATTCGCAAGGAAATTTTATTATCTACAACTTTGATGTTGGGCCCAAGGTCAAGAAATGCTTCTGCCTACGAGATATAAGCCAATATATTACAGGACCTTCTAGAAGCTCGCAAAAAAGAAGTTTTTTGTCAGAAGCCATATCTTCAAGATAAAATCCTCAAATGAAAAAAAGATTCCAAAGTGGCTTGTAGAGGATATGTTGAGCTTTCCAAAAAGTACTAGATCATCTCCATATGATAAAAATTGAATGAGTTATGACTCGCACAAGTTGGTCGATCTTGAGAAATTGCACTTAATGCAAAATGAAGAATTTTGGTATTTTGAATTCTTGGGCCTAAAATATGAATTCCAAACATGCATATGGGCTTTGTGAGAATTCCTAAACTAATTATTTTATTTTTATAGTATTTATTTTATTTAGTTGAATTTTTAATTCATTTAAATATTAATAAATCACATAAATATGAAGTAATTAGTTTTTAATCAAAGATTTGATTTTTTAGTCAAATCCAATCACCCAAATACTTCATATTGGATACAAATTTCGTGGCAAAAAGATTTGAAACAATATTGAGGCAAAGAGGGAAAGATTTCATGCATATTCATGCAAATCTCTAAGTAATAAAAATTACAAATCCAAGCTCAAATTTATAACCCTAATACACTCTTATAAATGGACACAACATGTTGAGCATTGGGAGGACGAAAATTGGAGGAGAGAGAGCAAAAGAATAGGGTTTTGATCAGTGGTTTTCACACATATATTTACCGTAATTTTTAAGTATGTTTAAGTTATGTTATTGAGTGTTTTATTTCTTTTTTCTACATTTTATGCTTTGGTTGTGTATTTTACTGTTTGCAGGCTTAAAGGAATAAATCGAGACAAATCAATGCCAAAAAGTACAAAAATGGGAGTTTCGAAGGAAGTGAAAAGTCAAGCTACATGAGGTCTGACACGACCACCTGTGTCACCTGAAACTGGCCGTGTTAGGATGAAGCGTGGCCAAGAAAATGCAAAAGAGATGAAAGTCACGGGGCTGACACGACTCGTGTTAGCAAGTGTGAGATCTGGAAATTTTCAGCATGTTTCTCATCGTGACAGGTGTGTAGTATTTTGATCATAACTAGAGCTTCGTAACTCCGATTGACGCGGTTCCGGTGGCAAAATTTCGCTAACGAAAAAGGCTACAACTTTGATGAAGAACACAAAGCCAAATTATGAAGTTAAGGTCTCACACGGACCGTGTTAATCAACACGGCCACCCGTGTTGAAATGTGGCTGGAAATGCGAGTTTGAACCAAAGTCAGAGGATCAACACGGGCGCCCGTGTGCAGGAACACGGCCCGTGTTGATGAGCGCGGGTTGAATATGTGTTTATAAGCTTCCTTACTCAAATGGGATCATTAAGGGTATTCTTGGCATTTGGTTTCAACCGGAATGGAAGATTGATTATAAAAACAACTTTAGGGCAAGAGAGAGGGGACTTTTTGGCCAAGAGAAGACACGATTGAAGATTGGAGAAAGCAAGGGCTTGGGAGAGAAGAAGGTTTTCATGAACGGAAGCGATTGAAGATCAACTTTCATCTCAATTCTTGTAATGTATCTATTTTATATTTTGTTTTCTTTGAACAATATGAGTAACTAAACCCTAATGCTAGGGGGTGTCCCTGATTTGATTCTGTAATGATTTTGAATTCCTGAGTTCATCAATAGATTTGTTTTCTTATTCAATTTAATTGTACAAGGTTTTTATGCTTTCTTTGTCGGACCAACAAGATTGATTTACGGTTAACAACCAGCTGGACAGCGGTTGTTAAGGTTTTTGTACAATTAGACTATAGTAGATATCACCTAGGACTAGGGATATCCTATAGTTACCGGTTAACTCTTGATAACATAAAGGCTTGATTTCATTATAATTCTCTAAGGACTTAGGATTTAGGATTAATGTTCAAAGGTTTTCCCACTAAGGACTTAGGGGAAAATAATCTAAAGGGCGGTAATTAAAGGATATGAACTTGTTGAAGAGATCTAAATCCAAGGTTATTAAAGGAACAATCACACACTATACCCCTATCATAATACTCATATTTGTCAAAAAGCCAATTTACTTTTCTGCTTATTTTAATTATTGTTTAGTCACAATTTCCAAACACAACCCAACATTAGTTTTTGTTTAATTGAACCACTATTGAAACTCGATATTAACGTGCAGTCCTTGAGATCGACATTCGGGGAATTTCCCTATTATTACTACAGAGGCAAAATAGTACACTTGCTATTTTACCGATCAAGTTTTTGGCGCCGTTGCCGGGGACTGCCAAAATATAGAGTTTTAATTTTAGTTCAATTGAAATTTTGTTGCTCGTCAGCTAAAATTTTGTTTTAAGTTTTTGTTTATTTGAATTTGATTTTATTATAAAAAAGAAAAGAAAAAAAAGGTTGATTATTTTTGCTTCATGAATTCTTCTATACTTTGCTACTAACAAATTGTCTGAGTTTTGTAGCTATGTATTGTTTTGATACATTGCCACCTGTATCTCCTGCATGTTGGTCGTCTGATTCAGGAGTCACCTTGGAAGAGGCGACTAAAATTTTCAAAGCATATAAGAGGGAGGTAAGAATCCTTATGAATGAATGTAAGGAAGCTAACTTTTATCCAGATAGGTTTATTTGGAGAAAGTTACAGTTGGAAGAAGAGTATGTGGAACCAGAAGAAAAATGCTTAACATCAGATGAAGAGTATGCAGTAAGAATAGAAGAATTTGAGGTAAAAAAGAAATATGGGGAAGAAGAAATAAGGAAACTTGAAGATGATCGAGTTTTGGATAAAACCACAAATTTAACAATTTGTGAAGATGTGGACATCCAACAAGAAAATTTTCAACAAAAGAGTATCCCCAAAAACTATTTTTACAACAAGGCAGATGAAAGACAATAAATTGACAAAGTATTGGAAGACATTTATGCCTTGTTCAATAAAATCAAGCTGAAAAGGATTTGGGAGCAACATCATTGGTACTTTAAGTTCATGGGATTGCTACCAAACAAAAGAAAGAAAAAAGATGATGTGTTCTTTGTGTCATATATGCCACCCTAACAAGGGGAATGGATCGTCGAGCCATGCGACGTTAAACGAAGCGCTTCGTGGGAGGCAACCCACGGTTTTAATAATTAATTTTTCTGTTTGTTTTTGTTATTTTTAGGAAATAAAAGAGGACGTCTCTGGTGGAAGCTTGGAAGTGATTATTAGAGTGCATTACCCTCTGTGAGTCACCTCTCTCAGGCTCGTTCTGAAACATTGAGGCCAATGTTTAGTTCAAGTTTGGGGGAGGCTCTTCTCTTTGCATTTTATTTTTATGTTATTTTTATGTTATTGGTATGATGTGAAACCATAAAGTGAATTCTGCCCAAATTTTGACCGAACTTTTAATTTTTGTTGAAGAAGTTTTGATCCTAAAGAGTGATTAGGAATAGTATATAGAGATGAAACGAGGTTTGTTTGAGGACAGGAAGTGCGGAATAATGTGACAAGAAGAGGTTTGTTTAAACACCCTTGGTTCCCTAAAAGAAATACGAGTCTAACATGTAGATTTGCACCATAGTACTTGTCTCCTGAGAAGTACTTCTCGAGTAGTTTATTGATACAGTCGGGCATAATTCAGATTCACTTGCATGGTGACTGGTTGAGAAAAAAAAAAAAGAGATATAAAGTTGGCACCAAATGATGAAAAGGCGGTAAAAGGCAATCGGCTCGCTAAGTTGGGTAACCCTCACCCGGTTATTCAGCCCAAAGGAGATTGATCCCCAAACGTCGTCCAAAAGGACAATATATAACTGCAAAGTTTTAAAATTTCATCGGTAATAAAAAGTAGCCAATGCTGCTAGTTTGGTGCCACGAAAAGAAAATAAGAAGCCTTGATTTGTCTCATGCAGGCGATGAGTATTATAAGAGATGCAGTGCCTTAATATGATTGTCCGAATGAAAGAGGAGGAAAATCAGAAAGAAACTTAAGTGCAAAGCATAGTTGGAGAGGTATCCGAAACAGGAGCTCAAGGTTTAATGTGGTAACAAAACTCGTCGCGTCATGTGAATGCCGAACCAACTGTTTCTTGATCAATACAGATGGATATCTCACGTATGAACACCGTGTGCTTTGAGGGTCATTAACTTTTGTAATTGTCGCTTGAGGTCAAGCAACGATTTAAGTTTGGGGGAGTTTGATCAGTGGTTTTCACACATATATTTACCGTAATTTTTAAGTATGTTTAAGTTATGTTATTGAGTGTTTTATTTCTTTATTCTACATTTTATGCTTTGGTTGTGTATTTTACTGTTTGCAGGCTTAAAGGAATAAATCGAGACAAATCAATGCCAAAAAGTACAAAAATGGGAGTTTCGAAGGAAGTGAAAAGTCAAGCTACATGAGGTCTGACACGACCACCTGCAACACCCCGATATCCGCTGCACGCATCAACCGTGTCGGCCAACCGAGCATGTTACCCGGCTTAATCAATAATCCCCCCTAGGTCCGCTTATCGGCTGCCCAGGAAATATTGTTTTTGCCTTCCGCAGGAATCGAACCACGTACCTAGGGGTTAAGTACGTATTCATAGCAATTCCTGCTACCACTTGAGCTAGTAGCTCAATTGGTAGCAGGAATTGCTATGAATACGTACTTAACCCCTAGGTACGTGGTTCGATTCCTGCGGAAGGCAAAAACAATATTTCCTGGGCAGCCGATAAGCGGACCTAGGGGGGATTATTGATTAAGCCGGGTAACATGCTCGGTTGGCCGACACGGTTGATGCGTGCAGCGGATATCGGGGTGTTGCATTAAAAAGGTAGCTCAAGTGGTAGCAGGAATTGCTATGAATATGTACTTAACCCCTAGGTACATGGTTCGATTCCTGCGGGAGGCAAAAACAATATTTCCTGGGCAGCCGATAAGCGGACCTAGGGGGGATTATTGATTAAGCCGGTAACATGCTCGGTTGGCCGACACGGTTGATGCGTGCAGCGGATATCGGGGTGTTACACCACCTGTGTCACCTGAAACTGGTCGTGTTAGGATGAAGCGTGGCCAAGAAAATGCAAAAGAGATGAAAGTCACGGGGCTGACACGACTCGTGTTAGCAAGTGTGAGATCTGGAAATTTTCAGCATGTTTCTCATCGTGACAGGTGTGTAGTATTTTGATCATAACTAGAGCTTCGTAACTCCGATTGACGCGGTTCCGGTGGCAAAATTTTGCTAACGAAAAGGGCTACAACTTTGATGAAGAACACAAAGCCAAATTATGAAGTTAAGGTCTCACACGGACCGTGTTAATCAACACGGCCACCCGTGTTGAAATGTGGCTGGAAATGCGAGTTTGAACCAAAGTCAGAGGATCAACACGGGCGCCCGTGTGCAGGAACACGGCCCGTGTTGATGAGCGCGGGTTGAATATGTGTTTATAAGCTTCCTTACTCAAATGGGATCATTAAGGGTATTCTTGGCATTTGGTTTCAATCGGAATGGAAGATTGATTATAAAAACAACTTTAGGGCAAGAGAGAGGGGACTTTTTGGCCAAGAGAAGACACGACTGAAGATTGGAGAAAGCAAGGGCTTGGGAGAGAAGAAGGTTTTCATGAACGGAAGCGATTGAAGATCAACTTTCATCTCAATTCTTGTAATGTATCTATTTTATATTTTGTTTTCTTTGAACAATATGAGTAACTAAACCCTAATGCTAGGGGGTGTCCCTGATTTGATTCTGTAATGATTTTGAATTCCTGAGTTCATCAATAGATTTGTTTTCTTATTCAATTTAATTGTACAAGGTTTTTATGCTTTCTTTGTCGGACCAACAAGATTGATTTACGGTTAACAACCAGCTGGACAGCGGTTGTTAAGGTTTTTGTACAATTAGACTATAGTAGATATCACCTAGGACTAGGGATATCCTATAGTTACCGGTTAACTCTTGATAACATAAAGGCTTGATTTCATTATAATTCTCTAAGGACTTAGGATTTAGGATGAATGTTCAAAGGTTTTCCCACTAAGGACTTAGGGGAAAATAATCTAAAGGGCGGTAATTAAAGGATATGAACTTGTTGAAGAGATCTAAATCCAAGGTTATTAAAGGAACAATCACACACTATACCCCTAGCATAATACTCATATTTGTCAAAAAGCCAATTTACTTTTCTGCTTATTTTAATTATTGTTTAGTCACAATTTCCAAACACAATCCAACATTAGTTTTTGTTTAATTGAACCACTATTGAAACTCGATATTAACGTGCAGTCCTTGAGATCGACATTCGGGGAATTTCCCTATTATTACTACAGAGGCAAAATAGTACACTTGCTATTTTACCGATCAAGTTTTTGGCGCCGTTGCCGGGGACTGCCAAAATATAGAGTTTTAATTTTAGTTCAATTGAAATTTTGTTGCTCGTCAGCTAAAATTTTGTTTTAAGTTTTTGTTTATTTGAATTTGATTTTATTATAAAAAAGAAAAGAAAAAAAAAAGGTTGATTATTTTTGCTTCATGAATTCTTCTATACTTTGCTACTAACAAATTGTCTGAGTTTTGTAGCTATGTATTGTTTTGATACATTGCCACCTGTATCTCCTGCATGTTGGTCGTCTGATTCAGGAGTCACCTTGGAAGAGGCGACTAAAATTTTCAAAGCATATAAGAGGGAGGTAAGAATCCTTATGAATGAATGTAAGGAAGCTAACTTTTATCCAGATAGGTTTATTTGGAGAAAGTTACTGTTGGAAGAAGAGTATGTGGAACCAGAAGAAAAATGCTTAACATCAGATGAAGAGTATGCAGTAAGAATAGAAGAATTTGAGGTAAAAAAGAAATATGGGGAAGAAGAAATAAGGAAACTTGAAGATGATCGAGTTTTGGATAAAACCACAAATTTAACAATTTGTGAAGATGTGGACATCCAACAAGAAAATTTTCAACAAAAGAGTATCCCCAAAAACTATTTTTACAACAAGGCAGATGAAAGACAAGAAATTGACAAAGTATTGGAAGACATTTATGCCTTGTTCAATAAAATCAAGCTGAAAAGGATTTGGGAGCAACATCATCGGTACTTTAAGTTCATGGGATTGCTACCAAACAAAAGAAAGAAAAAAGATGATGTGTTCTTTGTGTCATATATGCCACCCTAACAAGGGGAATGGATCGTCGAGCCATGCGACGTTAAACGAAGCGCTTCGTGGGAGGCAACCCACGGTTTTAATAATTAATTTTTCTGTTTGTTTTTGTTATTTTTAGGAAATAAAAGAGGACGTCTCTGGTGGAAGCTTGGAAGTGATTATTAGAGTGCATTACCCTCTGTGAGTCACCTCTCTCAGGCTCGTTCTGAAACATTGAGGCCAATGTTTAGTTCAAGTTTGGGGGAGGCTCTTCTCTTTGCATTTTATTTTTATGTTATTGGTATGATGTGAAACCATAAAGTGAATTCTGCCCAAATTTTGACCGAACTTTTAATTTTTGTTGAAGAAGTTTTGATCCTAAAGAGTGATTAGGAATAGTATATAGAGATGAAACGAGGTTTGTTTGAGGACAGGAAGTGCGGAATAATGTGACAAGAAGAGGTTTGTTTAAACACCCTTGGTTCCCTAAAAGAAATACGAGTCTAACATGTAGATTTGCACCATAGTACTTGTCTCCTGAGAAGTACTTCTCGAGTAGTTTATTGATACAGTCGGGCATAATTCAGATTCACTTGCATGGTGACTGGTTGAGAAAAAAAAAAAGAGATATAAAGTTGGCACCAAATGATGAAAAGGCGGTAAAAGGCAATCGGCTCGCTAAGTTGGGTAACCCTCACCCGGTTATTCAGCCCAAAGGAGATTGATCCCCAAACGTCGTCCAAAAGGACAATATATAACTGTAAAGTTTTAAAATTTCATCGGTAATAAAAAGTAGCCAATGCTGCTAGTTTGGTGCCACGAAAAGAAAATAAGAAGCCTTGATTTGTCTCATGCAGGGGATGAGTATTATAAGAGATGCAGTGCCTTAATATGATTGTCCGAATGAAAGAGGAGGAAAATCAGAAAGAAACTTAAGTGCAAAGCATAGTTGGAGAGGTATCCGAAACGGGAGCTCGAGGTTTAATGTGGTAACAAAACTCGTCGCGTCATGTGAATGCCGAACCAACTGTTTCTTGATCAATACAGATGGATATCTCACGTATGAACACCGTGTGCTTTGAGGGTCATTAACTTTTGTAATTGTCGCTTGAGGTCAAGCAACGGTTTAAGTTTGGGGGAGTTTGATCAGTGGTTTTCACACATATATTTACCGTAATTTTTAAGTATGTTTAAGTTATGTTATTGAGTGTTTTATTTCTTTATTCTACATTTTATGCTTTGGTTGTGTATTTTACTGTTTGCAGGCTTAAAGGAATAAATCGAGACAAATCAATGCCAAAAAGTACAAAAATGGGAGTTTCGAAGGAAGTGAAAAGTCAAGCTACATGAGGTCTGACACGACCACCTGTGTCACCTGAAACTGGTCGTGTTAGGATGAAGCGTGGCCAAGAAAATGCAAAAGAGATGAAAGTCACGGGGCTGACACGACTCGTGTTAGCAAGTGTGAGATCTGGAAATTTTCAGCATGTTTCTCATCGTGACAGGTGTGTAGTATTTTGATCATAACTAGAGCTTCGTAACTCCGATTGACGCGGTTCCGGTGGCAAAATTTCGCTAACGAAAAGGGCTACAACTTTGATGAAGAACACAAAGCCAAATTATGAAGTTAAGGTCTCACACGGACCGTGTTAATCAACACGGCCACCCGTGTTGAAATGTGGCTGGAAATGCGAGTTTGAACCAAAGTCAGAGGATCAACACGGGCGCCCGTGTGCAGGAACACGGCCCGTGTTGATGAGCGCGGGTTGAATATGTGTTTATAATCTTCCTTACTCAAATGGGATCATTAAGGGTATTCTTGGCATTTGGTTTCAACCGGAATGGAAGATTGATTATAAAAACAACTTTAGGGCAAGAGAGAGGGGACTTTTTGGCCAAGAGAAGACACGATTGAAGATTGGAGAAAGCAAGGGCTTGGGAGAGAAGAAGGTTTTCATGAACGGAAGCGATTGAAGATCAACTTTCATCTCAATTCTTGTAATGTATCTATTTTATATTTTGTTTTCTTTGAACAATATGAGTAACTAAACCCTAATGCTAGGGGGTGTCCCTGATTTGATTCTGTAATGATTTTGAATTCCTGAGTTCATCAATAGATTTGTTTTCTTATTCAATTTAATTGTACAAGGTTTTTATGCTTTCTTTGTCGGACCAACAAGATTGATTTACGGTTAACAACCAGCTGGACAGCGGTTGTTAAGGTTTTTGTACAATTAGACTATAGTAGATATCACCTAGGACTAGGGATATCCTATAGTTACCGGTTAACTCTTGATAACATAAAGGCTTGATTTCATTATAATTCTCTAAGGACTTAGGATTTAGGATGAATGTTCAAAGGTTTTCCCACTAAGGACTCAGGGGAAAATAATCTAAAGGGCGGTAATTAAAGGATATGAACTTGTTGAAGAGATCTAAATCCAAGGTTATTAAAGGAACAATCACACACTATACCCCTAGCATAATACTCATATTTGTCAAAAAGCCAATTTACTTTTCTGCTTATTTTAATTATTGTTTAGTCACAATTTCCAAACACAACCCCAACATTAGTTTTTGTTTAATTGAACCACTATTGAAACTCGATATTAACGTGCAGTCCTTGAGATCGACATTCGGGGAATTTCCCTATTATTACTACAGAGGCAAAATAGTACACTTGCTATTTTACCGATCAGGTTTGCAACAAGAGAAAATTCTTTCAAAATTAGGGCACACCCAAGAAATTGTTTCAGTCACTTTCAAAGCAAACCAACAATCCCATCCAACTCGTGATAGTCCCAGGAGTTCATTCTTGTCTTCGTTAAAGCCCAGAACGCATGGAGAAGCTTCATACGAAATCACAGTTTGTGTGTAAACTTTCAAAAATTCAAACTCATCACTCATGCAATATAAATGAATCTCATGTGTGCGTTTATGTTCCTGACAATATTTAGAATAGTTTTGAGTCATTGTTTCTGAGTTTGAGCATAGGATTCACGTGAAGCCATTGCTAGGGCAAGGAAGCTATTGGGCTTCGTATTCATGTTTGCAGAAGGTTTCACACTAAATGGGCACCACTGTCGTATTCAGGAGATGATTTTAAGGGGATCTGGGTCGTTTTAATATATTGACGCTATTGTTTTTAAGTGTTTTCGAATTGCAGAAATTTCGAAGGAATTTTCCGCGGGTAAATCTGCAGGAAAATTCCTAACAAAATCCGCAGGTAAGGTCAGCGAGGAAGAAGATGCATGCGTGGCGTGCCCGTGCGCTCTCATTGGCCAGTCAAATTTTCTTCCCACTCTGACCATTCCTGATTCGTCCAGCCATGCAAAGGTGGGGGCCACATGTTTTGTCTTTTGTGGTTTTCTAATTTGCAGATTCAGCGCGCTCATCCACACGCTGCCTAGGGTGCGCCCTCCTCTCTCAGCCATCAGATGCTCAGGATGATCAATCCAACATCCCAGATCACGCAGCTGCACCATGGACCTTCCTGATCCTGCCACACAGGATTAGGCGCTGGTTATTTTATTTATATTTTTATATTTTTTATTGCACAACCTTATATTTTTCTTTTCCCTTGCTTTTCTCTTTAAAAACAAATTAGTTTTTTTTCCTTTTCTTTTCTATTCAAAAACTAACTTTATTTTTTTACATAATAAAATCTTTTTTATTTATTCTATTAGTTTTTTTTGTTTTTTTTAAATCATAAAAACACCAAAAAATTGATTTCTTTTCTAGTTTTTTTAATTAATCAATTAGTAAAATTAGTTTTTAGGATAGTTGAAATTAGGATTTAAATTTAGGTTAAATAATTTTAAGTAATTAGGTTCCCAACCATTAATTAATTTTAGGTCTTTAACCTTATGTTCACAAACCCTGGAAACCCTAAGAGGTAGACTTTGTCCATTAACGCACTTTGTTCAAACCTTATTTAGGTCACAACGAGTTTTCTTAATCAACCTTAGGGGTTTAGTGTTAGGGTTTGCATTTCCTTTTAACCTGATATTTTTACCTTTTATTTGCTTTTATTATTTTTTGCCTTTTATTTACCTTTATTAGTTTTGTTTCTTTATTTGATTTTTTTTTTTAAATGTAACTGCTTCGAGGTTGTAATAGCTTAAATTAGGATTTAATTTTCCGCAAAGGTTTTTTACAATTATTTGTATCTGCCCCAAAGCCATGTAATAGTTAATTAGGTTTTATTTTCCGCCTTTATTTGTCAGCCCACAGGTGTTTATTGTAATAGCGTAGGACTTTTAAATTCGGCCTCTATTATTTAACTGCGTGGTTAGTAATCCTAGGGAGTGCAAGCCTGTTAATTGAATTAATTGAATTAGCATCACTAATTTACAAGATAAAATATTTGAATTAACCACATGATTGATTGCACACACACACCTTTAGGGTAACCTCTTCTGTTACATGTTGCCTGTTACCTGTTGCCTGTTGCCTTCAATGTCAAAATAGTCAAGTCCCTCGAATCCGAGGATACCTAAAGCAAAGGTTGCCTTTAAAGTTATTGAAATCATCATATGAGATCTAGTCCCTCGATGTTGCCTCGGTAAAACATGATGGTTGTCCCAATTGCTAAGGTATCCTCGCCTTTTGCTTAAAAGATTAAATGACTATTCTAGCCTTCCCTAAAGACTACCTGCCTCTACATGGTAGGGACAGTTTTATGGCGAACGATAATCTTCGATAACCCTTCAATATCCAATGAAAGGACTTCCTACCCTCTTATGGTATGGATAGCCCTTTCACCCTGAAAAGCTAAAAGAACATTTTTTCTAAACTTAGGGTAGGTACTCTTAAATGCTTTCTCTTTTCAAATTCAAAACTATCTTTTTCCCACTAATTTCAAATCAATTCAAAACAAGGCTACGCTTATTTACAAGCTAAAGTCCTTAACAAAGTTTTTTACTATTCACACACGACACTTCAAACTTTTTGAAAACAAAGTGAGCTAAGCAATTAAGAGCCCATGGATAACTATGGATACAAAGGGTGCTTACACCTTCCCTTTGTATAACTTACCCCCCGAACTCAATCTCTTTCAAAAAGGTTTTTCTCTGTTCTTTTAGCCTTTTTATAAATTGGATAAAATAAAAGTCGGTGGCGACTCTTGCTTACCGCGACATTTCTTAAAAAGTCAGTTCTCCCACCGTATTACACAAATCCCAAACAACTTCCTTTTCTTAAGTGGCACCCTTATCCATAGCGCATTAGTTATTTCCATATATCTGACTTAATGTCGGTTCAAAATACATAATATTGTATCGTGTGATGATCTCCAAATCCAATTTACCATAGGAACAATGGAGGTGTATTTGGCAGTGTTAGGCACACCCTTTTTTGTTTAGCGAGAATTAAAAATTGGCCCAATTTTGTTCGAAGACCCGCTTATATCAAGATGTGTGGTTCTTAAATGGCAGATTTGCCATTGACGCATGGGTCCCCTCTATGTGTTGGTTGATGCACGTCTGGGTGGGACCACTCTTATCAAATCATAAGTTCTTGGAAACCATGTCAAGTTGATTGGGTCCAGTAGTTTTGCTATCAACTCTTATTCCTTTTAAGAAAACATCAATCCCTTTGATTTTAGAACTCTTTGGATCTCTAACCATATTATCTAGTAAAGATTTCCCTTGACCATAATGTTGGACTTGATCATAATGTTCGAAAAAAGTGGTTTTTAAAAACTTTTGAAGATTTTAAGTCAGAGTTTGAAAACATTTTTCTATATCTAAGCAGTGGAAAACAAATATTGAAATAAAATATAGGATTTAGAGTTTAAGGGAAGATGAAGATGAAGAAGAAGAAGAAGAAGAAGAAGAAGAAGAAGAAGAAAAAGAAGAAGAACACCAATAGTTATAGAGGTTCGTTCACAGATAAAAGACCTACTCCTCTCCCCAAGAACTGATCTTGAAAGCTTCCACTAAATACTTGAGAGATTTTAGTAGGTAAAGCTCATGAACCCACTTATGCAAGAAAATGGTGGTTGTCCTACAACCATAATAATACAAGACAAAAGATATGAACGTTTGGGTCTTCTCCATTGAAATGTTGAGACTAAAGTGGCCAAGCTTCCTTTCTAACTGTAGATTGAAGTGGTAAGTCTTCACTCCACAAAAATAACTGAGCTCAAATTGGTTTAATAGGATAACCAACAACCTCTTGAGATTTTAAGAGGCTGATCTTCTAACCTTTGGTTTTAAACAGGCTAACCATGAACCAATGGTAAGTTCATCAATATTTATTATCTTCAACCTATAAACAAACAATGCTTATTAAGAACCAAGGTAATTTCATCAATATTGGGGATCTTAAACCTAAACAAATATCAGGAACTGATCACACAATCTCCAACCAAAGCTTTTAACGGGTTTAGCTTCTAACCACATATTTTATCCCTAAATGGAATGTGTTCTTCCAAGATGCATAAAAAAAGTTCTTGGAGAACTTATACAATGCTACCCATCTAGAATAATAAGAACACCCCACTCACAAAAGATCTTTCCACACAAAAGCATTTGACTATAATAACTAGTGAGAGAAAGTGAAAATAAAAACTTAGAGAGAGGGGGGTGTGTGTGTGTGAATACACAAAATGTTTTCTGGATGAAATGAAATAAGGAATGTGACCTCTATTTATAGAATTGAAAAATTCAAAAGATGAAATAGCATTAAAGCAAAAATTATTTTTACCAATCGATTAGCTTATTTAAATATAGTGGATATGAGTTCCAAAATTAGAAAGAAGTGATATATAGTCGTTGCATAGGACCTGAGCGCGTTCAAATTTCCTTGCTCTTCAAGGAAGTGTTAATTTAATCGAGTAACACTTTGTTCTAATCGATTTTTTTCTTGAAAAACATTTCATAAAAAGGTTTTAAGTGTGTGTGTGTGTGTGCTTAAAGCCGTATAATCCTATAAAGAAAGAACTATTGCTTTTATAAAGTTTGGCTCACTTACTAAATTAAGAGGTTAACTGATGTAAGCCTTGTCTAATAGATTCTTTTATGCTGACACTTGCTTGAGATATCTTTTGAGGCTTTTGATGTAATTTATTTGCTTACCTTTGTCTAAAACTTTGTTGATATCTGAAACTTTGTTGATCCTTATCAAACCTTATGGTTGGCATCTTTAATCGCTTAAGTGCATTGATTGACTTTTTCAAAAGTTGCATCTTTATTATGCTGAATGTCATATGTTCTGATCTTTTACAATTGTTATCATGTTGCATCTTTATCATGTTGAATATTTGTTATGTCCTTTATAGTTGTATATATGTTCTGTCCTTTATAGTTTTCATCATTAAAACAACAATGTCATCTTGATTACCTACAAAACAAGGTTCCGCATTCCCCCTATATTTGATGATGACAATGTATTTCTCAGGGGAGGTGGTGAAAGAAACAAAGCAGTTTATTATGGAGTGATAATACTCGCCTTGAGTTAGATCAAATATATACCCTCTCCCTAAGAGTAAGCTTATCCCCCTTTGTCATAATAAAAAAGGAGGGTAAAAAATGCAAATAGATAAACATGTTTTATTGATGCATAACATGTTGAAAGAAGATCAATGTAGCAATACATGGCATAATGCCTTTTATAAAACATCAAGATTCAATGAGATTATGATAAGAAATGGTATATATTTTTATCATGTGACAATTTATCATATTTCTTTGCATGCAAGACAAGAATATCATAAGTGTTGAACCATTTATGGAATACAAAAGCAAGTAGTGATGACAGAAACTCATACATAGCAAAGATTTGAATTTCATATTAAGAAGCATGTGTTTGGCACAAAAGATGTCTAAATTTCGATTTCCAAAAATGTGTTTAGGCATGGCATAAGGTTTTTATCATATGCAAACAAATTATCATATGTGTTTTTCATGCAATCATGAGCATATATTTCTTCAAGCAAAAGCAAGATTTTTTATCATGGTATAATGTTAAAAGTGTCACACTTAGTGGGAAACAACATATTTATCCTTAAAAAAGGGTTTCCTAATTCTTTGGCATGGTAGAGATATCAGGAAATAGTATGTCTGGCACAAGAAATATCACTCTAGATGAGACACATATAGTATAAGGTTCTCTAAAGTATATATTTTGGTACAGATTAATTTTTTATCTCGAGGAGTGCCTAACAAGGATAACTTATCAATGTAGGCATAAATTTTTGTAGAGCAATTTTAACACATAAAGGTACCACAATTATTTAGGAAAGAAAAAACATACTTTATTGAAATCAAGAATACATGAAGGAAATTCAAAAAGGAAAGTACATAAGGGAAAAGAAGTCATCACTTTCGATAGGTATGTCTTACTACTAGCTTTTCTTTTCCTATTGTTAATGGTTGGCTTTCCTAAGATTTTTTCATTCTTCAACTAATAGTGCATTGAGGGTAGGATGGCTTTTCCTATTTTTGTGGTTTTCTATTTGAAGTCAATTTTCTCATCCAGGTTGAAACATGTTTTCTCTAGTATTTTTGTGACCAATTTTTCATATGGTAGTGGTGTATCTTTTATTTTAATATCTAACATGTAATCAACTACTAGTTGAGTCCAGTTCAATTTCACTTTGTTTTCTATGAACCGTATGGTTTTTACATCTGATTGGGTTAGGAGACCAAAGTTGCCTTGTTTGGGAAAGAGAATGTTGATTATTATGTAATGGGTCATTCTACTTTCAGGGATGATGTATTCGTCTGTAAATGGACAAAGAATGTGTGGGGATGGTTCTATCATCAAGAAGGATGTAACATTGAAATAGTTATACCTATTGGTTTTGTCTCCTAATCCAGTGAGGTGATCTTCATGAGGTAGATCAAGAAGTTTACCACATTCTTCTACGGATAGGGTTATGGGGTGTTTTTCCACTTCATTGTGAAGAATTCAATCAATTTCATGGAGGTTTGAGCAAAACATTTTCACTAGGGTGATGTAAATTCTTCCTGAGGGTGTGCGAGGAAATTTGAAAGTTTGATTTATTCTAGGTTTTGAAAAATTTGCACTCTTTCAAATCTTCGGGATCTAAGGTATGGACTCTCATGACTGTTCAGTTGGCAAAATGCTTAAAGAATCTATTTTCTTGATGTTTGGTTGTGAACTCATCAGTGAGACTAGGATTATTGATGATTTTTTTTAAATAATCCTATTGGTGTGGAGGAATGAATGTATGAAATGCAAGAGAAGATAAGAATAAAATACCTGTTTATAGTGATACCTTTTGGACTTTTGAGCATGTGGATCGAGATATTTTGATGAGTAGATCATGTTGTCCAATAATCAGATATAAACTTGCAATTTTTAGATATTTTAATTAGTTGATCAATTGATTTAATATCTCAATCTTTTAGCTTTTGATATGATTTTCATTAATGCTCAGATTGAATCTGCCAGACATGTCAAGTTTTGGAATTATTTTGAAAATGTGTGTTTTGGCCATATTTAAGCGATTTGCATTTTTTGTCAATCGATTAAATTTCTTTATTCGGGCCTCCTTGGGGCTTTGATTTGTTTTTTGGGTCTTGTTGTTTTCTTAACACCTCTAATTTATGTTTTTAGTACCCCTAAGCTTAAAATACTTGAACAAACTCATTTTAAGGGTTAGAAATAACATGAGTAATAAAAGAATATTTATTTAAAGTAGGAAAGAGTTAAAAATAATTAGTTTAAGGGTTTCATCAAATTAATTGATTATTTCAACCTAAAAATAATTATACCTATTTTGAACAATTATTGATAAAAATTCCCTAGGGAAAAACACCACAAAGGTGTGTCCTTCTCATCACATCGTTGGATACGAGAGTTGGTAAACAAATGATGAAAAAGTCCCTCACATGCTTATTTATTTTATCGATCATTAGATTGAGAAATCCTCAAATAGTTTTTCTTTGATCATAACTGTTGACATCTGCCATCATCATTTATCCTTAGGATCAAATATTTGAAAATGTATACTTCTAGAGTATACTTCAGCTTCTTCAAACAATATTTCTTTAGAATTCTATACCGCAAAGCATAGCCTGCAAAATAAATAGGTATATTAATCTGTATCATTTATTCTCCTTATAGGGTGCCTTTGAGCATGTGTTATCTTCTTCGTTGGAAGACGGTTTTTTATATTTCTCCCCTAGGTTGAAATCTTCTCTCCACTTTGTTCAACTTTCTGGAGAGCTTTCTTTGCTTCTTTATGTTCTTTGAACATTAGATGTTGATTGAAGTGGAACATGATATGATATGAGTGATGATGTTCCATTTTAATATTTAGATTACACCGACTTCTATGATTTCCTTCTCTCTTGATTTTTCCTGAAATTCATGAAGGTTTCTATCTATAGATTTAAGAGTTGGAAAAGTTTTCCAATTCTTAATTCTCTAGATAAATGTAACAAAAAGATTTTTAAGAAAAGAATTTGTCTGCCTCATGTGTTCATATCCCCTGGTTTGATACTTGGAGAAACTATATATATCTTTTCCAAAGTATTTTACATTTCCTTGGTGGTTTTACAAAACAAATTTTATCTTTAGTGAATGAGATTTTTCCACTTTTTCATCATTTATTTGATGAGTAGGGTAAATCATACCATTGAATAAGTTTCTAAAGAAAATTATATTATTTTGAAGAAAATACATTTACATAAAAGAAAGAATAAATTTACAAAAGGTGGTGGTGAGTTTTGAAAAAGAATCTTGTGTCATAAGTCATCTTCCTCCTGGGACGATTAATCCACTTGTTGGACTTAAGACTTCACACACAAGAGGGTGAATTGTGCAATTTGGAAAAACGTGGTTTTGAAAAACTTTTAAAGATTTAAGATAAATTTTAAAACATTTTTCTATATCTAAGCAGTGGAAAATAAATATTGAAATAAAATGCAGAATTTAAAGAGATTAAAGGAAGAAAGAAAACACCAAGAGTTATAGAGATTCGGTCACAAATAAAAGACCTACTCCTCTCCCCAAGATTTGATCTTGAGAGTTTTCACTAAATAATTGAGAGATTTTAGTAGGTAAAGCTCACAAACCCCACATCATACAAGGAAATTGTGGTTGTCCTACCACAAGAATAATACAAGACGGAAGATATGGACATTTGCATCTTCTCTATTGAAATGTTGAGACTGAAATTGCCAAGCTTCCTTCCCAACTGTAGATTGAAGCAGTAAGTCTTCTCTCCACCAAAATAATTGAGCTCAAATTGGTTTAACAAGATAATCAATAATCTCTTAAAAGTTTAACAAACTGGTCTTCTAACCTATGGTTGTAAACATGCTAACCATGAACTAATGGTAAGTTCATCAATATTAATGATCTCTAACCTATTAACAAACAAGGTTTACTAATAGCCAAGGTAAGTTTATCAACTTTGATGATCTCCAACCTAAAAATTACCAAGAACTGATCACACAATCTCTAACCAATGCTTTTAATGGGTTTAGCTTCTACCCACATATTTCATCCTTAAATGGAGTGTGTTCATCCAAGATGCATAAACAACATTCTTGGAGAAATTATACAATGCTACCCATCCTGAATTACAAGATCCACTCACTCACAAAAGCATTTGGCTATAAGAACTAGTGAGAGAAAGTCAAAATAACAACTTAGTGAGAGAGAGAGAGAGAGAGAGTGTGTGTGTGTGTGTATGTGTGTGTCTCAATACACAAATTGTTTTCTGGATGAAATGAAACGGGGAATGAGACCTCTATTTATAGGCTTGAAAAATACCAAAAGAGGAAATATCATTAAAGCAAAAATGATTGTTACTAATCGATTAACTTATTTAAATATAACGAATATGTGTTCTAAAATAGGAAAGAAGTAATATATAGACGTTGCATAGGATCTGAGCGCGTTCAAATTGCCTTGTTCCTCAAGGAAGTGCAAATCTAATCGATTAATATTTTTTCTAATGAATTATATTTAGTCAAAAATTATTTTCTACCTGTTTGAATGTTCTCATCCTTTTTTATGCAACTTATATATGCCTCTCAAAGCTTTTTCTTTTTTTAAAACATTTTATAAAAAGGTTTTAGGGGTGTGTGTGCGTGTGTGTGTGTGTGTGTGTGTGTGTTTGTGTGTGTGTGTGTGTGTGTGTGTGTGTGTGTGTGTGTGTTTGTGTCCATATACTTCTATAAAGAAAGAACTTTTGCTTTTACAAAGTTTCACTCATTTACTAAATTAGGAGGTTAACTCCTCTAAGCCTTGTCTGATAGATTCTTTTGTGTTGACACTTGCTTGAGATTTCTTTTGAGCCTTTTGATATAATCTATTTATTTGCGTTTGTCTTAAACATTGTTGATGTCTAAAACTTTGTTGATCCTTATCAAACCTTATGGCTTGCATCTTTAACCGCTTAAGTACATTGATTGACTTTCTCAAAAGTTGCATCTTTATTATGTTAAATGTCATCAGTTCTATCTTTTATAGTTGTTATTGTGTTGCATCTTTATCATGTTGAATATTTGTTATGTCCTTTATAGTAGTGTTATACCCCAAAATTTGCCCACATATTTTTCAAAGAAAACTCCAATCTGAAAATTAAGGGTCTCATATAATCATGGATTTTTATTTCAACAAATATCCTGACATATGAAATACTTAGTTTTTAGAATTTTTCTTATACAGTAATTTGGCTTGCAGTTGAATTTATTCTTACGCAAACACCAAATACTGTTTATTACTTCACACATGCTATTTATTTATTTACAGATAAATAGTACTGACACAATTGGTACAGAGTTAAATCTTTTTGCAGGCGCAAAAGCAGGAAACTCACACTGTACTGGTAACAATTGTTTTTGTTTTCCCACTAACTTTTGTGCTATATTCCATTATTTTCAAAATCTTTTCAAATCTATCCTTTCAAATTCAAATCTCAACTTTATTCTATCCATCTCTCTTTTCCCAACAATACCTTACACTTTCTTTCAAATCTCACTACCACTCAAATTTCCTTTTGAACGGAATCACATCATTCCCCAACGTCTCTATCATCTTTCCATTCTATAAATACCTCTCATTCTTCCATAAAATCTCACATCAAATTCTAACTCATCTTTCAAATTCCTATCTCATATCCATCTCCTTTTCTTCCCTAACAAGAATGGCAAAATGGATAGAGACACTACTTCTTACAGTCATCACCATTGCTACGGTGATCATGACTTTCTTCTGCCTGCATAGTCCTGAGGAGTGTGGACTTGCAATGGCTATGCTCCCAATCATCTACATGTTATTAATCATAGCATGGTTCGTCAATCGTCATTCTTAAAATTTGCCGTATTTCTTATTTCTTAAATGTACCGTTTATTCGTCGTACTTTTCAATATAGTATGTAATATTTATACTGTCAGTATTAAATGTTGTACTAGTTGTCATAATATTGCTTAATTACTAAGATAATATTTTGTGTATTTTCTGCCAGTCAAATATTTCTATTTCTGTGCATTAAATAATTTTCAGGTTATTATCGGTAATTTTGCCCGCATACCGTAAATATCAGTTATTTATTATGTTTCTGTTTTCTAACAAGTCATGTAAATAAATTTTCATGCTTCACACCAAACAAAAACAAAAATAACAACAAAAAAAAAAAAGAAAATTAACTTTGACGGTTGATTTTTCACTTTAACTGCTGCTTCAGTACACGAACAGTCGGTTGACAGACAAACTGCAGACAGTACAATTCACAGTGATTTGTACAATCAATCAAATCAATCATTCACAATTCAAATTTCCAAGATTTTTGTGTTAGAAGTCTTCTGAATATCACATGATTAGCAGAAACTCAACACTGCACAAAAATCAGGTACGCTTAACTGCCTCCTATACAGACAGTCCCTAATCAGGGTTTTTCTTGTTTTAACAGGAGCAACAAGTTTTGAGAGCTCAAATGGATTTCATATACATCCATACATCTCAAAGTACCATCATACAAATTTTCAAACTTCAATTCACTCAGACGCACCGTCAGCAGCTCAAACAGTCAACAGACGACCCGTTTGACCAAAAAAGTCAACTGACAGTCAAAAATGAAATTTTTTGTCAAAGTCCATATTTTGTCAAAGGATTCAACATTTGATCATTGGATGATCACAATTCATCAAGGAAAGATCAAAAATCAACAAAACCCTAAGATTCAAAATTAGGGTTTTTGCCTGAAAAGTCAACTCAACTTTGACTGATCATAACTCTCTCATCCTTCATCCAAAAAATGTCAACCAAAGCTCATTTTGAAGGAAATTCAATTATCTTTCAAATGCAATTGATCCCATGGTCATAGCATTCACCATTTGAAAAATATGGCCAAAGACATTACAGGTCATTTTCAAAGTCAACAAAAAGACACTTTTTTCAAATGGACACACAAGGAGAACCAAAAATCATTTTGATATGAGACCAAAGACATTGGTTAGAGGACTCTTTGAGGTTTCCAAAAAGTGCAAGATCTCCTTCATATGACAAAAATTGAAGGATTTACACCTTGTTGAAGTTGGCTAAATTTTGGGAAAATGCATGAAATCAACATTGCTCAAAAATGTTTTTTTTCCAAATGAGTCCAAGTTTTTATGGTCCAAACATCTTTGCCATGTTACTATGGGCCTCCCACGACCAAGACAAAGCCCACATCTTTATTGGCCATTTTTTGCATAATTTTATCTTACTTTAAGATTAAAATTAAAAGGAAAATGCATGGATAATGGTTGCTTGGCCTCCAAGTATGACTCACTTCAAGGAATCTTCATTTTTTCTGCAAGAATTGAAGAGCAAGACAAGAGCATTGAATGGAGTCAAGCTTGGTCAACAATTCAAAGATTTTTAATATTTTAAAAATCAAACTTTCAACAAAGACAACAAAGCTTCTTAGCTTGAGTTCCAAGCAACTTTGGGCTATAAAAGAAGCATCATACTTCAGCAAAAGAGGGGACACACGAAGAGATAGCAAGAGAATAGCCACAAACCTCTCAAAATTCTCAAAAAATCTCCATACTTTGTAATTTTCAAAATCAATTTTCCAATCAATATTAATACAAACCAAGCATTCTAATCATCTTCTCAAAGATAATAGAGTAAGATTGAACTTTAAACACAGGCCCATGAGAGTCGTATAAAGCATATAATACTCTTCATGTACATATGAATTTTATTTTCGTTTTTGTATATGCAACTGATTTCAATGCTAACCAACCATCCTATCATGCTCATAAGGTCCTATGCAAATGATCTGGGCCTTAACATGCCAACTCCCACGTGAGGATAGCCATATGCCATTAACATAAGCTTATGAGTGTTCATACTTTAACATCTTCGAACCTATAGCTATGAGCATCAAACCACGAAACTAATGACATATTTGGATTCAGGGCATCATGTTTAGTGGATCTGGGTTGTTTTCATATGTTGCTAACGTGTGTTCTTGCAGGTTTGGGAAGCTACCGAAAATAACGTTTTTGTATCGTGAAATAGAGGGGGTTAAAAACCCCCGCTATCTGTCTGAAAAAGTGCATGGGACGGAGGTTGAAGACGACCACGCGTCCGAGCGTGGTTCGTCAGTCAACTTTTCAACCTTCTCTCCTCTGTTTCCATTGGTCCATGCAGGCGAGGGTGGGGACCAGTCTGACTTTGGTCTCCCACTAATCCCATGCCTTGCTTTAATCATGTGCTTCATGTGACCTCAGATCTGAACCCTTGGATCAATTCAATCTCCAATCCAACGCCTCACACACGCAGCTACACCATGCTCCCTCAGTCAACTTCCACACTGAATAAGTATCCTTTTTTATTTTCTATTTTATTTTAATTTCTTTGATAAATTAATTAAAAATAGTTTAAAAATTCAAAAAATTCCCCAAAAAATATTTTAAAACTTCTAAAATAATATATTATTTTCTGAAATAAAAATATTTTATTTTTCTTCAAAATTTCAATATTTTTCATAATTAATTAGTATGTATTTATATATTTGCTTATTAATTATTTTAATTAGTCAAAAAATCATAAAAAAATTGTTCTTTGTGTTAAATATTGTTTATATATCATAAACTAATTTTGTACATATTTAGGATAATTTTATCATTAAGTCTTAATTATTTGTGTAATTATTTATATAATTATGTTTTAATTAACTTAAAAAATCCAAAAACAATTTCAAAAATTCCAAAAAAAATTAGTTTTGTTCTAAAATCAATTAACAAACATTTTGTACATATTCTCAAACTTATTTTCTAAGTTTAATCATATTTTCATCTTTTCTTTATTTTAAAATTAATTAATCATGCATTAATTATATTTAAAATAAATCCTAAAAAATCCAAAAAATATGCCTTTTATTTCTTGCAATTTAAAATTCCTAGATAAATGTATAGGATGTCAAATTCATGTAAATAGGCTAGTTTACATTTCCCGCACAATCGATGTAATAGCGTAGATTTACTTTCCGCACTTTACATTTCCGCATTTTAATTTCCAGCACACCTATAAACTGCGTGTATGTCAAAGATAAAACTGAATCGTTAGATCACTAACTCCAAAGATAAAATATCTGAATTCAATCACAATCACATTTGCACCTCCTAGGGTAATCCCTTTTCACTCTTTTCAAAATCAAAGTTACATTTCTACTGTTTCGAGTACAAAATCGAACCTTTTGTTTATATCCGACGAATGGATAGATTTTTAAAGGGAACAAGGATAAAGACCTCCTAACTCAGGGTAGACCTCCTAGTTTGCTTGCTCAAAATCAAAACAAACAAAATTCTCATACACTGTTGTTTTTTTAAAACGAATTTTCCAAAAGACAATATTTTGTATACATCCAAACACGGATCATTACAAAATTAACGATCTTTTCAAAACATCTTTCGAAAGATAAACAAGTATTTGTATATATCCGCACAAGGATCATTACAAATTCTATTTGCAAAGGTATTTCAAAAACACAGGTAAAGCATTCCGAATCAATTGAAAAGTAAAGCAAATGAGCTAAGCAAACTAAAGAGCCCATGGATAACCATGGATACAAAGGGTGCTAACACCTTCCCTTTGTATAACCTACCCCCTTACCCAGAATCTCTCAAAGGTCTTTTTTCTGTTTCTTTTATAAACCTTTCCTTCATTGGATAAAATAAAAGGTCGGTGGCGACTCTGTAAACTTTTTCAAAAGTGACGCGAAAGCGTCCGATCGACAAAAAAGAGTCAGTTCACGTATCCCACCCACGGAGGGGTATGGCCCGAAAGGACGGTCCACAGGTACTCCACAGGATCCACTTATGTTTGTTCTATTCTAAGGGTGCATAAATCTAAAGCTTAATTACTAAGGGAATGCATGCAAATGAAAGAAAAAGAAACACGGGGAAAATAAGGTTTATAAATAGTTGTGCTCGCTTAGGCCCCGCGACCTAATGCCTACGTATCCTTTTCAGGAATCAGAGCGCCGTAGTTCGGCTCTTTAGTTTTATTTGTTTTTTGTGTTTTTTAGTGGACGAAGTTACATTCGCACTCCGCTGCTCGACCTCTGGAGTCTTAAGCTGGGAATGGAGCGGAAATAACGTGTCCGATTAAGAGAAAGAATGCCCTGAAGGCAAGAGAAAGAATGCCTCGGAGGCAAGAAAGAGAAGAGATAAAATTGGTTTGTGTCTTTTAGGTGTGATTCCATGATGGACGAAAACCTACTACAAGGCATCGCATCACTTCCTCACTTTGATTAGCTCTGAGCCTTTATTAGATATTTTGAAGTGTTTTTGGTTGGTGTTTTTTTATGGGAAATTAATTTGTGACTTAGATCATACCAAAAAGAGTTTTGTTTTGCATATTTAGAGAAAGCACATCGAGGCCTACGCCACAATCGTTTCTCTAAATAACGGTTAAGAAATACATCGAGGTTTCACACCTCAATCATTTCTTCTCCGCTAAGTAAAGGAGATACAAAAAGAGTTCTTTTGTGAATATTTAGAGAATGCACATCGAGGCCTACACCACGATCGTTTCTCTAAACAACGGTTAAGAAATACATCGAGGCTTCACACCTCAATCATTTCTTCTCCGCTAAGTAGGAAAGAACATACATCAAGGCCTACGCCTCAATCATTTCTTTCTTACTATGAAATATAGTAACGGTATGATCTTCATCGATATTTATTAAGTATTTTAAAAGTTGAAAAGAAAAGAAGGAAAACTAGCCTAAAATGAACAACTAGCCTAAGTGTTATGAAAGGGGATTCCTAAATCCTAATGTTATCATGGCCTCTACCTAAAGTTAGGAGTAAATGAATGGAATTACAAGCACAAGCAAAGATCAAAATTACAAGTAAAAATTACAAGTAAACAATGATACAAAATTAGTGCAAAAATGACTAAAAGAATGACTTGAAATATGGTACAAAACAATTCACAATATAATACAAAATTAGTACAAAAACGTGAGACGAAACAAGTCAAAATATGGCACGAAATGGATTAAGGGACTATTTATTTTCTATGATTTTTTATGAAGAAAAAGAATGCTAACTAAGCCAAAAAAGAAGAATTAGCCTAACTAATATTTTTTATGTACATTTTTTTTTGTGACAAAATTGTGCATCAAAGTCTAAAAATGATAGAAAAATTAGTTTTTATTTATTTAAAAGAAATAGTAAAAAACTAATTAAAACATGAATTCAATCAAATAATATAGATGGCCTCAGGGGGTGTAAGACTGAAATGGAGGTGTAAAAAGCAAGAATGAGGCGCAGGGCCCAAAGAAGTGGCCCCATACAGGTTTTTTATTACAATCATTCTGCAAAAAAAACAAGATGATACCCGGGCCATAGGGGGTGTGAAGTTGAATCTGGCCCAAGGAATTGTTGGTTTCAGATTTCATTATTGATCCATTTAATTATTATCAGTATTCATAAAAAACAAATTAATTATAATAAAAGAAGTAAAAAAAAAAATAAATAAATAAAAGAAGCAAAATTGGATTGGGATTAGGGTTACAAACATTGGGGCGATTCAGCTTCTTCGTGAAGCTTCCTTCTCCTCACGCTCAGGCAACGCGGCGGCCGAAGATGATGCCGGAAAGATTGCTTCGGCTTCGAACCTCTCGCGCCACCGTCTCGATCTTTCGACCTCTTCTTGTCTCCGTCTCTCTTGTGTTTGTTCTCAAGATCTCTTCTCCGATCAATTCTCAACTCCGATGAACAAATCCGCCGTGATTTTCACCTTCGATCTCGTCCTCTCCTCTCCTACCTCCGCCATGAACGAAACAACTGCAAATCGGCTTCATACCTCATCTTAACCTCGAAACAATTCAATCAATTGGAGACGCTCCGGTGGTACTACGACGGCGACGGTAACACAGAGAAAACCAGAATATTCTTCACGGGTTCAGGTGTATATCGCTCTCGATTCACTCTATTTTCCTTGCCTTCTCTGAGTTGTTGTTCGCGATGATCGTTGCTACATTGATGATGATTAAAGATCGTGATGTTGTCGTTGGATGTTGCAGAAAGGGAGGATGTGCGATTGGTGATGAATCGATGAAGGTTTTGTGAAGCTTTTTCTGAGTTTTTTTCAGGTTGAAGATTGGAGAGATGAAGAGAATTTTTTGAGATTGAATCTTGGAAACGTGAAGAAGATGAATGGGGATGATGATGATTGATGATGATGATTGAATCGTAGAGGTGAAGAGAGTGAGTAATGAAGGTTCAGAGAGATTGTTGTGAGAAGATGAATGATGTGTGAAGTGGTGAAGTGAAGAATCAAGTATGTTGAAGAGAGAGAGAGGCTGAAGCTGCAGAAGGAGGTAATCATATACAGGTGAGTTCTCTCTTATTTTTTCTGTTAATATTCTGTTTCTGGTAGTTGATAAATTCTGTTACGTTTGTTAACTGTTAGCAAAAATCTGTTAGGATTCCGTTAGGTTGTGAATATGGTTAGGAATTCTGTTTTAAGTGGTTAGTTACAAACTGTTATGCTGTTAGGAGATTGCCTAGGTTGTTAGAAAGGGGTTACAAAAGTTAGTTATAACAGTTAGGGTGTTGTAAAGAATCTGTTAGGAATTTGTTAGGTGTTAGGAAAGTTAAAAGGTTAGAATTCTGAAGAAGGTTAGTTGCTGATATTTAGTAAAGGTTTGTTATCTTCTGTTTGGAAGTTAAATACTATAGAGGTTTGGATTGTATTTGGTTTTCTGTTGTTGACAGCAGCTAGTTTGAATACTAAAAGATATTTGGCTGTTAGTTGATGAGGTATGTTAAGATGGTTACAAAATGATAGGTTCTGTTTGGTTTTGAATTGAATATACATCTGGTATGAATTTGATAATAATGTATGGATGAATGGTATTATGATTGTGCAGGGCTGACTGTTTTATGGTACATGCAGGGCTGTTATGGATAAGTTTGGAAGCCGGTTTCGATACACACAGTGCTGCTGCAACATATCACAATATCGTGGAGACTTGTGTTCAGATGGAGGGTCGCAATTTTTCACCATTTTCTGAGGCAGCAGTACAGCAACATATCAAGACTAGGACAGTGATGGTTTAGCTTAGATCTCTTGATGTAATATGCCTTTTAATGGATGACTTTTGTTGTATGATCTTGGACACTTATAAATAATGGAGGATGACCTTTGTTTTCTTGTAGAATTTATGGTTGACGGATAAAAGCCTTGACTTCGAGATACCCTTAGAATGATAATAGGATTTGTAGTATCTTGTAATGGTTCTTAAAATTGTCTTGTAGTGATTTTGTAATGAAGTTTTGGAAGGTTGTAATGAATGGATTTGGAATAATGCACCTTTTGGACATGTACATTCTTGTAATGAATTTGTTTTTAATAATGACATACTTGTATTTTCCTTCCAATTTGCTCTTTGAGTCAAATCTTCTCTCTTGGATTCGGTGCTCCGTCCAATTTGTGATACAGGCAAAGAATAGATCCAAACTTATATGAATGAGCCATGTCGAATCGAGAATCGATCCACACTTGCACTTTTAGCCTCCTCAAGTAAATCAACTTCATAACTTGTAATAGAAGCACCAATATAAAACCAATGGCTTGCAATATAAAGAAGATGCACGATCCACTATAGAACTGATAATTGTAAGCCAAGAGGATTGCAAGGAATACCATAGACAAATCCCAATTCCCATGAATATATTATGATTATTAACTTGAGAAATAGACTCTAAATCTTCATCCTTACTCAGAACGATTTGTTAAGCTCAAGCATAAGGGATAAAACCCTAATATTTCAAAATACTTGATCCACATCCAACTTTATTAATTATGACGCATGATGTTAGATGACCTAATATGCGAATGATTGTAAAGCAATAAGCCAGATATAAATAAATTAAAATGGGCAAATTTTGGGGTGCAACAGGCTTAGGGGATCTAGGTACTTTTCACGTTTGACTAACGTTGTTTTTTTGAGCTTTCATATGTCCAGATTCAGCTACGACCATTCGCAGCGTTTTCGTATCAGAGGGGAAGCAGAAACTGTAGCTAAAACCAAGATCCAAATGTTGAAGATGATGAATAGTAGTGGGCCACACGCAATGCTCACTCATTGGCTGGTCAATAATTCAGATCCCTCTCTTCCTTCTTCCAATTGGCGGGTCAACAGAAGCCAATCCTCTCTCCTCTCTTGATTCGTCGCTACCTAAGGCAGTGGGGCCAGTCTGACTTTTCTTTTGACTATGCCATTATTTCATTGTTTTATATTTATTATATTTAAGATGACTTACTAACAAGAAACAGTTCCAGAGCAAGTGGCAGAGAGAGGATTCGATTTACCTAGAAGGGGTGGGTTCGATCCCCAGCGCCCTGCCTGCCCGTTAACTTATTTTTAACAATTGTTTCTAGTTATAGAATCCAGTATGCACAGCTCATGCGAAGCCTACGACGCACCTTCGTTCTCCTCCATCAGATCATCTCAGCTCCAGATCTAATGCATGAGAAGGCGCTGGCACACCATGGAACCTCGCAAGCCAACCACACTGGATCTCACGCTAAGTTTTCTTTACTTCTCTTTTATTTTAATTGTTTTTCTCTTCTTTCTTTTTTGAACAATTTCTTTTTTAAAATAATCTTTTTTTACTACTCTTAAAAAATAATAATAATAAATTCTTATAAAATTATTATTATTTTTTTAATATAATTAATTTGAATTTATTTAATTAAAGGTTTTAGTTAATAATTTTAATTGGTTTAAATTGGGTTTAGGTTGTAATTAATTAAATAATTTTAATTAACTGATTAATTAGGTTTATAACCAATAATTGATTTTAGGTTTGTTAACCTTGATTTCAAAAACCTCTTTAATCCGTCTTTTAATTTTTCTCTGATTTGCCCTTGTGGCTTGTGATAGTTAATTAGGGTTTGTTAAATAGAACTTTCATGCACTAACTTTTCTGTTCTTCATTCGTAACTTTCAGGGCTGATCAAGGAACGATGAAGGCTCAAGATTATAAATTAATTATTGTTCTCTCTTATTTTCTGCCTTCATTTTTCTGTTACCCTATAAGGGTTTTATTGTAATAGATTAGGTTAATTTTTCCGCCTTTTAATTTCCCCATCCCCGCAGGTGTTTATTGTAATAGCGTAGGATTTTAACTCTTTTATTTTCTGCCATGGTTAGTAATTTAGGGAGTTCAAGCCTGTAATTAATCTAGAATCACCTAATTACAAGATAACATCACTGAACTTAACCACGTGATTGTGCACCCACACACCTTTAGGGTAATCTCTCTGTTGCCTTTGTTGCCTGTTGCCTTATGATTCTGTTGCCTTAAATAATAGTCAAGTCCCTCGATTCCGAGGATACCTAAAGCAAGGTTGCCTAAAGAGATTGAAAATCATCTAGTCCTTCGATGTTGCCTTGGAAAAATAAGATGATTGTCCCCATTGTTAAGGTATCCTCGCATGATGCCTAAAAAGATTAATGACTATTCTATCCTTCCCTAAAGACTACCTACCTCTACATGGTAGGGACAATTTTATGGCGAACGATATCTCGATGACCCTTCAAACATCCAATTGAAAGACTTCCTGCCCTCTCATGGTATGGATAGACCCTTTCGCCCGAAAGAATTAAAGAACAAGAAAGACAATCTTAGGGTAGGTGTTCTTAAATGCTTGCTCACATTCAATTCAAAATTCAAAATACTTTTCACATATCCTTTTCAAATACTTTCAAAAACAAGGCTACGCTTACTTACAAGCTAAAGTCCTTAACGAAGTTTTTACTATTCACACACGACACTTCAATTATTTCAAACAAATCAAAAGTGAGCTAAGCAATTAAGAGCCCATGGATAAACATGGATACAAAGGGTGCTTTAAACCTTCCCTTTGTATAACTTACCCCCCGAACTCAAAGTCTTTTAAAAAGTTTTTTTTCTGTTCTTTTAGCCTTTCTATTAAATTGGATAAAATAAAAGTCGGTGGCGACTCTTGCTTACCGCGACATTTCTTTAAAGTCAGTTCATCGTATTACAACTACCTAATCTAAAATATAAATCAGATGCTCTTTGTGAAGCATGTCAGAAAGGGAAGTTTTCAAAAACTGCTTTTAAATCTAAAAATGTTGTTTCTTCTTCAAGGCCGTTAGAACTTCTGCATATTGATCTGTTTGGACCAGTCAACACAACATCAATCAGAGGCAAAAAATATGGATTGGTCATTGTAGATGATTACAACAGATGGACATGGGTAAAGTTCTTGAAACACAAGGATGAGTCACATTCTGTGTTCTTTGATTTATGCAAACAGATTCAATTTGAAAAAGAGTGTAAAATCATAAAAGTCAGAAGTGATCATGGTGGTGAATTTGAGAACAGATTCTTTGAAATTTATTTCAAAGAAAATGGTATTGCCCATGATTTCTCTTGTCCTAGAACTTCAGAACAAAATGGAGTTGTAGAACGAAAGAATATGACTCTTTAAGAAATGGCCAGAACCGTGATCAATGAGACTAATATGGCTAAACATTTCTGGGCAGAAGCAATTAACACAGCATGTTATATTCAGAATAGAATCTCCATAAGACCAATTCTGAATAAGACTCCTTATGAATTGTGGAAGAACAGAAAACCCAACATTTCATATTTCCATCCTTCTGGATGTATTTGTTATATTCTGAATACTAAGGATCATCTTAACAAGTTTGATTCCAAAGCTTAGAAGTGTTTTCTTCTTGGATATTCTGAACGCTCTAAGGGCTACAGAGTATACAATACTGAAACTCTGATAGTTAAGGAATCAATCAATGTCATATTTGATGATAAGCTTGGCATTCAAAAGCCAAAGCAGAATGCGAAATTTGCAGATATAGACATCTCTGATCCAGATCATGAAGAGCCCAGAGGAAAGAATGATTCAGAAGATCAAGTTATTGCTTCTTTAGAGAATCTCAAAATATCTGAAGAACCAACAGTCAGAAGATCCTCAAGAATCATCTCAGCTCATCCAGAGGATGTCATTATTGGAAACAAAGATGATCCCATCAGAACAAGATCATTTCTCAAGAACAATGCAGAATCTATGTTTGGATTAGTGTCTCTGATTGAGCCAACCTCTGTTGATCAAGCTCTGGAAGATAATGATTGGATTATTGCAATGCAAGAAGAGCTAAATCAATTTACTAGAAATTATGTGTAGGATTTAGTTCCAAGACCTAAAGGATTCAATATTATTGGAACAAAGTGGGTGTTCAGAAACAAGCTAAATGAAAAAGGTGAAGTAATCAGAAACAAAGCCAGACTGGTTGCTCAAGGTTATAGTTAACAAGAAGGTATTAATTATAATAAAACTTTTGCACCAGTTGCCAGGTTATAGTCTATTAGATTGTTAATTTCTTTTGCCACTCAGAATAACATCACTCTGTATTAGATGGATGTTAAGAGTGCCTTCTTAAATGGTTATATAGATGAAGAAGTTTATGTTCACCAACCTCCTGGTTTTGAAGACTCTAAGTCTCCAGAACATGTTTTCAAACTTAAGAAATCATTATATGGTCTGAAGCAAGCTCCCGGAGTTTGGTATGAAAGATTAAGTTCTTTCTTTCTAGATAATGGTTTCACAAGAGGAAAAGTAGACACAACTCTCTTCTGTAAAACCTTTAAAAAGGATATTTTAATTTGTCAAATTTATGTTGATGATATTATATCTGGAACATCTAATGCCTCTCTGGGAAAGGATTTTGCTAAGTCTATGCAGGCAGGGTGTGAAATGAGCATGATGGGAGAGCTAAAATACTTTCTAGGCATTCAGATAAACCAAACCTCTGAAGAGACTTACATACATCAGACTAAGTATGTCAAAGAACTTCTGAAGAAGTTTAAATTATCAGACTGTAAGGAAGCTAAAACTCCAATGCATCCAACTAGCATTTTAGGTAAGGAAGAGGTAAGTAAGAAGGTAGATCAGAAGATCTACAGAGGTATGATATGATCTCTTCTCTATCTGACTGCTTCTAGGCCTGGCATTTTATTCAGTGTCTGTTTGTGTGCTAGATTCCAATCAAATCCTAGAGAATCTCACTTAACTGCTGTTAAGAGAATTCTTAGGTATCTGAAAGGTACTACTAACGTTGGTTTTTCTTACAAAAGATCTGAAGAATTCAACTTAGTAGGTTATTGTGATGCTGATTACGCTGGAGATAGAGTTGAAAGAAAAGTACTTCTGGAAGCTGTCAGTTTCTGGGAAGAAATTTGATCTCCTGGTATAGCAAGAAAAAATCCACAATTGCATTGTCTACAACTGAAGCTGAATATGTAGTTGCTGCTGGATGTAGTACCTAGATACTCTGGATGAAAAGTCTGCTAGAAGACTATCAGATATATGAGAGTAACATTTCTATATTCTATGATAATACTTCTGCTATTTGTCTTTCTAAAAATCCTATTTTACATTCTAAAGCTAAGCATATAGAGATTAAACATTATTTTATTAGGAACTATATTCAGAAGGGTGTTCTTTCTTTAAACTTTGTAGATACAGACCATCAATGGGCGGATATCTTTACAAAACCCCTTGCTGAAGATAGGTTTAAGTTTATTCTGAAGAATATTGGTATGGACTTATGCCCAGATGAAGTGAGTGTGAAGCTCTGATATGTTTTAGTCTGAGAAATACGTTTTCATGTTTTCTTATTATCAGATGTTCTGATTGTGTTTATTCATAAGGACACTCTGAAATTGTTATCTCTAACGTTTCATGTGCCTAGTATGACTCATAACTTCTTTTAAAGCAAAACAGTTGTCACCAGCTACCCCAAGATGATGACCACGTGTTCATCTGATCTGAAGGGACAAGCATGCGTGCAGTTGATGAGACGCCGCCCTAGGTAACTGTGCAAAATCTTTTCAAATCTTACGTTACCCCCATTAACGTCTTTCATTATAAATGCATATTCTGTAACTGTTGCATTCAGAACTTCATTGCATTTTATTTTCAAGTCCGTGTCTATATAAACTCATTTCATCTTCACTTTCTCTCTTTTCACTCTTTCATTCTCTTCATTTGGTTTATACATTTCTGCTCCTTATTTCGTCTCTACCAAAACCCTAAACCCAAACAACCCAGAATTCTTAACTTCTCTTCATCAATGGCTTCGTCTTCATCAAACCCTTCTTCATCTCAGCAACAGCAACAACAACAACATGCCTCTCAACGACAACAGAAACCAGCATTCATCGAACCAACAAGAACTTGTCTGATTCCGTTTACAGAATTGGAAGTTCTCTGTGAACTAATGGTGGACTTTAACAATCTTCAAGAACATAACTTCAACATCAAATCAAACATGATGGTTCAAGGCTGGGCTAACTACTTTGATCGTCTCATTGGACCAGTTTACCCAGATTTAGTAAAGGAATTTTGGATTCATGCTACCCTAACTCCCAAAGCTATCATCTCTTTCGTGTTAGGGCAAGAGATTTCTATTACTAAGAATCTCATAAGGCAGTTACTGAATCTCAAAGGTTTGGGAGGAGTAACTGGCGCTATTGCTGGAAGAACAAACTGGGAAGCAGTTTACCCAAAAATCTTCACATCTGGTCAAGGTTTAGCAAGCACCAATCATTTGAAGCCTCCATACAGAGTTTGGGAAAAGATCATTCTGGGTAGCATCAACCATAGAAATTCCTCTGTCCAGTGTTTTAAAAACCGGACCGTTCATCGAACCGATGAGGGTACTGGGTCACTGGTTTATCGGTCGAACCACTGGGTCATTGGTCGAACCGCACGACCAAACCGGATTAAACCGGATAACTCGGTTGAATAGACCTGTCATTATATAGGTATAAAACCGGTCGAACCAGATGATTCAGTCTCTAAAAAAATATAACTAGCTTTTAAATTTTTTAAAAATATCATATCATAAATTCACAATTTCATAACTTAAATTCAAATTTTAAACAAAGGTATCACACATAACAAAATAATAAAAATTTACAAAGTCTAACTGCAAAGAAAGTCTAATTACAACATAATCTAATTGAATAGTTTATAACAAATAACTCCAATGTGTACCAAATTTAATTCAAAATAGGATCCTCCTAAAAAGAAAATCAAATAAAATTCAATATGTTTATGCTATTTAAGAAAATTTATTAGCAAAGATAACAAATAGACAATAAAGTTTTTAATTTGTCACTAACGAAAAATACTATGTGAGAATGCTATTTAAGTAATACACTACTAAATATATTTAAAAAAAAGTTAAAAAAAAGTTTAAAATAAATGTTAAAAAAAAAGTTTAAAAAAAAAAAAAGCAATTAAACCGCCGGTTTTCTGGTTTTCTCGGTTTTCCCGGTTTTTACCGGTTTTCACCGGTTCCCACCGATTTGATGGCATACCCGATCTGACTATTGAACTAGACCGGTTACCTGGCCGGTTCTCAGTTCGACCGGTCCGACCGGCCGGTCCGGTCCGGTTTTTTAAAACACTGCCTCTGTCTCTGCAACCTACATCAATCAAGACCAGCGGTTCCTTCTGTACTGCATTGGGAAGGGTATGAGGATTTACTTACCTCACATTCTGTTCCATCATGTGTGGAACCATGTGAAGGATTCAAGAGAGCCAGAAAGGATAAAATATCCAAAGGTCAAGAGGAACACCATTCCTATGGGTAGGCTGATATCAGACATTCTGACAGAGAGTGGTCTGATAGATGCTCTGAAGGAAGCTGGCGCAGTTCAAGATCTGACAACTGTTTGTGGGAGTACTCTGACTGCCCATACTCTGAGGAAAATAAAGCTGATTGAAAAGGTCCTTTCTCCTCCAACAGTGGTCAGTGATATTCTGTCCAAAAGAAACCCAGTTGATGACTTTCAGCTGTTCTTCAAGGAAGAACATCCAGACTATGTCATCTTCTATTTGGAGTCTTGCCTAAGAGACGGCTCAGAATTTGATCCAGCGTGGCTACATGGAAGAAGTCTTCCCTCTCTGGCTGACTTAAAGGAGAAGGATAAAAAGAAGAAGAAGGAGAAGAGAAAGACTACTGGAGATGGTCCTTCCAACCCTCAGAAGAAGAAGAAGAAGAAAAGCTCAGGTTTTTCTATATCTACTTTTGTACCTTCATCTGTTAAAATTTCTGAACAAGTATAAAAAACATACCCTCTCTCTCTCAAAATCCCTAGAACATCTGAAGAACTTAAGAAGTTGATAGATGACAGAGATCAAGTAGATGACTCTATCCTTGAATCTGATTCTGTACCAGGACTTCCCCCACAACAAAAACAACCATCTTCTGAAATTCCATCCTCATCCACCACCTCAAAAGGCAAACAACCACTTCACTCTAAACCACAAATTCTGAACCCTCCACCTCTCACTGTTATCTTCCCAACCATACCCTCTGAAAACATCTTCTCCACTTCTCAACCTCAACCATCTCAACCTCAATCTTCTGCTCCCCAACCTCAACCCACTTCATCTGTACCTCTATCTCAACCAATCTCTCCAATATCTGACCCTCCACCAGCAGTTGACATTCCTGTCTTCTGTGATTTTTTTGAATCTTCATCCTCTGATTCTCTCCTTCATCACCCTCGCAACCCAACACTTTCTTATGATCCAACAATTGTTATTGTTGACTCTGATCATGAAGAAACCACCTCACCCCTCTCAACCATCTCATATCTTCTTCCTGATAGACCATCTGAACCCTATCTCATCTCCAACCCCCAAGATCCAATAACCATCATCCGACCCTCTTCAACCCAACCCTCTGTTGATACTTGTTTTCAGATTTTTAACTACAGGTTATAGAGTAGGTTGAAGGCTGCTCTTAATCACAAGTTAGATCATGTGGCTGTTGGAAAGCTCTGGGAGATGTTCACCAAAGATCTGCATGATGATGTTCTGAATCTTCAAAATATTTGGGTGTCTGAAGCTCCTGGTCCTGCTGGTCTAACTCTGGACTATGGTCATTGGAAGACTCTGCAGGAAATCAAGAAATGGAAGACTCTGTGCCCCTGTTCAATCTTCTTATACCTGAGGATGTAGATTGGTATGTGTGCCTGTCGGAATCTGAAGGTAGAAGAGGATTGAACACTAGAATACCAAGAAATTTGCCCTTGCTGATGTAGGGACTTTTGTCGGAGATGGGTTTTGAAGATGCCATTCAGGCGTTTGACATAAAATTTATCGGGGATGGGCTTACAGATGCCATCTGGATGTTGGGAGTGTGAAGTGAATTAATTGTAGTGACTCTATTGTCATGACTCCATTGTCGTATTTTCGTGACTCGATTGCCGTGACTTCATCGTCGTGACTTCATTGCCGTGATTGTTTTTGAATTGAATACAGGGAATAGATATGTGACTTAACTGTCGTGACTCCAGTGTCGTGATTCCATTACCCTGACTCTGTTGTCGTGACTTTATTATTGTGACTCAGTTGTCGTGATTCTATTATCGTGACTCAGTTGTCGTGATTCCATTATCGTGACTTAATTGTCGTGATTCCATTATCGTGACTCTGTTGTCGTGATTCCATTATCGTGACTCAATTGTCGTGATTCCATTATCGTGACTCAGTTGTCGTGATTCCATCATTGTGACTCAGTTGTCGTGATTCCATTATCGTGACTCAGTTGTCGTGATTCCATCATCGTGACTCAGTTGTCGTGATTCCATTATCGTGACTCAGTTGTCGTGATTCCATTATCGTGACTCAGTTGTCATGATTCCATCATCGTGACTCAGTTGTCGTGATTCCATTATCGTGACTCAGTTGTCGTGATTCCATCATCGTGACTCAGTTGTCGTGATTCCATCATCGTGACTCAGTTGTCGTGATCCATTATCGTGACTCAGTTGTCGTGATTCCATCATCGTGACTCAGTTTTCGTGATTCCATTATCGTGACTCAATTGTCGTGATTCCATTATCGTGACTCATTTGTCGTGATTTCATTACCGTGACTCAGTTGTCGTGATCTTTTCTGAATTGAGTGTTATGATTAAGTATTTCTCTTTCTTTGATCGTGTCTACACCGTTCGCGAAGATAGAATTATATCTTCGAATGTTGATAGTGTCTACACCGTTCGTGATGATAGAATTAGATCTTGGAGAGATGATCGTGTTAGTACCGTTCGTAGTAACTGAATTAGATCAGAGATATTATTCATCTGCTTGTTCCTGTATCCTGAAAAAGGTAAGGTAAAGTTAGTCTTTATGCAATGTCATGATGTATGTATTATGCGACGAGTTTCTCAAAATAAATGAGAAACTTGCATGTTATGTATGAATTTATTATGAGGTAATGCGTGCAATATGTTTATGATGTCAGAATATGATTTATCCTGTCTTGATTGAGAAAATAGATCTTTGTGTCATTGTGATTTTGTTGTCTGATCTTGTTTTGAAGATGCTCAGTTGGGGATTTATGATTCCTGCTTGGGGATGCGAGCCTTTTGAATGATTGATCTTGATGTACCCTGACTGGGGATAAGAGAGATGAATATCCCTGTTTGGAGAAGAGAGTAGTATCGGGGAACCGACAGTGTCAAAGATATAAACTCAGTTGAGGAACTAAGTCTTTGTTGGGGTGAGAACATTTGAAGATATATTCTTAATGATTACTCTGTGGGGATATGATCCTATGAAACCGGCTATGTGGGAAGACGTGGATGCATTGGCTATTGCCCCCAGTGATTATAGTAATTGCCATTCCTGGACTTGTGTTGATTGAGACACACCAATGAGTATTGATCGAAGTGCCAAAACAGGTGTTGCACAACTTTGCCCCTACTATTAGGGAATTTGAAGAGATTCGCCTCGCGAGGATTTTATGAGGTGGGTACTATGGTTGACATGCCCCTAGTAATCATAGACTTAGGATGATGCCCCATGCTGATTAGGAAGTAACTGTAGATCCACTTGGGTGTATGCCCCTGGTTTTTTGGAATCTTGACCTGACAGCCCCAGGTGGATTGGGTAAACCATGTCATTCCCCCTTGTATACATAAGAGACATTGCTTCTGAAGTGGTTTTTGTCTGTCGAGATAACTTTCTGTCATTAGTTGTACCATGTGTAAATTCTTCCTGATGCTAACATTCGAAATTATGTAGCAAAATATGTTTAATAATGAATTCATGATATGCAATGCATATGTCTTGTCTTGAGTTTGTTGAAAAACATTAAAACATGATATGTAAAAGCGTGATGTTTATAAAAACGTGATGTTTGTAAAAGAAGTATCAACTCAGCATTTTTGGTAACCTTAAGGAGTCGGGATACCTTTTGGTGACATTATGCTTTCGAACTAACCACGCTTCAGTTAGGACTTTCAAGGGTTGTAACGTGGCTTGGTTCACGGTTTAAGAAACAAAGGATAATGGCTCGAAAATTTATTTATACCCATCCCCATCTTCGTGATGTTCTTCGATCCTATGCTCAATTAACTTTGCGTTTCAGCTTTTAGCAAAGCTTGAAGTATTAACATTGATATTTGATGATGGTTAAAGTATCGGAAGTTTATTTGGACATACAGTCATCCTTTGTAACGTTTTCTTTTTCTCTTTTGTCGAGGATTTTGTAGTGACCTATTTTTTGACTTTGTTATCCCTAACTTTTGCCTGAACTGTTTATTTTGAGATTACAGCCAGCGGGATGTTTTGATATTTTTTTTGATAAGTCTCCTTCATAGGTTTTGACTTAATAGCTTTTTTCTTTTGATAGATGTTGACTGCCTGTGTAATACGGTGAACTGGCTTTTTATCGAGATGTTGCGGTAAAGCATGAGTCGCCACCGACTTTTATTTTATCCAAACAAGTTAGAAAGGCTAAAAGAAACAGGAAAAACCTTTTAAATAAAATAGGGTTCGGGGGGGTAATTATGCAAAGGGAAGGTGTAAGGCACCCTTTGCATCCATGGTTTTCCATGGGCTCTTAATTGCTTTGCTCTTTGTTTGAAAAGAAATGTAGAAGAAAAAGAATAGGGACTTTAGCTCGTAAATGAGCGTAGCCCTTTTGAAGATTTATGAGAAAGAATATGAAAAAAACAGTTTTAGCCAGAGCAAGGCAATTAAGAGCAATTACCTTAAACTTAGATGATAGGTTTCTTTTAGCCTTTCAGGATGAAAGGGTCTATCCATGCCATGAGAGGGAAGGAAGCCTTTCGTTTGGAGGTTGAAGGGTCATCGCATTATCGTTCGCCATAAGACTGACCCATGCCATAGAGAGGCAGGTAGTCTAAGGGGAAGGATCAGAATAGCCTTTTTCGTAGGCAACCAGAGGATACCTCAGCACTTTGTAGGCAACTTCGGGGGACGAGGTCATATTTGGCGAATCGAAGGCAGCATCATTAGGGACTTATGACCTTGAGAATGAATTTAGGGCAACATTGCTGTATCCTTGTATTCGAGGGACATGGCTATTCTGCAAGAAAACACAAGGCAACAGGCAACAGGCAGCAAAGAGGTTACCCAAAAAGTGTGCGTGGGTGCAACAATCACGTGATTAAGTTCAGTTATTTATCTTGTAATTAGTTATCCTAATTCAGTTCAAGGCTTGCACTCCCTAAGATTACTAACCACAGCAGAAAGTATAAAGCAATTTAAGTGCCTTCAAGGCCAACCAATACAGATTAGAAGCAGATACATAAGAATATGGGGAAGGGAATAAGAATCCAGCGGGTTTGACATAAGTAATAATTAGGCAAAAAATAGAAGAGGTAAGAGTTTTAGGGTTACTGTTTATTTGAGCTTTGGCGGTTGGCAAACCCTGAAAAGGTGGGAAAAATAGAAACCAAAGAAGGGGTGAGTGCATTATCAATTCAAACAAGAACTAGGGTTAATCCTAATTTGATAAAGAAGACAAAATAAAATAAAATAAATATTTAAGGTAAAAACAACACTTAGCTTTTGATTTGATCTGATATGGTTTGTAGTAGTAGCCTCGAGGTTAACCCTAAAAAATTGGCAAAGGCAAACAGAAAAGGAGGAACAAGGCGAGAAATAATATGAACAATTCTTGATTAAGAAAAATCTAAAAAAACACATAGTCCATTAATCCTATGGCCCATTAAAAACTATTAGTTAAAAATAGAAACAATAAATGGTAGAGAAAATAATTATTAATTTAAGAAAAATATAAAAAACACATAGCCCATAAATTATTAGTTAATGTTAGATTGCAAATAACAGTTCTGGAATGACTTATTTTATTCATGTGGAAGTGCAACAAATAAATAGAGAAAAACCTAATGCTGTAACTGACTCTACAGCCCACGTTCTGACTAAAATTAAGGAAACAAACTTTTACTAAATCAACTAACAAATCAATGCTAAAATCTAGGACACTTATTTGACTAAGCCTTAACATTCCTTCCCTTGAACTAGACTGCATTTGCAGCTAGTTAACTTCTGAAAAATCACAGACTCCAAGCTTCCATCTCAGCTCCCGAAATGACTCTAATTTCAGCGGTTTGGTGAGGATGTCCGCTAACTGATGCCTTGTACCACAAAATTGAAGCTGCACTACTCCATCATTCATAAGCTCCCTTAAGAAATGGTAGCGCACATCAATGTGCTTGCTTCTGCCATGCATCACCGGATTCCTCGACAACTTAATTGTTGAGCTATTGTCACAAAAAATGACAGTACTTCTACTTCCCGTGTAGCCTATCTTCTTCAGCACCCTTTGCATCCATATTGCTTGACAACAGCTTCCCGCAGCTGCTACAAATTCGACTTCCGTCGTACTCAATGTTACTATTGGTTGTTTTCGAGAAGACCAAGCTACTGCAGCCCCACTTAGCATAAAGACATAACCTGAAGTACTTCTTCTATCCTCCACCGATCCAGCATAATCACTGTCAGTAAAGCCAATCAATTCCAAATTTCCTTCCGCTTTGTAGAGAATGCCAAACTTTGTCGTACCTTGCAAGTAACGTAGAATTCTCTTTGCTGCAGAATAATGAACTTCTGTAGGCCTTGACATATACCTGCTCCATAAGCTAACCGCATACATTATGTCCGGC